>NC_090931.1:874903825-875213825 GCF_040938575.1 Ambystoma mexicanum
TAGTTTGACTTCTTAGAAACGTCAGAGATGTGAGGAGAGAAGGAGAGTGTGGAGTCCAAGATGACACCAAGGTTCATAGCCTCACAGGAAAGAGCAAGAAGAGGGTCCAGAGTGGGCGGCTAGAGAGGAAAGGAGGGAGCGGGTGTCCCAATGAGTAGGATCTCAGTCTTACTGGCATTAAGGCAGAGATCATTGGCGGCAACCCACTCCTGAATTGCGGCCTGACAGTCTGGTATGAGAGAAGAAGCAGAGTGGCTGAGGGGAGCCTGAAGGAGAGCTGAGTGTCATCTGCATATCATTGAAAATTGGAGCAGAAAGTAGCGATGCAGTGGGCAAGAGGTGCCAGGTAGTGGTTGAAGAGCCTGGGAAAGAGCTTAGACACCTGGGAACACCACAAGTAGAGACACAGATAGAAGAGAGGAAAGACCCCAGTTGAAACCTGAGAGGGTCGGTCGGTGAGAAAGGAGCGCAACCAGGCCAGGGCCAGATCAGTAACACCAAGGTTGTCAATGTATTAAGTTAATGTATTAAGTGATTAAATGTTTCAAGGTAAAACAATTACCAAGAAAATGTAAAATCAAAGCACACCTGTACTGCACAAAACGAAATCCCCTCCCTTCAGGCAGTTTTTTGAAGGATGCAGTTACATAGTTTTTTTTTTTCTTTTTTGGTGCATTGTACTGAGAAAGCTAAACACCCTACACCGGAAGGGTAAAAAATGGGGCTTCAAATAGTGAACATTTTCTCAAAGTATTTTGTGGCCTGATCAGAGGTGGTGAAATTAGTATGCAGTGTTATTTCTGTCACTGGTTCAATGCATACCATGTTTCACCCCCTCCTCCTTAAATTATGTGAAGTGGTATTGAGAATATTTAAAGAATCGAAAGCTTCTCCTATACTTTGGCAAAGGAATTACTGCATACAACTTTGAGGTTGGCCAATAAAACTCTGGTAAACAATCCAGGTATGCTTGGGTTTCAAGGTGGCCAAATCCCTAGAAATAGTAAGAGTAAAGTTTCTCCCCTTAACAACTTTCCTCAATGACCACTAGTATATAAAACGGAGCTCAATTCAAGCATCTTAAAAATGACAAGGTTTTTTGTATGGTTAAGAAACATTTATTTATGTTTCTTTAATTTAAATTTTATTTATTGGTTATTTCTATTGCGCCTATACAGTCAAATGGTGTTTCAAGGTGCATCAAGACAAAAAGGGTGGGGGAGGGGGGCAAGGGAAAATACAGACTAAAAACGATCCTACTAGGTCTTGAGAAATTCGGAACGTGCAAGTGCTATAACATGAACGCAGTGCAGGGAAAAGAGGGAGACACGGGGGAGGGGGCGAAGGAAGGGGAGGAACAGGGGTGAACAAGCAAACAAAACAAGACAAAACGATTCCACTAGGGCTGCAAGTGCCATAACATGAGAAAGGAGGGGAGGAGGGAGGAAGACAAGTCGGGAGTGTAGGTAGGGGTGGAACAGGGGCAAAGAACAAGCAAAACAAGACACAACATGATCCTACTAGGCCTTGTGACAATTCGGAACGTGAAAGTGTTGAAACATGAAAGAGGAGGGGCGGGTGGAGGGGGGTGCAGGTAGAGGAGGAGGAAGCAGTGCAAATACAGAACAAGGTTTGAAAGGGGAAACGGTGGGGTGGGCAGGAGATTTAGAAGCAGCATCACAAGGTGTAGGAGGGCGACAACAGGTATGCATTAACAGGTAGAAAACTGAGACAACAAGGGAACACAATTTTGAAAGCCCGCCTCATGGTTCAGGGTTCCAACATCAATAAGCAGCAGCAGGAAGGCACAGCGACTATGAAATGGCTGTGTAAGTATGGAAGCCATGCCACGTATTGCACAGACATTACAGCAAACTCAAAACCATGGATAATACAGTGAGGTCTAGCAGATTCACAAGGATCAAAGTAGGCGGGTATACAAGCGGCAAGCATCAACAGCACGTTGGTAGAGACAAGTGGCAGTGGCAGGCCTTGGCGGCAGAAGTTGAAGATATTGAGGACAAATAGGTCAAATGCAATATTGGGCTGCCTCACCTCTTGGCAAGTGGGGCTACATCAAGTCTGCAGGTAGGTAGCGCAGCCCAGTGCTGAGAGTGTCAACTGCTGCATGCAAGTAGGTTAGATAAAGAACAGCGCAGGGCTGAGAGTGTCAATTCGGTTGAAGAAGGTAAGTAAGGGTAAAAGGCGCAGCAGGGACAGCAGGTTGAGCAGCAGTGACATCAAGGGTGCACAGATGGAAAGCATCACCTCGAGGGTCGAAAGGGCTACACCCTGTAAGCAGATACGGGTAGGTAAAAGCACAACTGATAAGGTGCATATGATTGTAGAACATAGGTGACGGGTTCCTCACATTAATAAGAACAATGATATAACCTGTGAGTTGTAAGGGCAGGTAGGCTAAGGGAGGAGGCAGCAGGAGGCCAGCCAGGTTAGCACAAGCTTCTACTGTATGCAAAGGAGTGAGCGACCACAAATTCTGCTACCATGGGGACCGGTGAGTTCAGACACCGATTAGACAAGATTAAAATTCAAATAACAAATAATATAATGTGTAACCAAGTACATATGAAAAGAGGGAAGACAGGGGGTGATGCAAAAGAGAATTAGATCATATTATTATTTTAATAGTATTTATTGAACACAGTGTATTGTAAGTAATGGTATGAGATGTATTTAGATTCAGTGTACATCCACATGGAAACATGTTTGTATAGTGCGGAGGAGGGATGGGATGGAAGTGGCTGGGTTGGATTAGTAAACTAATATATCATCTTCAGAAGCAGAAACTTTACACTCTGTTGCGTTGATATTGAACCCACACATGATGTTGTTTAATTTGACCAATAAAAAGAAAGGTGTTCATGTAAGCATAAAAAGAAGAGGAGCTTTAGGACATCCCTTTCGGGTGCTTCTGCAAGGTTTAAGAAAACACAGAGAAACATTTATTAACATAACATCTAGCAGAAGGGTTGGAATATAACAAATTAATATTTGAAAGAAATTTCAGACCCACTCCATACCATTTGAGAATCTCTCTTATAAAAACTAAATCAACTATTGAAGGCCTTTTCTGTGTTTGGAGCAGCCATGGCCAGCTGCCAGTCAGAGAGTCAGCAAAATTGGTAACATCTAGTGTTAGAGCGACCTAACAATCCTTGAAATAACCATTTTGATCAATATCAACAGAACTAGGAATACATCTATGTAACCTATTTGCAAGAATCTTAGCATATATTTTGCATTCAATATGTATTAAGGTAAATAGCCTATAATTCTTAGCATCTAGTAAGTCTTTATCTTTTTTTTAGTAGAATAATGATAAGGGCCCCAACAATGGCGCCATTAACACAACCCTGCAATATCCTTATATAGATCATGAAGGATAGGTATACAAAGCTCCTTGAAGCCACAGAAGAATGCTACGGGATACCCATCTGTGTCCAGACCTTTTTGTCCTTTTAAGGCAGACATGGTAAGTTTGATTTCATCTTGTGTTATCTCTTTCCAAAGTTTTAAAATCAAATTGACCAAGGACAGGGTTCAAAATAATATTAAGATACTCTACTATTAGTTGCATATCATCTGGTATATCAAGTATGTAAAGATTCACATGCAAATCTATGAAGATATTTACTATCAGCTGATCATTAGAGACATGAATTGCACTGGAATCTAAAATTGAGTTAATTTTACATCTTTCCTTTCAGTGTTTGAGATAATTAGCCCGAAATGTTCATACTGTGTTCCCTTCTCCGTGACTTTTATCGTTAATTCTTATGAGAGTCCCGCATGGATTACCAGTAATGAGTTTGTTACATTCAATACGTTTCAGGACAAAATACTTAATATTCTCAAGTGAGGTATCTGAATAGAACTCAAATTTGAATTGTTTAATATCTTCAAGACATAAATTGAGTGTCTTTCAAATTTATTTTCTTATCAGCAGTAAAATGAATAATGTGACCTCTCAACGCTGTCGTTAATGCATCCTAATACGCCTAAGTCCCATCCCCTTTCTTCCATACTGTATGGGCGTCCCTCGCTAGGGACGGGAAATGTAACCTTATTCAGCCGAAAAACGTGTCTTCCCCTTTAAATTTAGATGCTGCTTCCTTGACTCCGCCCACCAGTGGCACTTCTCAGTCCTCTTTTCCGCATCGACGGGAACTGACCGATTTCATCAGCACTCCTGGGTTAGGCCTCCGGCCTTGTAATTCCACATGCTCTTCTCCAGGATAATTATTCCCATTTTTCTTCCATAATGAATTCTTTCGAATTTAAGGCACTCTGTCCACTGGTGCCAGGCTCCTCCCCGGCGCATGTCGACAATAGAGGGATTCAGCAGGTGTCCCGCCTGCAAGGGTCCCTTCCCCATGTCGGATCCACACGTGCTCTGTCTCAAGTGCCTTGGTCTAGACCACGGCTGGGACGGCTGCTCGGTGTGCAACGCAGTTGCCCCGCATTAGTTGAAAAACCGCCGGGCAAGGTGGAGGGAGCTATTTGCAAAATCACCATCGGAGAACCAAAATTAGTACGTCAGGAGGAAGAACAGGCCAAAGGTAGGAACCCTCATATCCAACTGCAACCGCACAAGGGCGATTCTAAGACCATAGCTATGCCAGGCCAGCGGCGGCGAGAGCACAGCAACAGGTATAGGTTCAAGGACCCGCTCCTCACCAGTTTGCGAGGACAGGTTCTTTGAGAACTTCCTCACCCTCATGAGACCCTCTCAAATGGGCACTATACTCAGGGGGTCA
The DNA here is from genome assembly GCF_040938575.1 of Ambystoma mexicanum. Classification (NCBI taxonomy): domain Eukaryota; kingdom Metazoa; phylum Chordata; class Amphibia; order Caudata; family Ambystomatidae; genus Ambystoma; species Ambystoma mexicanum. The sequence continues at coordinate 874,908,604 of NC_090931.1, forward strand.
TCAAGGACATGCTGCCTCCTATACTGCCTCAGCCTCCTGTGATGGTCCAGGCCCCAGTACCCATGCTGGCCCAGGTTCCTGCACCGCTCAGGTGCATATCGTCATGGCGAATCCACCCCTGCACAGCACCCGTCGCAACCACCAACACTGCCAGTCAGCACTCAACAGCTGCCCGCAGCACCCACCAGCACTCCACCAGCAGCACCAAAAACGGACGACACAGACGATGATGAAGACCAGGAAACTTCCTCCTCAGCTAGGACCTTCCATAAGAGGCTGGTGGGCGTCTCTGAATATCTGCGGATCCCTCAGCTGCAGGTTGAACAACCGGAGGCAGGGGTATTGGCAGAGGTACTGACAATCTGCTCAACCACAAAAATGGGCATTCCTCTGAAGAAAGATGTCGATGTATTAGCCAAAAAAGGCTGGCTGAAGCCACATTCCACACAACCTACTAAAAAGCAGTTAGGTGATATGTATAGACAGGCAGATGGAGATGCTCTCATTCTGGCAGTTCACCCTCAACCTCATTCCTCAGTTACAGCGGTGGCTTCTATGTATTCTAAGCCACAAGCCTCCACATCTGCCCCTACATCGGGCCTCATAGGAAAAGAAGAAAAGCTCTTGGAGGCCTATGGGAAGAAAAATCTATTCCAGTGCAACGCTCCACCTAAGACAGGCTAATGCGGATGCCATGCTTGCCGCGGTCAACCAAAAACCTTGGCGAGAGATAGCAAACTTCCTTCCTGAGCTCCCGGCACACAGTCAGGCAAGATTCAAGGCCGGTTTAGCAGAGGAGAACATAGTGGACCAGGATATCATGGAGTCAACTGTCCCACACACACCAACACCGCAGACAGGGCGATTTGTGTTGCCACCGACATGAGGAGAACATCTTGGCTGTAGGCAACCAAGTTTAACCCTGACATGCAGGATCGCATTCTCGATCTGCCATTTGGGGGACAGGACTTGTTTAATTCAACAATGGATAAGGGGAATTGTACAATCGGACCGAAAAAAAGGTCTGACTGTACAAAAAGTCTGAAAATGCATACCACCAAAGGTCCGAACACCAAAGGTTCGAACCTTTGGTGGCATGCATTGTAGGTAAGTTAAAAAAAAAAAGGAGCTGCGGGGGTGTCCCCCGCAACACCCCGCTCACTATACTGTGTGGTATAGTGAGCGGGGTGTTGCGGGGGACAGCCCTGCAGCACACCCGAGAAACAAAATAAATAAATGGGGGCTGCTGGGCTGTCCCCCGCAATACCCCGCTCACTATACTTTGTAGTATAGTGAGCGGGGGTTGCGGGGGAAACCCCTGCAGCTGCCTGTAATAAAAAAAGAACAAAAAAAAAGAAAAGGACCCTGCGGCGCCGGTTCCTGATCACGGAAGTGAAAGGGAACTGGCGCAGCAGGGACACAGCGTGAAGAAAAGGTAAGTAGGGTTTGTTTATGTTGGGGGTGTGGGTGGGGTGTGTTGAGGGTGTGGGTGGGGGGTGTGGGAATGTAGTGATGTGCAGTGTTTGTTCGCATGGGAAATGTACAAACCTTTGGTGGTGCATACATTTCCCATGCAAACTTTTCCATCACTGACTTTTCCGTCACTGAGAAATCCCACAGATCCGGATGAGGAGCTTGATAACAAGAAAAACAGATCCCAGACAGCTAAGTCCCTGTCAATTCCAACCAAGTCTGCGCCCAAGACCTACAGCCAGACTCACCCACACTCTGACAAAGGTAGTACCTTCTGTGGCTTCAGGGGCTTTCAGGAGCGCCGGTTGAGACAGCCGGATAGAATCGATGCAAACAGCACAAATCATCAAATAAGGTGTTCTTCCAGTTCCCCTGCCAAGCACCAGCCTCAGAAAGAAAGAAACAGTGACGGAGCCATCCAAATCCACAGTTCCTGGGTGGGGGGCAGGCTTGCCCTTCACTTTCATTGCAGGTGGATAAGGTCTGCAGACCCGTGGATTCTTTCATTGGTTTCCTTTGGCTTCCGCCTGCCGAAACCTCATTTTCCTCTCCCCCCCCACCCTTCTCAGATTGGGACAGCAACTCTTCTGGTGGAGATCCACTCGCTCATGGTGAGTCAGGCAGTGGACGAGGTTCCAGCCTCACAGGGAGGCATGGGCTCCTATTCCCATATCTTTGCCATACAGAAAAAGAACCAGGCCGGCCTGAGAGTTGTACTAGACCTTTTATCCTTGAACCTTTCCCTTCTGCTTCAAAAGTTCAAGATGGTTACTCCAGCACTAATCGCAGAGACACTGTGTGGGCTAGACTGGATGGGCCACCTGGATCCAAAAGATGCATACTTGCACATCCTGATTTGGGAGCCCCATCATTTCTTCCTCTGGTTCAGGATCATGGGCTTTCATTTCCAATACAAGGTTCTGCCTTTTGGCCTCAATTCGCCTCAGAGGGTCTTTACAAGGTTAATGAATGTGGTAGCAGCCATGCTCCGGGCAGTGGGCCACCACATTTATCCATACCTCGATAACTGGCTAGTCTGAGCGGAGTCGCCCGAGGGAGTGCAGCGCACAGCTGCCACACTTATGCACATGCTATACGAGTTGGGGTTCTGCATCAACCTCAAGAAGTCGCAGTTACTTCCCACGCAGTCCTTAACATTACTGGGGCTAATTTGGCATACAAGGGTAGAGAGGATCTTCCCCTCGGAGGACAAGATCACAGCAATCAAGAAGGTCATGGGGCATTTTCTCAGCAGACCAGTAACCTCTGTGTAGCGGTACCAGCACCCGCTCAGCATAATGGTGGCTTGCCTCCTGGAATCATGAGGCTCAAAATGAGGAGGCTGCCGCTACATTTCTCAGCCTCCTGGAATCAAGAAACTGGTTCTCAGTCAACTCCAGTCCCCATACCACAACACCTTCACCATGACCTCTCATGGTGGAGGGAAGACGCCAACCTGTTAGTGGGCAGGCCGTATAGGCAGCCACCCCAGAGCTCACCATTACCACAGACTCATTCCTAAAGGGATGGGACACTACCCTGGACAACCACAGTGTCCATGGAGTCTGATCACGGCAGTAACAACTGGAACACATCAACTGGCTCAGGATGATGGACATCTGGCTGGCTCTCAAAGCGTTACTCCCCATTGTCAACAACAAGTTTGCATTGAGACAGACAGCTCCACATGCATGTATTACATCAACAAGCATGGAGGTACTAGGTCTCCTCCCACCTGCAGGCTGTCGATCGACATATGGGAAGGGCGAACAACATTTACTTATCAGCAGGCTCCCGGAGGAATCCACCTTGGAGGCGAACAGGCTCAGCAGGCTCTGGGTCCACAACTATGAGTGGCAGTAGAACGAGGATATTCTGGGAGAGATCTTCATCAGGTGGGGCCACCCTCAGGTGGACCTATTTGCCACCAGGAGCAACAGGAGATTCCACCAGTTTGCGTCCTGGATGGGTCTAAGCAAGGGCTCTCTGGGGGTCGCGTTGCAGATTCAATGGAACGGCATGAGCGCATATGCTATTCCCCCATTCTGTTGATTCACAGGGTCATCTGCTAGGTAAAGGAGTCACAGAGGTTTTGGTTCATTTTGATAGCGCCGTAGTGGCCAGCCAGACCTTGGTTCTCAGAAATCCTCTGTCGGATCAGCCACCGGTCTCCGTTCTGGTGGGTCCAGCTCCACTACTATTGCAGCAGGGAGGCACAGTGGTTCACCCCTCTCTGCAGAAGTTAGCCCTGGCAGCGTGGTTCCTGAAAAAGTCACCCTGAAACATCTGCACCTGTCACTGGACAACTTGGCTATAATTCAGGGGCCCAGAAGCAGCTCCCCACCAGGTTCTGTCACTGGGCCAAGGCAAACAAGATAGATTCTTTGGCATGCTCACTGGACGATGCGTTATCTTTCTTGGCGCATATGGCTCACTGCGGGGTGCAGGTACACACCTATCATACTTATCTGGCAGCCGTAGGAGCATACAAAAATTCTGGCGATAACACCTTTTCCTCCTCCAATCCAGTGATCAAAAAGCACTTGATGGTCCTGACCAGAATGTATCCCCCAGTCATGCGCCCTCATCCGGTCTGGGACTTTTAACGTGGTACTGGGTGCCCTGGCCCACAGGCCTTTTGAGCCAATGGCGTCAGCGGATATCAGGCTGGACTATAAAGACTGCTCTTCTGGTTGGCCTTACATCAGCATGCAGTGAGATACAGGCGCTGGTGGCTTCATGGGGTTCCATGTGTTTATAACGACAACCAAAATAACGACATACATTTTCAGTGACACTTCAATAACTTGGGGGGTGCCCTAATCCCCCTGTTTCTACAGCTGTTTTACCCTCCCCAACTACCCCGCTCCTTTTAATCCCTTACCCCACTCCCTATATATACTTTTACTAAAACCTTTTGTCGTTATTCAGGTGTCGTTTAAAAGGTTTGCCGTTATTTAATTTCTCATTATTAACACGCCATACCGGATAATGGGTGGTCTACCAAGGGGTGGACTGGCTGATAGGGAACTTTGAAGATTTCCTGGTAGGCCTCCGCACCCTTGGCCTCTTTTGTGTGGTGACCTATTTTATTTCCAAATGTTCTGATAGGAAAAGGATTGGGCATGCTGAAAATGTGTAATATGGGGCAACTTTGAAAACTATTTCCTGGGCCTCTTTTGGATCCCAGTGCACCCCGGGGTCTATCCTTGCCCTTGTGAGTACTAGTGCTTAATTTAACCATAGTTTTGTAATGAACCACTCCAGAGGTTGTGAGCTACCCTATTCCTTCTTTAGATGTTATGTGCAGTGATTTGGCTAGTAAGTGCATTCACCGAACTACAGTGATTGCTAAATTCAGCCAGTGATGAGTTCCTGTTTCTGCACTTTCTACTCCATCCTTGTGCGGATCTTCTGGATGGTAATTTGCAAGCCTTTTATTCCAGAAGAGAGCCAGCTGTGTGTTCAGGCATTTTTTGCAAGTGCAGGGATCTGGAACAATGAGCAATACTAGTACTACCCTGAAAACATGAGCAATTACAACAGAAATAAAACTGTAAGGCGAAAGGGATTTTGTGAAAAGCAAACAAAAAGACGCAATTCATCGGAGGCGATTTACTATGAGTAACTCTGACTTACTCCTGACTTACACCTGGAGAGAGCTTTATGATTCACAAATAAGTTGCTAGAAGTAACCCAGGCAACGAATCCCAGGGTATTGTCACTGCTTCCATTGAGAAAGCCCTTCCCATGAGGCCAGGGAGGTGAGGTTGTGCAGTAGCACCTTTGAGCGTATCTCATGCCCAGGATGGTATTACATAATGAATTACCTCAGACCCAAATAACCGGACGGATTAAAAGAAAATGGCAAAGTACTACTTTATTGTCAGCTGAAATAAAGTAGGGGAATCTGTTGACCATACGAAATTTAGCTCACTCACTCTCATCTAAGTATTGATTACACAAATGGTTTATACTTCGATACACGTCAGCTATGATGTCATCCTATGTGGCAAAAAGTAAAACCTATTGAGTGGAGGGATTGGTTAAGGGAACATATATATCTATAGTATGTATAAGTGTTAATAACATTAGTGGCTGCCCAATATCTGGTAGGCGCGCCTCGAAATACCTCCAAATACGTATATACAGATATTGAAAAATATTAGCAGCGGATTGACCTTTGCAACACTGTATAGCATGCCGCTACATAGCCACTCATGATTGGCTGGCATACTCTCCCTACCTTGGTCATTCGGCTCGCTAGCAGCATGTAAACTGAATGAAACTCAGGTGCAGAGATCAACGCCAGACCACTGCCCACTTTGGTCAATTAGCCTACCATCTCTCATCAGTCAGACCATGCGAATGATGCATGCATCATAATTTATAATTCACACATCATGCATGCAAAACAATCATCAAAGCAAGGTAACGTACGTTACCTTGCTTTGATGACTTATGCATTGCAGGTGTTTTGGTTCTCATATAAATAAGGCATGTCGAAATTATTTCTATATACAACTATCACATGGTGGAAGATCAAAGTTTAGGGGCACACCTCCCAATATGATCCATATTGCACACAGCATGTTAAAATCCCTTACACAGCCAACCTTTCCACTATTATTAGAACGCTTAGAAGCAGGAGAAAGAAAAGAAGCGCTTGATAAAAACCTGATATTATAATTTTTTTAAAATATAATTTTATTTCTTGTTGTTGCCGAGCTAAAAGTTGCCCCAGCTTTATTAAGCATCCTTTGGAGGAACAGATGTTAACATGGAGAGGAAACGGGAGCTGTAGGAGGTCAGAAGCGGCAAAGGCCAGTTCCAGCAAGGAAAGTCCAGCCCGATGGAAAAGCAGCAGCACAGTGCCAAAATCAGAAGATTCCCAGCAAAGTTCTCTAGCCCCGGATTGGCTAAGGAGTGAAGGTGAAAGTTCAGGGTCCAATTCGTGATCATCAAGGGCAACATGATAGAGATTGTTTTTATTGAGGTGTGGGCGCTGTAAAAAATGCAGCTGCCAGGAAAACGTCCAGCGGTTCTGGCATATGGATCATCGGAGGGACTGTGCAAGCACTTCCAGGGTGCTAACAAAGCTGCAGCCGTTGTTGTCCCGGTGGCCTTAGTGGACCAGCAAGAGGAAGAGTCAGAGCAGATATGGAGAGTTAGGCTACTCAACAGCAAGAAGGCGAGCAGTGAATGGAGGGGTCGGCGTGGCATGCCCACTCCCTTAATGCTGGCACCAGTACCTTTGTCCTGGGCACTGGGGGTCATCCACCATCCAGCAGTAGACACAGTGGGTAGATAACAGGTGTGCAATAGCTGAGAAGTGTGTACTGAGGGAGCAGCAAGATCAGAATTCCCTCTGGTGGTTTTATTTTATTTTTCACGTTTTTTTTGTGAATTATTTTTCCTTTTCCCAATTTTTTTTTCTCCAAACTGGCCCTGGAGTTGCCAGAAACCGGCCCCAACTCCCCAGGGATGATTTCGGCCAAGCCACGGGCCGAAAGGCCGAGCGGCCAATCCGACTGTGGGCATCAAGAAGCTGAGGGCAGAGAACCACCAGAGAGGAGAGAAGGGAATGCCAAATCAAAACAGCCAGGTTTTTAGTTGCTTGCGGAAGATCGATAGAGCCTGGATGCTTCTGGCAAGCAGAGGGAGGGCATTCCACAAAATGGGGGCTAACACAGAAAAAGATCTCAGCTACAGCATCTTCTGATATGGCACTTTGGTGATGTGCCGAATGGAAGGCTGCCCACATTTCGCAGCCTTTTCCTAATAGCTGGGTTATGCGGTGGCTTTCAGGGCCAGACCAACACACTGGCTCTGCTCCCCTTATCAATTGCTTCGATTTCCCTCCAATCAGTGCATGGGTTTTACATGATATAACCCCACCAACATGTAAAGCCACATACAGTTAAGAAAGCCCTCAACATAAGGACCTTTCGCATTTATACCATGTTACTGCTTCGGCTTCCTAGCAGGTTGCTTGATATGCACAAACTCTTTTTTTTTTAATAGCTATTCATTTTTTTATATAGGCGGGTATATAAACACAAACACCCATAAGTGTGTTGTTACCATTGCCCATTAATGGCGCCCATCTGCTTTTGGCTATGTCCCCTGTGTGCCCCTCCTAAATTCCTGGAGAAGCCACTGGTCACCCGTGGCGCTTAAACCCAGACATATGTAGAACCAAGAGCATCAGGGGCGGAGCCAGCCTGAACATTTTGGGGGGGTGGGATCTGGATGGCATTTTTAAAACTGTTAGTGAGACGGGACATTAAACCTATTGCGCTACTTATTACCCCCCCCCCCCCATCCTACCTCCTCCCCAAGCCCACAAAGCTAAGTAGATATGACGCTTTCTTTTGGCCCATTAGATCCATCTTTCACTCCAACTCATCAGAGGCATAGCCATGATTCTGTAACAAGTGAGGCATTGAACAAATGTAGTAGGGCACAGAATAAGAAGAGCCTGCAGAAGGAAGGGCACTTGTTCTGCCCCCAGCCAAAGGCACAGGAGTGACAGAGAGTAGTGATGGAGGGCGAACCAATCAAGGGGGGTTTGTCCCCTGGAGAAAAGTTTTTAAATAATGGGTTAAAATAGTGAATATTTCAGTATACTTCCTGTGATAAATTAGGTGAAAAGCCACATATATTACAATCGGTTTTGCAGGGTAAGACATAGAAAGTCTGTTTGATGCCAAGCCACCAACAATGCACATTTTCATAATGCCTTTGTCCACTATATGCCAGTACTCTGCAAAAGTAAAACAGCATTTTCATATTGATTATGCTCACTCATGTCCATTCTGGTGCACCTATATATGCCACTATTCCCACATAGGAAAATACTCATGTTTGCTTTGTCCATAATGCTAGAAACGAATGTGTATGCTGGCTCTGCCAATACATGCCAGTATCCCCATGTAAGAACATACTCCTGTTGGCTTTGCCTTAGTGCCAATGAAAAAAGTCATGGCACAGTAAGAAAACATATCCTTGCTGACTAGGATCTGCGTGATTTTTCCGTTGCGGAAAAGTCAGTGATGGAAATGTTTGCATGACAAATGTATGCACCATAAAAGGTTCGTACATTTCCCATGCGAACATACGTTTAAAACCCCTACAAACCCACACCCCCACCCACACCCACAACACACCCATAACAAACCCCAACCCACGCCCCCAACATACCTCGACCCACACCCCCAACATACCCCCATGCACAATGCACACCCTACTTACCTTTCAAGACGTACTGTGTCCCTGCAGCACCGGTTTCCTTTCACTTCTGTGATCGGGAACAGGTGCCCCAGGGTCATTTTCTTTTTTCTTTTACTTTCGGTGAGCTGCGTGGGTGTCCCCCGCAACCCCCGCAACCCCTGCCCACTATACTGTAAAGTATAGTGAGCGGCGTGTTGCGGGGGACACCCCCGCAGCATCCAGCATTTTCTTTTTTTTGCTTGGGTGAGCTGCGGGGATGTCCCCCACAACACCCCGCTCACTATACTGTATAGTATAGTGAGCGGGGTGTTGTGGGGAGACACCCCCGCAGCCCCCGGCTTTTTTTCTTTTTTTTTTTGCTCGGGTGAGCTGCAGGGTTGTCCCCCGCAACACTTCACTCACTATACTGTAATGTCTAGTGAGTGGGGTGTTGCGGGGGACATCCCCGCAGCCCCCAGCTGTTTTTAATGTATTTCTTTGTTCTGGCGGGGCCCTGGTGGCTGTCCCCCGCCACACCCGCTCACTGTAGTGTCACTGTAGTGAGCAGGCTGTTGCAGGGGACACCCACCAGGACCCATACCAACCCCACCGAAAGACCTAAACACATACCACAAAAGGTTTGAGCTTTTGGTAGTTAGAACTTTTCGTGGTGTGTGTTTTAGGTCTTTTGGTGGGGGTCAGTAATTATGATACAGACTTTTCATCCTATTCCTGCTGGTTACACAAATCCCCCATTCCCCATAAAGGAACTCTGGTCATGTTGTATTTGCTTCCTAACGGGAGAAAAACCTGTCATGCCACAGTAAAAAAAACATTGCCTTGCAGGTGGCACGAATGCCCCCGCCCCAATGAAAGAATACTTATGTTGCCTCTGGCCTTAACACCAGTAATAAAATCCAATGCCACAGTAAGAAAACATGCTCTTGCTGTCTAGCAGGTATGGTATGGTATGGTATTGTTTATTTCTAAAGCACCTATACACAGGCAAGTGTTTCAAAGCGCTCAAGGAGGGTGGGAACATGGGAAACAAACAACAGTCGCTCAGAGCCCTTGAAATTCAGAGACGATAATAGTCTGTACAGGAAGAGTAAGTGCGTGCAATACATTTAACAGTTGAGACACAGCAAATAGGCCTGACATCAATTCTTCAATTTTACCAAATGCAATTAAGGGGAGAAGACAGGGGAGAACAGACAGGCGATCTTCAGGCATGTTGCATTCGGATTGTTCAAGTGCAGAGACGGTGGTAGGTAGGGGGAGGTCCAAGTGCACTCGTCAGTGGAGACTGGGGTAAGTGCAGAGAGAGCCACTATCTTGGGTTATTTCTCAAGTCTAGTGAAGGTGGGTGGGGTATAGGGCCCTGAGGCAAGTGCGAGAGAGGACTGGTGTGGGGAGCCGGGGCCTGTGAGACTCTGAGGCACGCCAAGCGGCCAGTCTGCAAGCTGTTACGAAGAGGGGGAGAGAGGGAAAGAGTAGAGAGCTATGTTAGCAGGGCAGAGGGAGAGAGACGGAAGAGGAGAAGAAGAAGGTCTTGAGGAGTTTCTGGAACATGAGAAGATCAGGCTCAAGACAGAGGGTGGCAGGGAGGCTATTCCAAAGGGAGGCACCTGCTGAGGATAAGGATCTCCCTCCAAATCTCGGCTTGTGCGCATTCGCAGAAGGTTGGAGGTAGATGAGTGGAGGGCTCATGAGGGACAGTATTTAGGTAGGCAGGTTTGCAGGTAGGTAGGTCTGAGAAAGCCTTGTGGACAATGCAGAGGGACTTGAACTTGATCCTTGCAGCCACAGGAAGCCAGTGGAGGGATTTCAACGCCGGAGAGATGTGATCCCTGGGCTTGAGGCCAAGGATAAGTCTTTTGCAGTTCTGTTCTGGATGAGTTGCAGAGGGTGCCCTTACCGCCCACCTTGTAATGACCCCCAGTGAAACGAGTCCAAGCAGCATGTCATATGCTTAGATCATAGAGGTGCTGGCTGCTCGCCCCCTGAACAGCAAAGACAGAAAGTGTCAGCGGAATCAAAGCTGCAGCGTCATGCTCAAATGGATGTTCTGGAGAAACTGACTACGTAAACAGCCTTTACCTCGGAATGCCGGAACAGCTGCTGAAGAAATTGCAACGTATTGAAAACATAGCAGCCAGACTCCTCCTTAAACTATCACGAGGGGACCACATCACCCCATCGCTAAAAATGCTACACTGGCTGCCAATCAACCAACAAATCACATTCAAAATGATGTGCATAACGCACCGAGCCATCCACGGCCAAGGAGCAGAATTGCTACAAAAGAAAATAACTATCTACCAACCGACAAGAACACTCAGCTCAAGCAACGACATCCACCTGGAACCAAAACCATACACAAGAAAAAAACTTGGGGGATCCTCATTCTCCCACCTGGCAGCAAAAACTTGGAACACCCTTCCAAAAGAAATACGCAATACAAAGGATCACCTAAAATTCAGGAAACTACTCAAAATCTGGCTCTTCACCTCAGAACCAGACGGAATCAACTAACAGACACCAATGGAAATAGAACATGCCACAAACAAACGGACGTGGCAAGAAGTAGTTGGGGAGGGAGGAAGCCCAGGATACACCCTCTCCGAAGTCAAACCCCTACGCTAAGTAAAGCCCAAGGGACAGGGACCATAGCTGGAGATGAAGAAGCATTAATCATTAACTAGCACCCAACACGACAGGGAGCGATCAGGACTCAGAGGGAGGAGACTGCACCCCATGAGCTAAGGAAGGTGATGGCAGGCCACAGTGACAACCAAAAAGCACCCCCACAACCTTAGTGATCTCAACCTGGAGAGGGGAGGCTCTCACCACCCTCCATCCCCACAGAGACATGCCACTGCCTCGTTCAAAACCAGATGAATGAACCACCAAGGAACGATTCAGCAGACAGCAAGGGCAGAAACACCTAATACAGATGTCCAAAACAACAAAGTAACCCCACTAACCCATCTGCTAAAAACCTCAACTCGCTGCTTACACCCTTCACACCCTAAACAAACACAACCACTTTCTTTCACAGCAAACCGCATGTACTTCACTACACTGCAACAACAAAACAAACCACACATAGGGCCTCATCACGACTTGGGCGGTAACGGTAACGCTATTAGCGTGGGCGGTATTAGCCCTACCGCCGAACTCCCCGGCGCTAATAGCGCCGGATCACGAGTTTGGCGGTAATGTAAGTCCCCATTCCCCACTGAGCCCATTCGGGAATGCCCCATTCCCCATTGGGCTCAATGGGAAATCTTCGCACTAATACCGCCGGCGGATTTCCCGCCGGCGGTAATAGCACACATTTTCGGCGGATTTCCCCCCAGCTCAGAGCTCGGGCGAAATCCGCCGAAGCCCTGATTCGGCGGACCCTTAAATCTGGCGGTAATAGCGCTACTGCCGGATTTAAGGGTTACCGCCGAAGTCGTGATGAGGCATAGTCTCCCACAGCAGCACATGGGAACTTACCGTTCCGTAAAACCGCACCGATGCTCAGAAAACTGTGTTAACCAAACTGAAGCTGCCAACAGGACATCACAAATCCTGTTCTACCTCTATCCTGCTACACACTACTAAACATCCCCTACCCTCTTGCTTTTACATATCCGCCAGAGCGCCAGGGGCCCACTCATGTAAGAATATTTATGTTGCCTTGGACCTTAACACCAGTAAAATAAAAAAGCAAGTCAAAATAAGGAAACATGCCCTCCCCATGTAAGAACATTCATGTTGGCTTTTCCCTTAATGCGAGTACAACATTCCATGCAACAGTAAGACCTAGCCAGGCCAGCTTCACTGTAGTATTCCCCACACCCCCACTCCAACCCCACCATCACATAACAACACTCAAGTTGGCTTTCCTTTGCCCAAAAACAGCAGTAAAACATGGCATGCTCTTGTAAAATATGTGCATTCTCCAATGCCCCTCCCCAGGCCCCAGTGTGCATACACACAGATCCGCACAGAGATATAGCCACTTTAAGACACATTCACCCACCAGTCACGCACCTACACAGCTGATCTGTCATTCACTGGAGCACCCATGACATTTAGACTGTGCGCTCATTAACATGTGCAGTCACAACTATGTACACCATTCATACTGCATTCATTCATAGGTGTGCGCTTGCAGACACCTCCTAGCATACAGACATGTACCCACTTACACACTCCCTCGCATGCATGCATGCATACATACATGCATACATACATACAATCCCTGCATGCATACAAATAAACTTTTTTTTAGTTAATGGCAATTATTGAAAGCATGGGCCATGTAAAAGCTGAGCCAGCAGTTAATGCTTTAGCTAAAGCACAAGGGGAGGGGGTCTACTGATATCCCTTGGGCAGGCGATTGTCCTCTGCCTCTACATTCACTTCAATGCCTGTTTTCTCACCTCAGAGAGTGGTGTATTTGCTTAAGTAAATACACTGCTCTCCAAGGTGAGAAATGTGACAGGTTCTAGGGGTCTGAGCCTGGGCTGGGCATAACAGCAGAGTGAGGCCTGCTGCGTGAACGTGGGGGGGCTTTAGCCCTATCAAGCCCATGCCTGGCACCACCCCTGAAGAGCATGTAAGGGATTTAAAGCATCATTTTAGTTGCATTAATGCTAAACTGCGTCTGTAGTCTACAGGCTAGCTGTTGGCTCAGTGTGGAATGCTGCGTAATGCCATAAGCCACTGCTTTTCAGGGGATCTGGTAACCCAAAAGAATTTCATGAAATTGAACTATTAGGTCCTTTTTAAATGAGGAAGCGTGTCATTACATGGATGGGAGTGCAGAATAGCTCTCACACCAATATCCAGACCGACTCAGGAAGTTGGCAAACAGTAACTGTTTTATTTCAATTGTCTAAAATAGGGAGTACAACAGACATCAACGGACGTCTCACAGCATAATCTCGACGCATCACATAAAGAAACCTCTTTTTATAACAAAAACTCTTCATGAATGACATCACACTACGTGGCAAACTAAGAAAACTTACTTGGGATTGTGATAGGTCAACGGGGAACATCTAAGTGTGCTTTCTATATGGGATAGGATTGTGATTGGGTCTCTATGTCAGGTGGACAACTTATGCCCACCCCTTGTGCAAGTCATCCTCAATATTTGTTAGATACACAACACATCATTGGCTCTTAAACTATCGGGCTCTTCAATACATGACCCTCTGTAATTGGTTGGCATGCTTGTACCCTTCTGGAACATTTGACTTGCTAGCAGCATGCAAGCTGGTACCCCAGGTGCCCGTAGGTGGACTTGACCATACCTGCCCACCCAATTAGCCCACCGTCCATCAACACTCATGCCGTCTGCCATTCGATTTGTCTTTGAACTTGGTCTTGCAGAGTATCACTGTGCCTGAGAATAGAAGGGAGTGAGAGCACGTTCTTATTTTCAGTCTCGATGTAGCTTGCCCATTTTGTATTTCCCTCCATCCCACGTGACATGAGACCGCATTTGAGCTCCTTTCCTCGCATTTAATGATATTAAATTAATAAAACCTGGCTTTCAAACAGGAGCTTGCCTTGTTTCTAACGTTCATTGTATCTCCTTGAACAGATAACCTGTTCTTGGCTGCCCCAACCCTTGACATTTGGTCAGACAGCCTTCTCGATCCGTCCTTGATTTTCAGCTGCTTTTCACTCCGCCACACTTTCAGCCCTTCTCTTTCATGGGTACTGGCTTACTAAAGTTGCGACGTCGAACATCCAGACTCTATACATATATACATTGGCAGCACTGCCTGCAGTCTGTTCACTATGTATAGCCAGCCTTCATGATTACTCAGTCTACTTCCATGGCAGCATCTGTACAGTTATGAAACGGCTTTTATTCTCTTCAGTGTTCTTCATACGTGCAATCTTTATTTCACACATAAACTGTTACTTGGCTCCTTATTTCGTCATCAGGTCCCATAAGGTCCATGCATTCTCTTCCTTGATCATCCTTTTCAGTGCGTCACTCTCATTTCTTGTGACGTCACCATCCTCTTGCGTCCATCGCTTCACACTTCTTCAGGGACCTCCCCTAAGAGGCTGTCATCTCTCTGGGGGTACATCTTATAGGGCCTTCTTAATGGATACCTTGTTTCGAAGACCTTTCGTGGTGTTTGGATCATTATCGGCAGTGTGCATGTCGCAATTTCCGGCTTTCAACATGTAGGCAGAATAGGGGCGGTATTTCCAGTAGAGGCATTTGGCTCCTCCTCTACAAAATACTGTATCCACGTGCATGGAAACCATGTGGACACCAGGCAGCAGTTCATTTCACAGCAGACCTTCACTCTTTTGACTCTGGCATTTTGGCCAAGTGGTGTCATGGCTGTCTCTGTGTCTCCGTCATGCAGATCACCCTAGCATGACATTCTGCACAGAAGCAACGGTTCATATTTTAGAAAAGGAAAGCTTCTTGGTTAAGTTTCATTTCCTGGCCTGCTGCTGTCTGATCTACCCATTTACCATTAGAAAGGTTTGTGAATGCAAAGTACTCCTGAGCAGTCTCTGGGGACTGGCTCTCTTCAGCACAAGCAGTATTGTGGAGAGAAAGGTAGACTGTGCTGGGGTCTCGGGACTAGTAAGCAGGTTTTATTTGCGTTGCTTTCTGATGCCGTGTCTTGCCTAGCCAACATGAGAGGCCTAGCTCAGTTTCCAGCATTATTTCCATTGACCACAGAGGAACGCAATAGGGGTGTCTTGGAACGCATTCCAAATTCTTAGATACAGATGAAGAACCGAACCAGTGGATGCTTAGAGATTTTTATTTCTTCAACTGAAAGTATTCATGTATTGTCTGCGCCCTGAAATCCTTGGGTCTGGCGCGCATTACAAATAAATAAAAAAAACAAACAACATATTCCCAAAAGCTCTACCCGTGGTGATTACTTGATTTTGTATGAAGAGACGTAATTGACAATTCCAAACCTTTTCTTTGGAAAGCAGGTTGTAAAAAAGGTTGCTGGGGCTGATCGGATACAGTTTAATGACTCACTGTCCATTATTGGTGAAGCCAAGATTCTGTCATTTGTTAAGTTCTTGGCACACGTAATATATAGATATATAGCCCCATAAATATAATTGCTGGTGATCCAGGCCCCTTTTTCCTTAGCTCGAGAGTTGCATGTCTTCCCATGAAAGGTTTTATTTATGTGCAGCACTCTCAGTCTAAGGCAAAGTACTTGCGATATTTGAGAAAAGTCACCTTTCCATCGCCGCCTTTGTTAATCTCTCAAATGGCCTGTAGTACTTCTTACATTTGTAACCCATATATTACATGTACTGTGGTTACCAAGCAATTTCTTGTTTCCTTTCAGTGTAGAAGACAGTGCTTGGTGCTTATATTATTATTATTATTATTATTATTATTATTATTATTATTATTTTTGTATTTTTTTTATTATTGAGAGCGGACCTAGCATCGAGAAGCAACAAAGCGCTTTACAGAGGTATACAACATTACAGATGCATAACAGAGCGATTTTCAGTGGTAACAACAGAACAGATATACAGCAGGGGGATAGGACACAGGGGGGCTCAGAGGAGAGGGTACAGCTGTACCGGGTGGCGGGGAGCGGAGGGGCAGGCAGAGTCCAGCAGGTCAAGTGTCACTAGGGGCGACATCATGGCCTAGGTGTTGAGGACAAGACACTCCTTGAAGAGGCGGATATTAAGTTATTTTCTGAATTGTAGGAGCGTGGGGGTGACTCTGATGCTGACAGGTATGAGGTTCCATAGTCTTGAGGTCTAGGCAGAGAAGGCTTGTTTTCTGGTCCTTTGCTTTTTGCAGTGGCGGATTTCAAGTCTGCACGTGTCCTGGGTTCTGGTGGTGTGCTTCCACCGGCGATGCAGAGTTTCTCAGCAAGTAACTGTGTGACTTGGGGGCAACTGATGCAGCAAGACTTGAAGGTGATTTGTGAATGCAGTGGGAGCTAGTGAAGGTCGATGAGGGCCGGGGTGATGTAGTTGTATCAGTGTAGACCCTTGATGAGGCATGCGGCTGCGTGTAGGACACTTCTCAGAGGTACAAGGGAGGATGACGGGAGGACTTCGAGGAGTGCATTGTCCCCATTCAGGTGGGATAGGACCAGTGATTGAACAATGGATGCAAGCTGTCCGGAGGGAGGAAGGGCTTGACTTTTTTCGGAGGAGGGAGAACTGATACGAAGGTGTCTGAGTTGTATTAGTTATATGTGTCTTGAAGAAAAGGTGTTTGTCGATGTGGAACCTGAGGGACTTGGCACAGGAGGTGAGGTTGGTGTGAAGCCCTCAGAGTTCATGGTTGATAACCAGGTCTGTATGTCTGGGTGTTTGATGTTGTTGGTGAGGAATGGGAATTTTGTCTTGGAGGGGTTGAGCTTCAAGTATGCACTGGACATCCAAAACTGGATCAGCGAGAGGCAGGTTTTGAGCGTATGGATGTCTTTGATGGAGTTGATCTTGAGGTATAGCTGTGTGTCGTCTGTGTATTGGTGGATGTGAATGTTGTGTTGTGCTAGGAGGGCTCCCAGCAGCTCCATGTATAGATTGAAGATCATTGGGGAGAGGATGGAAACCTGCGCGACTCCACAGGTGATGGGTAGCATTGGCAATGTAGAGGAGTCCATCGCAAAACAAACTACTTGTGGTTGGCGAAGTAGGACTTGAACCAGCATAGGACAAGGTTGCTGCTCTGATTTAGGGTATCTGTAAGCACCTGCTTATCTACTGTGTCGAAAGGTGCAGCAGTACTGAACTGAGGGTCGAAGAGCTGATGTTACAGTAAGTGCTAACTCCCCATTCTGCTGTGAGCATGTCCGGCCTGTAGGTGGCTTTTGCTTCATACCAATCCTGTGAGAAACAAATAGCAGTGAGCATTTTGCTGCACTAGTTGGCAGTCAAAGCAGAAGGTTTGGTTGCCCGTGTTCGCAGGTAGTAGAATGTGCAATAGTAACACATAACACATCAAGAATAATATTGCTGCCAGGTGTTGATATTGGTTTGGTTATTAATTTAAACTTTTCTCCTATCAACAAGTAATAAGGAAATGTATCAAAGATGTAATAATTGCATCTGAAAAAATGATACAGACCGCTCAAATGTATTCATAGAGCATGAAGTGGGTTTACTAACATTTCAACAAAAAACAATGACAACATTGTTGCTTTTTCAACATTAAACAATGGCAAAATTCTTGCTTTCTAGTGAAAAACAGAAATGAAAAAATGTCAGTATAGTGCAAATACCTTTTATGCAATAAGCATCATACTGCAATATACAAGTGCGTTATAATCTTGAAAGAAACAAAAGCAATGTGACAGTAGGTTATAGTCAGTGAAGATGTCCCAGTGATAATATTGGGCAAGATCAGAGCTGGAAGTCAAGAAAAAAGAATAAACAAAGAGAAAGAAACAAACACAAGTAATAGACATAAAGCATTCATTTAAAAAAAGGGAAACTTCTGGTAAACCATGAACAAATCAGAGACAAAGTACATATTGGTGTTCAACCGGTACCCTTACTTTGGAGGTAGTATTCTAAGTGCCTCTCGAGGGAACACAAATGGTTATGACTGACTAAACAGGTGAGTGAAAAAGTGCTGCCTAGTCAGGGGCAGAAGAATGCAATGGCAATGCTTAGTTACATTTATATGCCCTGTCTATATGCGCTGCCCAAGATACATAAAGATGCCGATAATCCACCTGGTAGATCAATTGTTTCTGGGTGTGGCTCAATATCGGAGCCCCTCTGTAAATGTGTGGATGCCTTCCTTTAACCTATTAGCATCATGACAGATTTCTACCTCAGGGACCCCACTCACACAATCCAAGTTTTTGAAAATCTAGATTTCAATCCATTGACCCAATCTCTGGTTACAATGGATATAAAATCTTTATACACAAGTATTCCACAGCTGGCAGCCATTGAGTGCATCTACGAGCATCTACTTGAGACAAATCTTCTATCCTTGTCCCGCCCTCCTTGATCATCGAGCTCATGACATTAGCTCTTTGTAAAAACTTTTTTGTGTTTGATAATCAATTTTATTTACAAACCATGGGGACCTCTATGGGGGCAACATTTGCTCCCAGCCTAGCCATCTTTCTATATGGCGACATACAAAAAGAATCACATATCCAACGCACAGAACCCCTGGCTGTCACGTGTTAAGTGTTGGAGCTTCAGGAAATATCCTACTGCCTCACCAGAGTGCAAAGGAGAGGATAGCCCAGACTTTGCAAGAGCCTGTAGATAGATAGATAGATAGAGAGAGAGAGAGAGAGAGAGAGAGAGAGAGAGAGAAAGAGAGAGAGAGAGAGAGAGAGAGAAAGAGAGAGAGAGACTAAACCTCCATCCTAGAGATCAGAGCCTTTGGCATGATTAGGGATCCATGAGTCAGAAGGTCTGATGACAAACAGTGATGTAGGGATGACATAATGAGTCCATAGAATGTGACTTAAGGTATATTCTTTCAAAAGCACATGTCTTCAGAGTAGATAATGTTTATGTCCTCTGGAGACGGTGAACAGATGTCCTGTTGGCTAAGATTAGAAAAAGGTTTCTAAAAATACCCTTCTCAAATGAGGCTCACTCGTGATCTTGTGAACTGACAAACATAATGAGCTCCCAAAAGGGATCTCCTGCATGCTATTCTTTTAGCCTTGTAGAAAGGAAAAATCTTACCTCCCAAAAAGGCATCAATTTGAATTTAACTTGCATTGAGGTACATGTGGTGTCCTAAAAGGCAACAAAGTCCAGTGTATATTCGTTACACTATTGCTGTCTATGGGTCGCTCAGTATGATCTGTTAAAAAAAGATGAATAATGGGTGTGTGGGTATTTTCCTCGTCCGTCGGCCCATCCATATTTCTTCTGGCTTGTCAGTAGATAAAATCAGCAAATCTTTTTCTAATTTTTCCCTAGCGAAAATATTAGAGTATTTCTCTACCACCAGTATCTCTGTATCACTGTATCACTGCAAAAATATAGCACTCTGAAATTTGTTCCCCGAATGTAATCTCCCCCTATCTCCAAAGTGTCATAAGATTCTTTTTGTGCAACAAATATTTTGTCTCACCACAAAAATGTGGCTCAGTGAATGAAATCTCCTCTAACCTTCCATACAATTATAAGGCGTTTTCTAGGCAACAAGAAATTTGTTTTACTAAAAAGGAACACTGATTCACATTCACTGAATGTAATCGCCTCCTTCCTCAAAAGAATTATAAGACTTTTTCTTTGCAAGAAACACGTTTCTTTTTGCCTCACAAACATTTGATGCACTGTTTTAAAGGCTCTGCCTGTAATACCCTTCTGCCTACCAAGAGTTAAGAGAATGTTTCACTGAAATTAGTATTTTCTCACCAGAAAAAAGATGATGCACTCATATACAGACACTGACTTCACTATGCTATCTGAAAAGAATTCTAAGATGTATTTCTCTGCAAGCAACAAGTATTTTGTTTTGCCACAAAATTATGACAGGCTGGATTCAATATCTGCCTACCTCCAATTGATAACACATCTTTTTCTATGGCACAAGTATTTTGTTTCACCACCCAAATATGACATACTTATTTACAGGCACCATATGTAATCTCCTCTCACTGCCGGCCTCTACTATTCATGGTGAACATGTTTCCTACTCCATAAACATACTGGTGGAGCGTCAACTGTTTCAATGCTGTGCTTGTTTCACATGTTAAGCCTTCACCATGATTGGCAGGATGTTTGTCCACATATTTCTGCTCTCTGTTACCATATATCAGCCGGTGCTCTGATACAGGGAAAAGTAGTGTTTTGTCCCTTTAACATACATGATAGTCATCCATCTAGGGAGGTCTTCTCTTAAGAGTAGGGTCTTGGGGTCTCGCTGTCGGATGGTGCTGAGGAGGCTCGGTGGACTCTGTCAGATCCCCCACTTACCACCTCCAGGAGTTGTATAACCCAGAGGCTGGCTTTTTACTCCACCACTGTCTCCCTGTCCTCCTGCCATCTAAATGTGACTGTGCTAGGAAGCAACTTCAAGACAGCATACAGGCTCACCACGCTACCTCAGTTGCTACTACCCAACCTAGCCTACCTTGTGCCTTATCAATCAGGAACCACAAATTAGCATCTAGATGCACACATTGGTCGTACCACACTACCAGCCCTGCATCAGGCAACACTTGCAGTTCCAGCCCTCACAAACCACAACACCTTTTTACTCCTACCTCGAATACTCAACAAGACAACGTTACCACGGTCCCTAAGCTCAAAGGTGCTCTTATAAACGCACGTTCTATCCAAGCTCACGCCCTTGATATTGCTGATCTCATTGTCTCAGACAACCTGGACCTACTTGCAGTCACGGAAACTTGGCTGCACGCAGCCTCTGGACCCTCTCTGACACTCGCTATCCCTGACAACTACACCATAATCAGGTGCGACAGAGATACCAACCAAACTAAGGGCGGCGGCTTAGCCGTCATATTCAAGAATACGCTTAACATCAGAATTGCGGACAGCCTTCAGTTACACTCAGCTGAATCGCTTTCTCTCAAACTATCTATCTCGCCCAATCACACAGCCACTGTTCACCTAATTTACAGGCCTCCTGGACCCACATCTACCTTCGTTGAAGATATCTCCTCTATTCTAGCATCCAGTGCGAAGCCTAGTTCCCAAATCATCATCCTGGGTGACTTCAACCTGGGTTACTTGGACAAGAATGACACCAAAGCCTCAGATCTTGCAAATGTCCTGACTGATTTCGGCTTCACACAACATGTCACAGAGCCCACCCACATCAAAGGTCGTACTCTTGACTGGATTGCCGACATGAACTGTGCCCTTAATGATATTACTGTTTCCCCCTGCGCTTGGTCTGACCACCATCTTATTTCGTTCTCTATTAACACTAGCCCTCCTGAGGACACACAAAACCTCGCACCGCCCACGCGCACACGGAATAAAAAAGACATCACTGTTGAGAAACTCTTACCACTCATCCTCCCATTATTGCACGCAGCTTCAGAGTCCTGCACTGACCCCACAGCATTAGTAGACACTTATAATCGTGTTATGCTAAAAGCCCTTAATACTATCGCCCCTATCAAACTGCGTAAACAAAAACCACGGACCCACTTGAACTCTTGGTTCACTCCGCAACTACGTGACCTACGCAAAGAAAAAAGAAAAGCAGAGGCCTCATGGAAAAGTATCCCCTCCCTGGCCAACAAAAATAATCTTACGCTAGCCACCCTGGCCTATAAAGAAGCCATCCTTGCTGCCAAAAAGGAAGCTTATAACAAAAGAATCACCCAAGCCCGCTCTAACACTAAGGAACTGTTTAAGATACTTAAGGAACTGGAGTCCCCTATCGCTCCTCTCAATAAGTGTACCCCTGACACTGATTGGTGTACAAACATCCAAAATGCTTTACTAGACAAAATCACCACTCTCCAAACTAAAATCAAAGCAAAAAAAAACTACCTCTCAAGTTCAACGAGCACCACCCTGAATTATAAAATACAAGCACTCAATCACAACTTCAAACCATTCAGCTTCTCTCCCCTCTCCATCAAGGAAGTAGAAATCATTATATCTAAACTAAAACCTTCCAATTGCCAAGGTGATGCATGCCCCGCTGTCATCATTAAGGAAGCCGCACCCAAGCTCGCCCCATTTATTACCTCCTTCATAAATGCCTCCTTTGAATCAAGCACCGTACCTGACAACCTTAAGGATGCCTGGGTCATACCATTAATTAAAAAAGCCAATCTTGACCCCAGCAACCCTTCAAACTACAGGCCCATCACCACTGTGCCTTTCCTGCTTAAAATCCTTGACCGCGCAGCCTATGTCCAAATCCAGGAGTATCTCGAACGCAACAATCTACTAGGGCTGAGACAATCTGGTTTCCGTCCCAGGCATGGCACTGAGACAGCTTTACTGGACCTGAAAACCCAAATCGAGGACCTGAAAGACAAGGGCAAATTGGCACTCCTGCTCCTCCTTGATCTCTCAGCTGCCTTCGACCTGGTTGACCACCAAATTCTCTGTCATCATCTCAAAATCGCCGCCCACTTCTCGGAAGCAGCCACTTCTTGGATCAGTTCATTCCTTGCCAACAGAACCATGAGGGTCTTCTCTCCACTAGCAGCGGCTGACCCCTCCCACGTCCCCTGTGGAGTCCCACAAGGATCCTGTGTATCTCCCACCCTTTACAATGTGTTTACTAAACCACTCTTTGATATCCTTGATTATCTGGGTGTCTCCTACACTAATTATGCGGATGACACCCAGATACTCATCCCTATCACTGGTGATTTTGTAACCGATTCAAAATCTCTTAATACGGTCTACTCCGTCATCCAGGCCTGGATGGCCAATCATGGGCTCTGCCTTAACGACGAAAAAACAGAGTTAATCATCCTGGGCTCCCAAACTAAACTCGCGAAACTTGACGCCAACTACAATTCCTTCACTATTGACGGGATTGACATCAAAGTGGCCAATGTCACCAAAACTCTAGGAATCTACCTTGATTCTACCCTGTCCCTCACACGACAAACCAATGCAGTTGTCTCTGCATCGTCCTACACCTGCAAATTGATTACAGCCTGCAGGCCATTCCTGACTCCAGACAATTGTCTGACCCTCGCGAGAACCCTCATCTTATCCAAAATAGACTATTGCAATGCCCTATACCTTGGGACGAGCCAAAGAAATCTGGACAAACTACAGGTCACACAAAACAACGCCATTAGGGCAGCATTCAACATACCTAGACGGAATCATATAGCCACTATCAGACGCAACATCCAGTGGTCACCTATCTTGCACCGCATATCACTCAAATCACTTGTGCTCACACACAAGGCACAGAACAATGCAGCTCCAGCCTACTTAATATCACGTTTCTCGCATCACACAGCCACCAGACCCTTGAGAGCTGCCCAGGCGCACACTCTGGACATCCCCAGCTTCAAATTACGCTCGGCAGGAGGGTCAAGTTTTCCGGTCCTTGCTGCCAAGCTCTGGAACTCACTCCCCAATGCACTAAGGAAGATTCCGCTTTGCCACGTATTCAAAACCAAAGCTAAACTTTGGTTACGGGAACAAGACATCCTGTAAATTTGTAACTGCTCACAGCGCGTACCCTTCTACTGTAACCTTGGGTACTGCTACTTTGTTGTTATTATCTATGTCATTTTCACCCGTTATGTTATACTGTATCATTGTCATTTTCACCGTTCATGTTATACTGTATCACTACCTATGTAACTGTTAACCTCTTCTCCTGGAACCTGTAACTTCTCCTCTGCAACTTGTAACTGCCTACTAAACATGCGCCCGCAAGCCTCCGGGCAAGGTGCGCAATACAAATAAATAAATACAAATAAATACAAATGACAGATGTGTTCAAGGTCTCAGTAAGAAACTGAAAAAGTTATTTTTATTCCGCAACACTCTGGCAAGTCCTATCAACCTGTGCAATAAGAAGCAATAGTCCAGGATGTCAGAGAAAGAGGACAAGCCGAGGACAGGAAAAGTCTAAAGAAGTGCCTACACTTCGACAGTAGAGCAAAGTGCCTTTCAATGACTGTAGTATTGCGCTCATCTTACTAATACATTGACCATCAACAGGTGTACACCAAAACACACTGTGACCTGCTTCCAGTGATTGAAGATGCATAGGCCAGAGATGTTGGAACACAGACAATGGAGAGATCCGATTGGCTGAAGCTCTCTAAGTGCACGAATTTCCATGCACTCCTATCTCACTGGCTCCTTAGCTCAAGTCCCAGCCGGGGCCATGTTGGTGCCTACTGGACTCTACAAGGCACGCCCCACTTTGAATCTGTTTTTCATCCATCTTGTCCACTGCTGCTCCCCTCCAACACTTTTTCTGGAGTCTATAGTGTAGTGTTTGCAATGGTAGAAAACCAAATGCTGAAATGGATTCTTCTGGAATCTTTCCATCTGTGCTAGTTCGTCAGAGATTTGTACAAGAGCCGTCGGCAGCGTCCGGACGCTGGGCTCCTGCTTGACTGCTGATTTACTGGAAAATCTGCTTCTCGTGGAAAGAAGCCTATTCGGCTCCCCGGATGATTTATGGTCAGCCATTTTGTCTGTTTTCCATTTGGATTTCCACTGTAGTCTTCCCCCACGAGGAATCCATCTGAAATCTGGAGCACAAATGAAATAAGCGGTTTAATCCACGGCAGAAAATAGTTAAAAGTGAGATTTGCGTCCGCAGACAGCGTGATGTGTGTGGGCTTTGTCCAATAGTGCCATTACCTGCTACACCTGGCTCAGGAGAAAAGGATGGGAACAGGGAATTATATGCAGGTCCACTGGTATACTTTCGCCAAACGTATACTGTAAAAACTGCCCTTTGATCGGCTAATTTAGCCATTACAGGAAGCGATATCCCATGGCCTTTGGAATCCATTTAGATTATTTCTCTTATTTCAACCCCCCTCGCCCCCCACAGAGCCTGGTCTGATCCCCCCTAGCAGGGACACCAAACGCTGCTTTCTAGACAAACCCCACTTCTACAAGACCACTACATTACAAAATCCTGATAACATAATATATCATACCATAGCATAACATAACGACTTCACCAGACGTGACATCGCACAACCTCTGTCATGGATAACATCATCAGAACTTGATAAAAAATCCTAAACTAAGTGTAACATTCGTACACAGAGGTAACCCATGGCAGGCACAAGAGAAACAGGGCGAGCATAGCAACCGTGCTTGATCACTAAATGAAATCGCTACCACCAGTTACCCACCATGCACCAAATGCCTCCCTCTCAGTTCCAGGCCTGTGCCCCAGGAAGGGTCGAACCACTCCCATGTCTAGGACAGACTACAGAGGAAGCTAATCTGAAATCCAAGTATCTCGGGGACATAGCGGTAGCAAGGAAAACCATTGGAGTCTTATAATCCCTGGAGTCCCATAATTGATGTCCTCATGAAGATCAGCTGATGCAGAACATGGCCAGCTGTAGCAAGACAAGGCAGGGTATTGCCTGGCAACACAAGGCATAGAGAGGACATACCCTTGCACAACACAGCATGCCCTGCAAAGCCCTGTGGAAACCTCACAAGACAAGTCAGAACCTATGAAAATGAGGCAGAGACAAGCAAGAAAAGGCAAAGGCAGAACATACAAAGAAGGACCTAAAACACACGGCAGGGCATCAAAAAGGAAATACAGGGCCTAGCAAGATGAGGGCGATAAGCACAAATGGCAGCAGCAATCAGGAGACTTGGCAAACCAAGACAGGTCATAGCAAGATAAGTTAGCACCTAAAAAGATAACGTAGGGAATAACAAGAGAGCGAAGGGGTCTGAAACCTTTGGCTCTCCAGATGTTTTGGACTACAACTTCCAGGATCCCTCGCAATTGACTACAGTGGCTAGGCTAATGGGAGTTGTAGTAGACCAAAACATATGCAGAGCCAAAGGATGCAAACCTCTGGCTTAGCAGAACATTTGAAGATTTAGCAAGACATGGCAGAACCTTGAAAGATAAGACAGGGTCTGTAAAGTTCAGGCAGGACATACCTAGCAAAGCAAGGCAGTGTCTATAAAGTTCGGAGAGGTTTAGCAAGAGAAAGCAGCAGGGATTAGCAAAGCAATGCAGGATCTACCAACACTGGATAGCCTTGGAAAGTTGAGGCAATACTTTGCGATTTACGGCGCAACATTGCAAGTTTAGGCAAGGTTCAGGAAGATAGTGTCATAGAAAGACAAGGTATGGCACATATAAACAATGGGATGCTTAGAAAGACAGGGTTGGATGCAGCCAAATGTGATCAGGAGCATGGCTAACTAACAAACATGTAAAATGTGTAGCAAGGTAGTGGAAGACTTAGCAAGATAAAGAAGGGACTGAAAAGATAAAATCTTACCAAAGCAAGGCACCTCCTAGAAAGGCACATTATGGTCTATCAAGACATGACAGGGCCGTGCAACACAGTGTATCCTTGGAAAGCCATACAAATACCTTTAAAGAAAAAGTAGGTTCTCAGAAAATGAGGGATGGACTGCAAAGACAAAACAGGGCCGAGAAAAACAAGTTATGGCTAGAAAAATATGACAGAACCTCCAAAATAGGGGAAGCTATTCAAGACAAGGCGGGCTATAAAAAGACAGGGGAGCTTATCAAGGCTAGTCAGTGCTAGATCAACAAAGCGGGGTCTAGAAAGAAAAAGTAGGGTCTAACAAGTCGAGGTGGAGTCTAGAAAGATAAGGCAGGGTCTCTGAAGACAAAGCACAACATGCCAATAAAAGGCAGTCTCAAGCAAGACAAAGATAATTCTAAAAAGACAAGTAGGGGACTAGAAATGTAAGGTACGGCCTAGCAGGAAAAGCATGCCCTAGAAAGAAAGCGTATGTGTGGAAAGGCAAAGTAGAGCCTAGCAAAAGATGCAGGGCCCTTGAAAGATGAGACAGTGTCTTACAATGCAGGGAATGCTTATAAAGGCAGGGTAGGGCCAAGCTAGACAGACCATGGTTCACGACTGGGTGGGCTTAATATAATAAAACAGGACCAAGTAATATCATGGGGGCTTAACAAATAAAGGTAGCGCTGTGCAAGACACGTGTGGGCTTAACAGGACGATGGTCTTGAGGGTTGCCCAGAGCAATGCCAGAGGTTAAGATTTATTCTGAACCTTCCAGCCATCACCTCTTTTGTTTTAATATTAACAGGATGAATCAGGATATTGCAAGACAAGAACATGCAGGCCCTAATATGGCTGGGCTTTTCCGAACATGCCCTTTGCTTTCACTATCTTAAAGACTGCCCTTATTCTTATCCACTGTTTTTAAGATGCATTTTAAGAAATATGTTACATTTGTAGTTATTTGCATGCCAGCGCTGATCTTCCTAATTTGCAGAATACTTGTTGGGGAAAGCAGCTTTCTGGTCCGGAGCTCCTCCCACTTTCTCAATGGGGGAAAAGGGGATACTCAATTTAGTTTAGTTTAGTTTAGTTTGTTTATTTGTAAAGCGCAACCGAACTGTCAGGTAACTGGGCACATTTTCTTAGGAGCAGAAGTGTTACAGAAAGCTGCACATACATACAAGGTATAACATAGGGAGGTGTAACACAATAGTTAGTATGAAGGACCTGGCTACAGAATGGTCCGCACAAATATATGTATTGGTTACAAAGGTTTATGTCGCCGAACCTGGAGCTACCTCTTTATATCACTGAGAGCATATGCGCCGGATTTGGCTGAGTGTAGTTGAGACTCTAATGCTGAGTTGAGAGTAAATCCTTAACCTTAGCTCGGAACGATCAGAATGATGTGTCAGCTCTAATAGTTATGGGCAGGGCATTCCACGATTTGGCTGCTAGCAGAGGAAAGCTGGATCCGCCAGCTGTTTTCAAGTTAAACCTAGGGACGTAGAGCTGGTGTAGGTATGGGGATCTAGTTGGTCTGGAAGAGTACTGTCTCGTGAATTTGTCATATAGGTATCGAGGGGCTGTCCGATAGAGGCATTTGTGGGTTATAACAAGTGCTCGTAGTTTGATTCTCTCATGGATAGGCAGCCAGTGGACTTCCTTCCTGGCCGAGGAAATTTGGGCCTTATGTGGGAGGTTGAGGGCGCATCTGAGTGCGTTGTTTTGTAGTATCTGTAGTCTATTTAAGTTGTGGTGTGTGGAGCCTAGGAAGAGTGTGTTACAGTAGTCTAGTTTGGATAAAATGAGGGCCCTGGCTAGTATGAGGTGGCTGTTGGTGGATAAAAAAGATTTGCAGGCATTGATGATCTTATTGGAGTAGGCTGTGGAAGAGATAGTGGCTTTGATTCGTTTTTTGAGGGAGAGAGTTGAGTCAAGATACACACCCAGTGTTTTGACATCTTTAGATACTTTTATAATGTTGCCATCAATGACAAAATATTGGTATCTGGGGTCAAGTTTATTAAGACGGGCCTGTGACCCAACTATCAGCAGTTCCATCTTGTCATTGTTTAAGCAGAGGCTATGAGTGGCCATCCATGCTTGAATTTCAAGGTAGATCTCATTTAGTTTAGCAACATCTTCCTCATAGCTTCCAGTGAGCGCAATGAGGACCTGGGTGTCATCGGCATAGTTAGAATAGGTAACCCCCAAGTCATCAAGGTGGTCAAATAGGAGCTTGGTGAAGATGTTGTAAAGCGTGGGAGAGATGCACGAGCCTAGGGGAACTCCACATTGGATCGGTGCAGGGTCTGCTGCAGTGCCGCCTGAAGTATATCCGGCAGCACATGTCCGGGTGGACAGGAAAAAATCATGTGATCTCCAGCCTTAGACTGGGACACAATAATCACTGTAATGGTGCAGTTAACTAGTGTTAAGACAATCATATTTGGGCTTCTCTGGATGACCCGCACTTGGAAATTGAATGCATACTGTATGCTCACCCTTGAAAGGTTTGTTGTTGTAATTCTTACTATACATTTTATGTTGCATTTTGACTTACAATTGTATTGCCAGCCTAGTGAGATTACATTTTAGACAACTGCAAAGAGGCAAGCTCACTCCACAGGTGGCACTCAGGATGTACACTTAACTCATGAGATGACATCAGCCAGCTATCAGCAATAGGGAATCGGATGTATATCTTTACTTTGCCAGCATTCACTTCAGCACCACTTATTTTGTCACATTTACTTCCCCAGACATGTACTTTGTCTAAATTAACATGTACTTTGTCTAAATTAACATCACCAGACATTTCCTTTATCATCGCAGGTGGAGACTCCCTACACCCAAGGGGTGGTCCAGACAGGGCAAAGAATCATGCTAAAACGATGTTTCAAGCAGGGAAGAAAGCCCCACTGCATACATCTTTAATGCCAGCTGTGTTCTTACATATTAGACAGTATTATCAGGGAGCACAGCATAACGTGATACATTTAGTGAAGTTGACTATACCCCTCAAAGATTCACACACATTCTGAGGCAGGAGAGAATGCTTACATTATGATGACTTCTGTCTGCTAAAGTTGCTTTTCCTAAGAAAGCGGGACCCTCAAACACGCTGACATATGCCAAAAGGGAAACACGTCAGAAGCGAGAGATGTGAAGGTGAGCATAGCTACACACTATTCAAAGAACCTTCATTGCATAGCCATGCACAGTAAAGCCTAAAGCCTCACCTTGCACAAGCAAGAAACAGTTGTTTAAACTTGGCAGTTTGCAGGATCTCCTCAATAATATAATGCAGTAAAGTGCAAGGGGAGTACATAAAAATTTCAATTCCAAAATGCCCCTTACCCCCAATAACATAACATAACACACAGACCCACACTATTGGTCTGGTCAGACCATTGTGCAATCTCTTTTGCATCTTTACACAAAGGCAGAAATGAGATAGGAAGAACGTTTGACATTACATGGAGAAACATGCAGCTAAAATGATTGTGCTTCCTGCTGACAGAGAAGCTGTTATCAGTCTCTGTGCTGGCAATGGCTGCGAACATGAACACTGTCTATAGAGTAATCAAGGCCTTGGATGTACACAACCCAACCAAAAAGAGTACCGCTGCATGTGCAAGATTACATCTTCATCTCACAATATGGAGATGCAAAATTAATGAACTATTCCCTCCAAAGACAATAGCAGAGAGTTTATAAAAATAGGCGAGAAACTGACCTATACAATGCAGAAAACATATTATAATAATCTGTATTAAAAGGTCAAAAAAAGGAAAATTATACAAAACAATATTATAAGTAGCAGTACCTGGAAATTCTGGATGAGCATACAAATCACACCTGTGTGCTTTATTTTCAACTTACCCCTCGAGGGAAAATACCCAATGCAAGCGGGTATTCAAAGCAGATAGTGTTATAACTTAAAGTGACAGAAATCATGTTTTGACAAGAAGGTACAAATCAGAAATATGGCCTAAATACAGGTCCCCCGCAATCAGTAACCACTTGGTGTTGACATGTGCCCACCAGCCACATATGAAATGCTAGCGCACATCTCATTAATTAGGCATTAATAACATCCATGGTGGGCTGTACTGCAAGGTAACATCCTGCTGTCTTAGTTGTTATGGCCCACAGTGCAGTTGTTATGACCTGCCACCGGAGAAATTATTGCCACAGCACCAGCATGCTACAGATGTTCTTTTTGGGGAGAGGGTTGGCACAAGGTAGGCGAACACATTCACCAAAAATAGAATGATGGGCATCAGGCAAACTGAAAGTAGAGCTGGTTCGAAACATGCAGGACCCTTTTTTAAGTTTCAATGTTGGCACTCAGAAAAGAAAGAAATGTGTTATGGCTGCCTGCTGGCACTGTGGCAGCTTTGAGTTAATTACGAGTAATGTGGGATGGGGATGTATAGTCAGAAGAGGAATGGGGGAGGTTGTGATGAATTATCATCTGCAAAGTTTTGAATGACCTGGATTTTTAAAATTAATGTTAAATAAAATGATGCATGTAATGCCAATTAGTCCCCCTTTCATAAATGCCCCATGCCAAATGTATAGCACACAAGTACCATTGCTGTAACCAGTATCCTGATATGTTCAGCCTCAGTTCTGCAGTGGCTAAGAGAGTTATATGTGACAGCTGCTGGCACACAAAGACCCTGCAGGCAAAGGTGTCATTTTAACTGTCTGGACCCCTGATCTTAATTCAAATGATTGTTGAATCTTGACAGTCTGGTGGCAAGTAAATCTGTAAATATAAGCCATACTGTGTTATGGTGACTGTAAAAATCACACAATTATAAATTTACAGAAGTTTGATATCATACCAGTGTTCGCTCGGTGAGAAAGGCCTAACAGTGACAGAATTGATGTGTATTGGTTTCTAGGATGACTGTCTCCAAAGCTGCCATGTGGAACAGTAGCCAGGATTCTGCCCTTTGATCCTCCAGGAGGAAGGGTAGCATAGAAAATTCCCCCAGTAGGTATCCTGATGGGGACGGTACTTCTGAGACAGCACTGACATAACAAAGTCAGCCGCACACCAGAGTACTAATCACTGGACTTCCTTTGAAGCCAGCAGGAATTAGAAGGGGGCGGGGTTAGAGAAGCCAGAGAGGGATGGTAAGCCTGGAAAAGGGTCCCAGCTTCTCTTGATTTCTGTTAGGACTTATTTGCTCCTGTGCCCTTCATTTAATTAATGGCAAGACACTCTGAGCGTGATGTCATAAAGTAAAAGGCACTTGGTATGACAAAAGGGATTAGGCCCCTTACAGTAGGCTTGCATTGGACCAAACCAGTATGGCATTTTTGTTTTGAAAGGAGAGGAGCACACCTCATTCTTTGATTCATCTTTGAACTATAAAGAGTACAAGCAAACACATTGGACCTCTGTGGGGAGTGCAGTCTATTTGAAGGTTCTCTGCCATAGATGTGAAGACAAAAGGCATCCTGGGCAGAGGAGAGCTCTGTCCCCTTGCCATCCCCATGGAACAGTGGGGGTGACTACTGTTGCACCAAGGGTTCTATACTGGCTGCACTGTAAGCAGGCTATTGTCCACTGGAGCCGAAGGATCCCTGTAGGTGCAGGTCAAGCTTCCTAGAGTGGTAGTGCAGAACTGAAGCATCTACCTTGTTCTGAAGCCCCTTGATTCTCTCTCCCAGCAACCATAGAACCAATGAGTTGGCCCCTGGCTCTCCCTGCATCTCTGAACCACCTTGACTGCATTTTAGGCACCTTCAATACCATCCAAGCTGCTGCACCGGAACCACCTGAGTTATCTTTGACCTCAATGACCAACCGCCTCTCTATCTCAGCATCAACTCAGTACTGATGCTGAAGCTCCTCCTTCTCCGCATCTGAGACCCAACGAGTTTACTAGCATTCACAACTTCACAATGCCACCTGTTTGCCAAATTCTTCAAGCTCTTAGCCCATGCTGACGCCTTGGCCGAACACTGTGTTGAGCCACCCGAGCTCACTCGGCGTCTAAGGCAAGTCTCTGCTTCTCTGTCCATGTGGTCACCGACCTGATACCAGTTGCCATTCCTAGCATCATCTACCCACAAGCTGACACTACTGCTGAAGAGTGCTGCATCATTAGGGTCTGTCACCCCTGCTCCGTGACTTGACCGCAGCCTGGCACAGAGAGTGCCTAGACCGCAGGTTTGACACCAAAAAGTCTGTCTCAATGCTGTTGATCGCCCAAAGCCCATTGTTAAAGTAATGTGAAGAGGCCCTTTACTATTGGTCCACTTTTAGGACCATAGTGACTTTTAAGCCCCTCTCCCTCGTCCCTGCCTTTCTCTTCTAAGGCATTGTGGGACATTGATATTGAGCCAATGAAGTGCCTGAATATCCCTGTCCTCCTACCCTGAGTGCCCTTCTACAACAGTCTGCAATTTCTCAGTTTTGCCTTTACAGGGGTGAGTTTTTGCTAACGTTTTTGGTTAATTGATTGCATTTTCTTGTTTTATTGAAAGGATATATTTGTATGTAACCTTGATTGGGCAGTCTTTCATTTTTTAATAATTGTACTTAATTTGTTTTGTTTGCTGCTATCATCAGCTCACACCCCTCCTGAAGATACAGCTTGCCCTACAACTGTGCTATCTTTTGGACTGTTCCTGTTTCACCTTTATGTTCGGGACACTGCTGTTTTAGTGGTAGTGTGGGGCTGAGTAGACAGTTTAGCCGCTACTCATCCCTGTACATCTGCAGAGCAGCAGTCATTTTGTCACAGAAGGCCACTGCTGGAAGTATAGCAGGACAAAAGCGGAGACAGTGGAGTGAGTGAAGAGAGGGGAGAGGCCAGCATCCATCTTAGAACATAAACTCATACAGAAAGAAAAAGACTGTTCCGAGCTCTCTGATTGGATAAAGCCCACAAGCAGTCTGCTAATTTGATGATGAGACAGCAACGCTTACAAAATGCAACTGCACACTTATTCCCAAAAGGGTGATATATTGAACACATTTTCCAATTCTTAGGGCTTCGTGCTTGCTGCCAGTTGTGGGGAAAGTTGAATTCAATGCTTTATGTGGGGTCTCTAGGGCAATCCCTAGACTAGCATTTTTTTAAAATCAAATTCCCTACAGTATGAATCACTGAGTCACCTCGGTTCTACACATATCCACACTTTGAAGGCGCCCGCCTCACTTTATTTGAAAGCTGCTGTCAATTGAGTTGCTGATCAGTGCAAAAAAAGGTCAAGAGGTCTGAAATGATTACTTTTTCAGAGTTAAAATGTATGAGGATTAATTTCCCTGTACCATGGTGTTTTGGATGTCCTAGAATGTAAAACGTTGATATTTACTGTCTTGCCTGGTACTACATATTTGAGGTCTAGTACCCTTTCTAGGTGTAGTTTAACATAGGCTATCGTGGCAGATGTGCGCAACATGAAAGCCAGTAGCATAAATAACCACCGCATATTCACAGGGTAGGGCCTCCCAAAACAGGTTCATACCTCCAAGCTGGTGCCTACAAAGACAAGGAATATACGATGGGTTCATGCATCACAAGATGAAGCAATGACCAGCAAGATCGAGCAAGGTATATAGGAGCAAGATGTACTGTAGCAAGCAAGATTTAGTAAAATTCATAAGGTTTAGAAAGGAGAGCAAGGGTGTTGGAGCAAAGATGGAGCAAAGCTTGGCAGGACTGAGCAAGATCGAGAGACATGGGCCAAGGCACAGCAGGTTGCATAAAGGTTCAAACTTGCAGATTCTGGGCCTGTGCTCTTTGACTGAAAAGTAGGGTACAGGACTCCAAGCATAGCAAAGATGTGGGCTTTGTTTTTTTTTCCTCTTGTTGTTCCTAGCACCAAAAGGAATCGCACAATATAGGTTCCTTTCCTTGCGCAGTCTCTTCACTTGTGTTGTGACCGGGTCAGTTTCAGGGCACATGCCGGGGGACAGAGTCCACAAACCCTATCCAGCGGGTGGACTCAGTCCCCGCATCTAAAAGAAAATCATTGGGTGTCCTCTTTGAATTTATGAACTAAAGCCGATCTCAGGGATCAAACAGCAGTCGTCAGGTTTGTAGGCTGCACACATCACCGCTGCACTCTATAATCTGATGAAAAATGGCTAACAACTAAAGGTGACATATCCCATTTCGCTATTGCAAGTCCCAGAGAAAACATTTGTATTGGTTCTCGTAGTTTAAAATATGCACACCTTTTAACGTTTTCAAAAACACTATTAGAAGAAAATATCCTGTCTTTGTGTGTTTATTTTATGAAAGGCAAATGCCATTCGTCCTGTTCAAGTTGGGTGGTTATGCAAAGCAAATTTAATGAAATGTGCATATTTCCCCTTGTATGCTAATTTCTGGCAACATCACATCCCATTGAGTTTGCTTATAAGTCCCCCCACTTACATTTTTGGAACTTGACCCCTGGTCAATTTCAGTCCCTTTCCATCTGACTTAATCCCCTTAGTCTCTCGCAGCTGCACCGCGGCCCCAGTCAGGAGGACTTTCTGCGTCTTTCAACTGAAATGGAGTCATGAACTTGGCGCTGGACCGATGGTACACAGAGGCCCAAGGAAGTGCTGGGAAGGAATGGGGGTGGCGGGGGTTAATTCACAAGACCCTAACAGGGCTTAGCAAGTCTGGCCTTTCCCTCTCTGAGGCCCAGGACTGAAATGATCTCACATCCTGTCTGTGCTGTGCTGTGGCCAAGCTGCAGTTCGTCTGCAGAAAAGAGGCCTGTGAGTGGAGGTGGACATGACCCTGGCGGCATACCGCATCCACTGACTGGACGTTCGCTCTGGAAGGCTGGTAGGGCTGAGGCAGAATCAGACACATGTGACCAAATCTGCCGCAGTCTCCCAGAACAACCAATCTAAAATGTGACCGAATGAGGCCCTCTGAGCCCCTCTGGGTATTCTGGCAACCATCTATTTTAAAACATTGCACTTTCCAAATATACATTTCAAATCAAGCTTGCATTGGGTTATACTAGGGAACCAGATTATTAATTTGCTTGCCTGTTCTGTTCCTTTTAAAGTGCAAACAATTGCCACATAACCACATTTGCCTCACAGTTAGCAGGCCTATGTAGTCCACAGCACATGTCATTTGACTTTCTGCTGTCGCCTTTTGCACATATCTAACAATATAATAAAACAATATAATAAAAGGCCAGATGTATGTTTGTCTGATGCAGTAGCTTCACCTGTTGTCACCGCTAGAGGGAGCTGTTGCCTAAGGATACATAGTGGTCCTACTGTGTTAATGAAGACCTGCACTTTGGCCCGTATACACTGGATTTTACACTAGTTGCAGTGTAATTTCTCCTACCCCCTTTACCATCATCCTCAGCTCTCTCTGCCCTGCACTCTCAACTCTTGATCTTTCCCTCTGTGGCAATGTCATGAAATGAGGACCAATGAGAGAGGTTTTTGTGGTTACGTTTCTTTATTAAAGCTACCTGGCTTTAAAGAGGGTTTGGACAAGCATCTAGACGAATTAGGGAAAATATCTAAATATAATGAGAAATTAATCTGTAGTACAGTGCCAAAGTTGGGACAACACATTGTGGGGTTCGCCAGGTGCTCACTGCACATCAGGATGGTGACTTCTTATAACATGAACTCATAACCTAAAGTTATGAATCTCTCTCTTTTGAGGGATGCTCTTCTCCATTATTATTATTATTTGTATTATTATTATGGGATTTATTGAGCGCGGACCTGGCTTTGAGAAGCAACAGAGAGCTTTACAGATGTGTACAACAATACAGATACATAACAGAGCGTGTTACAGGGCTATACAAAAGTACAGATGCACAATGGAGCGCTTTTCAGAGGTAACAACAGAACAGATTTACAGTGGGGGTAGGATAAAGAGGGTCACAGAGGAGGAGTACAGATGTACAGGGTGGCAGGGAGCAGAGGGGCGGACGGCTTCTAGCGAGTCATGTGGCGTTAGGGGTGATGTGGTGGCTTAGGTGCTGAGGAGGAGAAACTCCTTGAAGAGATGGGTCGAGGTGTTTTCTGAATTGTAGAAGCGTGGGGGCGAATCTGATGCTGATGAGCAAGAGGTTGCATAGTCTCGCGGCGTAGGCAGAGAAGGCTTGTTTTCTGGTCCTTTCCTCTCTGCAGAGGCTGAATTTCAAGTCTGCGTGTGTCCTGGCTTCTGGTGGTGCGCTGTAGGCCGGAGAGGTAGCTCTAATGATCACAGTCCACAAGGAATGGCCAACATAATAGTTCAAACCGATTCTTAACAGGTCTTTTATTTTGCCACCTGGATAAACATATACTACAAAATGAGTATTTTCCAAAATTCAGACAGCAAAAGTGTTCGCAAACCTTAGCTTTCAATTTCCAACCCTATTCTGTAAACAAACAGGCACAAGATGCTTCCATGGGCAAACCCCTCTATTGCATACTGATAATTCTGACTTCTCCACAGTCTATTCTTCTCAGCACCTTCTTATCTCGGCCCTCTCTGCTGCCTCTAATTCACAGCACACACATTTGTTAGGTATTTCCCGAGCTTCTTCGCCAGAGACATGATTCTATTTGACCTCTCTGTGGCCTTTGGTTCTTAACAGGCACCCCTCTCCATTCCTGCAGACCTCTCCATGGCCGCTGGTTTGTCAGTGCTTAACTTTCTTGTCCCTCTCCCCGGCCTCAGTAAAATTCTCTTAGGCCTCTCCACAGACGCCTGGTTCTCAATGAAATTATTTTTGGCCTCTTCAAAGCACTCAATTAATGCATGACTCTACGTGGCCTCTTGTTCACAGCAATCAATTCTCATAGTCCTCTCCATGTCCTCTTGTTCACAGAACTCAATTCTCTTTCTGCAATGATCATGTCACTCCTTTTTCAGGCAAACAATATTCTACCCGACTGCCAGGGGTTCTTCTCCTTAAGCTGCTTGTGGAAGCACTCAGTTCTCAGGCATGTTCTTCCTTCTTTAGTCCTCTGTTGTAGAACCTTGCTCTGGGTTCCATATTCACACCAACATTCCTGATGGTTTGGTCTCTGCAATGCATGTGGCAGAGCTTCTTGTAAAGACCGGAGGGGGGGTCTGTACTTCCGCTCTCTATATGGTAGAGGGGAGACACAGAGACCCCTGCCAAGATTCTCTAGTATTGGTAGACGTAGTCGAGCAATCCAGGCCTAGCTTTTCAAGAGGTGATGCAAGCTGGTTCTTAAGTACAGTGTAGTCCCCAAGCACCCACAAAGGAGTGTCCACACACTGTATTGGTTTAAAACACAGTCTTTATATAATTAGTATTCAAAGTCATATACACGATCACGATAACTCACTTTGTACTACGGAAATCAACAATGGTAAAGGTGTACAATTCTAAAGTGGTACCACTAACGTTATTAGATCTCATTAAAGTGCCATGGTCAGAATGACACACAGATCAAAATAAAGAGGAAACCAGCAGTAGAGAGAGGAAGGAAAGTAAGATGGTTGAGCAATAGGCAGAATATTGGTAACTACCGTTAAACACAGCTCTGTGTGGAGATCCCCCCACCTGGGCAACCTGTAGAAGAAAGATACAAGCACAGTCCATATATTGATCCCACTAGACTTTCCAATAGTTTTGCAACCCCAAAGTACCTGGCATTGTAGCGTTCCTCGTCGGGGAAACCGACAACCCTTCTTGAGTGCCCTCCCTTTAAGGCAGGAGTCATGGGTCGTCGAACGTCCGACGGAGATCAGGTCAAGCTACGACGGTGAAGTGGCCGCATCGTTCCTAGTGGTGCTCGTTGACGGGGAAGCGTAAACGTCCTGCAAGGAAGAGGCGTGCGGAGCACCACGATGTCAATAGCTCTGGACCGCAAAGAGATGAAGAACTGTGGCCCAGCAAGGGCGTAGAGTCGTCGGCGTCTCTGTGGTGTTTGGGTGGTGGGAAACCCACCGGTGGATGCTCCTCGGTGCGTCGACGGTCAGGCCTTCTCCGGCAGGATGCAGCGGCGACAATGCGGACGAGAGCGTCCTTGGATCAATGAAGCTCTTAGGCAACAGGAGCACCGCTGCTCCAGTCGGCCACGGCGGTTGGCGACAGTGGTGGACAACAGTCTGGCCGTTTCTCCTTGGAGTTCCGCAGCAATCCTTGTATCGGGTCGGCAGCCTGTCGAAGGTCTGTCTACCAGGGAGCCTAGGCAAAGATCAGCTGTGCATGATGGTCCCTTGTAGCTCGGGAAGAGGGCACCTTACCCGGTCCTCTCTGGGTCAGATCTTGAGGCACAGCAGCTTTCAGATTGTCAAGGAGAGCAACAGCAATTCTTCTCGTCCAGCGTGGCTCAAGGTTAAGCTTCAGTTACTCCAGTTACTCATCGTAGTGGACTTCAGCTTCCAAACAAGATTCCTAGCAGTGAGAGGTCCCCAGATATACTGTTGATCTCCCATTCATTCTGCTGGGTCATACTCAAGCATCCAATCACGACTACGGGCTTTCAGGCAGGCAGACAGCCAACCAGGCAGACAAGATATTCAGGCCATTCACTTCTCTCCAGACACTCACAAAAAGTTATGTGTATTGGGTCAAGTACCAAGCCATTCAACACTCCAAGATGCATTCATACTGGTTTCGGGCAGGGCTGTCTCAACCATTGTGTCAACCACCAGATACTAGACAGCCCCGACATAGAATGTATATTCGTCACACACTCCATTCACCGAGGTCCCACCCACAGGCGTACCCACAACATACGGTCGTTGAGAAGGCTCCAGCCAGTCTGGTCGGCCCTTCCCCACACTACCATATACGGAACTTCCATCCACCAGCCAGTCAGGGGGAAGGAACAGAGGCAGGGCTTATCGGGACTTCGGGAAGATCAAGGTAACTGTAAAGAATACTTAGGGGTTGGGGTATCAATCCCCTCTCCCGAACCACAGAAGCTGAAATGATCGACCCTCCCACCGTGGTTGGCACAGGCACCTGAATTGTATTTACACAGGTAACCACGTGGCAGCCAATGGGGGGAAGACGGAGTTAGGGAAAGGGGATGGAAAGACAAAGGAAAGGAAGAAAACATACATATATCTACCTACACAATGTTACCACATGAGCAACATAACAATTGACCTGCTCTCCTATATACAAGGCTACACCTTATTCCTGACCTCCTGTAGACCTAAATGCCCTAGTATGCTGTATTAGTTCACATAAAGAACACATGCCACATGTAAGTTAATTTCTGGCGCATAACATATACAAAACATTAGCATTGGACTGTAACATGAATTTCAAGCGTGATGGCACAAAACAAAGGGGATATTCCCTTAGATGAGAAAACAAACACACATGGCCTCCTGGGCAAGCGTAAGCAACACATAACACAACATAAAGTGGGTGTAAGCCAACTCTCCTTGACTGATTGTGCACCTTCTGTTCATAATGAAAATATGGCCCAGTTCAGTAACTCAGAACACTCCCATACAGTAAGGAAAAAATGAAGGCAAGAGAGTCCGGGGGTTTCCATGTCTCCCATGCACCTAATATCAAACTTTGCAAACATAAAATAATGCCACTTATCTCAGTGTCCGGAGGCCTCAGGGGACACTCCGGACTTGTGAAAATGATGCAGGAGATCAACCAGTCTGACGGTCTCACCGCCGCGGTCTGAGGAATCGGGAGCTGCGACGCATGCCAGCCGATTGCAACGAGGCGCCCGGCAACATCACCCTTCTAAATCAGCTGCCCACGCTCACCGTCGGTGGCTCGGCAAAATTCCGCAGACACGTGGGTTTAATAGAATGAGCTCTGCCGCAATACTCCCATCAGCAGTCCTCCGGCTCCCCCCTAACGCTGCAAATGACGCCGCCGCCTGTGCCGTCCATACATCAATTATCTGCATCAGGTGCCGGGCGGTTGGCAGTTAAGAAGGCTCTTGATGGTACACCTGATTAGACGTGCGAACACTTCCTCGAACTACATGATGACCCACTGCCTGCTGGGAAGTGTAGTTCACGCCTTGATTCTCCCTCTCCGTGTGCCTAAACCTAGACTCCTGACAGTACCTCCTCTCCTAGGGCTCCTCCCAGGACCTTCTTTCTCAGGATGTCGTACATGGAACTGTCTTACCAAGCGAGGGGCATGCACTGCTGGCCGGTTCCCAGGAACAGTCTTTCAATCCATATCCGGCCTACTGGATTAAATACCACAATTCTTGATGCCTTCACCTTGAGTCCAGAATCTTCTTCACCTCGTATTCCATCTGACCTTCCTTGATGATGGCGGAGGGTCTCTGGACCCGTGTCCCAGGAGCTGCAGTTTTAAGCAAAGACACATGGAATACTGGGTGTATCTTTAACGTGTGAGGCAATCTTAATTTCACCGCCATCTCTGATGCACATTGCACAATCTCATATGGTTCAATACATTTTGGAGCAAACTTACGAGGTCCAACTAACAACAGATTTCGCGTGGATAACCATACCTTGTCTCCCACCTTGTACTGTGGAGCCACCAGCCTTTTCTGATCAGCATATTATTTATACTGCCTTTTAGCGTGCTCCAAATTGGCTTGAGCCTTCTGTCGGAGATTTAGAAGCAACTGTTTTCTCTCTTGAAAGGCAGGCATATCCTCCACTTCGGGCAAATGCTCTGGCAGCATATTTTGCACCTGTCCGTATAAACATTAATTTGGTGCCATTCCCAGTGATGCATGTTCAGTATTGTTATATGTGAATTCTGCTAACCATAATGCTTGCACCCATGACTCCATACCCTCACTTAAATAACAGCGCAAATACTGTTCCAAAGTCTGGTTAACTCTCTCGGTTTGACCGTCTGTCTGAGGGTCATACCCGGTAGACAGAGCACAGTCGATTCCCAATAACCGACAAAAGGCTCGCCAAAACTTATAGGTAAATTGAGGGCCCCTATCAGATACAAAACTTTGAAGCAGTCCATGTAACCGCACAACATGTTGCAAAAATTATTCTGCCAATTTCCCTGCTCCCGGAATACCTTTACAAGGCACAAAATGTGCCTGTTTAGATAAGTAGTCTACCACAACCCAAATAGTAACATATTGTTCATCCGGGGGTAAGTCTGTGATAAAATCCATCGAGATATGAGTCCACACCTTCTTCGGGGTGGGCAATGGTTTCAGCAACCCTGCTTTCTTAATGTGGTCGCTTTTGTTACATAAACATATTTCACAGTTCTGCACATAATTACTGACCTCCTGCCTCAAATTTGGCCACCAAAAATATCTTTCCAACATCTTCTGTGTCTTTTGACTTCCTGAATGACCTGCTAGTGGCGAATTATGACACCAATGCATTGCTTTATTTCGTAACTCAGTGGTTGGCAAGTATAACCTTCCTGCATAATATGGAAGCTGATCTCTAACAGTTTCCAAAGGATCTTTCGACCCCCAGTCCCCATTCTTATGTTTTCTCATTTCCTGTTTTACTTGTTTTAACAAGGTGGTTACCACAGCTCCCACCACCTTTTCTGCTGGAATTATTGTATTGACCTCAGTCACAATGTTCTCACAATTCTCCTGCCTGAACAAAGCATCTGCCTTTCCATTTCTTTTCCTTGGTCGAAATGATACCAGGAAATCAAACTCAATGAAATACTGTGACAAACGCAACTTCCTGGGACTTAATGTGTGTGCTGTCTTAAAGTACTGAACATTTTTATGATCCATAACCACCATTACTTGATGTCTGGCTCCCAATAAATAATGCTTCCATTCCAAAAAGGCTGCCAAATGGCTAACAGCTCTTTGTCTGTTATTGAATAATTCTGCTCACAACTGGTGAGTTTGCGAGAGAAAAAAGCTACTGGATGCCACACTCCTTCTTCATCTGGTTGCGACAATACAGCC
Source organism: Ambystoma mexicanum (assembly GCF_040938575.1). Taxonomy (NCBI): domain Eukaryota; kingdom Metazoa; phylum Chordata; class Amphibia; order Caudata; family Ambystomatidae; genus Ambystoma; species Ambystoma mexicanum. The sequence goes on from NC_090931.1 coordinate 874,951,069, forward strand.
CCTACTGCCATATTGGACGCATCCGTTTGAACTTGAAACCTTTTCTGGCAATCTGGGTGTCTCAGTACTGGGGCAGAGGTAAAAGCTATCTTCAAATCTTGAAAAGCTCTATCCGCCTGTTGATCCCAACAAAACTTGGTTGATTTTCTCAATAGTCTAGTTATGGGAGTCACAGTTTGTGAAAAATTGTCAATACATCTCCTGTAGAAATTAGCAAATCCCAAAAAGACTGGATATCTTTAACACATTGTCGTGTCGGCCAATCAGTAACTGCTTGTACCTTTTTCCTATCCATTATTATTCCAGTCGGAGTCAGAATAAATCCTAAAAACTCCACCTGAGTGGTATAAAAGGCACATTTTTCCAATTTTACATAAAGTTGATACTCTTGTAATTTTAATTTTTTCAAAACCGCTCTCACATAGTCAATATGCTGATCCATTGAAGACGAGTAAATCAAAATGTCATCAATATGCACAATAACAAAAATGTCCAAAAAGTCACTTAACACATCCTGAATGAAATACTGAAACACTGCAGGAGCATTAGATAAACCAAACAGCATAACTAAATACTCCAAAAGGCCAACTTTTGTTCTGAATGCCGTCTTCCACTCATCTCCTTTTTTCACATGAATCAAATGATAGGCCCCTCTCAAATCAAGTTTGGTATAAACCTTTGCGTTCTTCACGTGATCCAACAAACCTGAGATTAATGGCAATGGATACCTGTTCTTTACTGTCATCTTGTTTAGAGCACGGTAATCAATGCAAGTTCTGAGTGTCCCTTCTTTCTTTGGGGCAAAAAATAACGGAGAGGAAACTGGAGAAGTGGAATGTCTAATAAAATCTTTCCTCAACATATCATCCAAATACTCTCTCAGATGTTGATTCTCTGTCTCGGTCAACGCATATATTCTACTACAAGGCAATTTAGCCCCTGGTTCCAACTCAATTTCACAATCATATGGCCGGTGAGGGGGCAGCCTTTCTGCCCCTCCTTTATCAAAAACACTAACAAAATCTTGATACTGGTCTGGAACACTCGGTCCTATGGCTCCAACTATTTGACATGCCGGCGTTTGATCCGCTAGAGGCAAAGCAGGACTCACTTCTTCTTCCATGTGACCCTTACACTCAGAGCCTTCAAAACACCCCTCCCGTGTCACCCAATCAATCCTAGGGTTTTGCTAAATTAGCCAGGGCATACCCAGAATAAGTCCGAATTGCGGGGCCACTATCAAATCTAACACAATTTCTTCCATATGCCCTGACTCACATCACATCCTTATAGGCTGAGTTTGCTGACAAATAGGTCCAGAAATTAAGGGAGACCCATCTACCAACTGCACCCCTTCCATCTGAGCTTTCTCTATCAAAGGTAACTCCAATTTCTTTGCCAAACTGATATCAATGACATTTCCTGTAGCCCAAGAGTCCACCATAGCTGAAACCACTTGCTTAGTACAAGAAAAAGAATGTCACCAAAATATACAAGTGGGAATTATCCTTTCTTGTTGTATTTGCCACCCAAGCGGGGAACCTACTTTCCACTGGGCCTGACACCTGAGTTCCTCCTAAGGCCAGCCCACACCTTTTCCCGCCTCACTATTGTTCCAGTCTCCACCTGCTACCTTCTTCGGGGTGTTTGGACAGGTTCAAATGTAATGTCCGGGTTGCCCACAGTACAAACATAAATTGTTAGCTTTTCTTTGCTCCTTCTCGGCTGTCGTCAAGGGACCTCTCGTCTCCCCGATTTGCATTGGCTCTCCCTCTCCACTCCTACTTCCCTTGACCTTATCCAATCTCACAAAAGGCACCACCTCCGGTCTTTTCCTGTCCCCTTTACGTTCATTCATCCAATGGTCCAACCTTAATGCTAAATCAATCATGGCTATGCAAGTGCTGGGTTGTGTTCTACCTGAGCCATCTGATCCTTCAACTCCTCTCTTAATCCTTGATAAAACAGCACAGTCTGTTTATTTTCTGGCCAATCTGTTTCAATAACTAATCTATTAAAGTGTGTCACATAGGAAACCAAATCCCGAGAACCTTGCTTTAAGGCCAATAGTTCCTTATCCTGGGCTAAAGAAACCTCTCTGCGGTCAAATAATCTGCCAAATTCCTCTAAAAAATTATCCTAATGGTACAAAAGTGGATCATCCTTCTGCACCAAAGGCATAGCCCAAGCTGCAGCATCTCCTGTTAAATCTGAAATGACAAATGCGGTCCTTGCCTGAATAGTGTTAAACGCTGTAGGTTTACATAGAAAATGCAATCTACATTGTGTCAAAAACATCATGAACTTCCTAGGGTCACCTGAAAACCTTTCAGGTGCAGCCAATGGAACACTACTAGACGGTTGGACAATCACCGTAGGTGCTGGAACCTTTGGGATTCCAGTAGAAGTTCCGGCATCCTCCAATCGTGTCTTTTGAGCTACCAGCCCCAGCACCTGAGTTTTTAATGTACCCGATTCCTGTCTAACCTGTACTAATTCCAACTGAATCTCCTGTAACACTTTTACCACATCTGCTAACGAGGGAGGGTTTTTCATTTTGGCCTGGGTGGTTCAATATCCCCAATAGGGGGCAGATAATTCTGTCAAGAATACTTAGGGGTTGGAGTATCAGTCCCCTCTCCCGAACCACAGAAGCCGAAATGATCAACCCTCCCACCGTGGTTGGCACAGGCACCTGAATTGTATTTACACAGATAACCACGTGGCAGCCAATGGGGGGAAGACGGAGTTAGTGAAAGGGGATGGAAAGACAAAGGAAAGGAAGGGAAGAAAACATACGTATATCTACCTACACAACGTTACCACATGAGCAACTTAACAATTGACCTGCTCTACTATACACAAGGCTACACCTTATTCCTGACCTCCTGTAGACCTAAATGCCCTAGTATGCTGTATTAGTTCACATAAAGAACACATGCCACATGTAGGTTAATTTCTGGCGCATAACATATACAAAACATTAGCATTGGACTGTAACATGAATTGCAAGCGTGATGGCACAAAACAAAGGGGATATTCCCTTAGATGAGAAAACAAACACACATGGCCTCCTGGGCAAGCGTAAGCAACACATAACAAAACATAAAGTGGGTGTAAGCCAACTCTCCTTGACTGTGCACCTTCTGTTCATCATGAAAATATGGCCCAGTTCAGTAACTCAGAACACTCCCATACAGTAAGGAAAAAATGAAGGCAAGAGAGTCCGGGGGTTTCCATGTCTCCCATGCACCTAATATCAAACTTTGCAAACATAAAATAATGCCACTTATCTCAGTGCCCGGAGGCCTCAGGGGACACTCCGGACTTGTGAAAATGATGCAGGAGATCAACCAGTCTGACGGCCTCACCGCCGCCGTCCGGGGAATCGGGAGCTGAGATGCACGCCAGCCGAATGCAACGAGGCGCCCGGCAACATCACCCTGATAAAGCAGCTGCTCACGCTCACCGTTGGCGGCTCGGGAAAATCCCGCAGACACGTGGGTTTAGCAGAATGAGCTCCGCTGCAATACTCCCATCAGCAGTCCTCTGGCTCCCTCCTAACGCTGCAAACGCCGCCGCCGCCCGTGCCATCCATACATTAATTATCTGCATCAGGTGCCGGGCGGTTGGCAGTTAAGAAGGCTCTTGATGGTGTACCTGATTAGACGTGCGAACACTTCCTCGAACTACATGATGACCCACTGCCTGGTGGGCAGTGTAGTTCATGCCCTGATTCTCCCTCTCCATGTGCCTAAACCTAGAATCCCGACAGTAACAGGTGATGGAAGGGGCCATTTTGTCTCCATCAGGAATCTACCGACAGGGCCTGGGCATCACAAAATGGAGGACGCTCAGGGCACCAGTCATTTCAGCACGGAGCTGCCACCAGCCCGTACTCTGCTCTGTGGGTCACACACAGGTGCCCAAAAACATACACTAGGGGCACAGGGTTGTACCCCTACCCATGGGTGACATAAGTGTATCCCATGGGTCTGTTCACCAACCCAAAAGAGAGAGAGCGGCACCGCCAGGAGTCCCACATGAACTCCTGCGTGGAAAACACAACAGAACACATGATAAAAAGCAGTAAAGGACAAGGATATGGAGGCCCTGTCCCTCCGATGCATTTCCAGCATCACAGTCGCCCCCCCCCCAGACTGATGTTAGGGTGCCTAATCTCCCACGGGATAGGCACCCTCATCCAGACGGTCAACATACCTTCTGGAAAGGCCATCTGCATTATCGTGACTTTTCCCTGGTCTGTGCTCAATGGTAAAGTCTAGCCCTTGCAGACTAAAGGACCATCTGAGCAGTTTCGGGTTTTCACCCTTCATCTGCATAAGCCACTTAAGGGGCTTATGATCGGTTTGGACCTTGAAGGTAGACCCGGTAAGGTAGGGTCTAAAAGGCCTAAGGCTCCAAACTATACTAAAACATTCCTTTTCAACAGTAGCCCACCTAAGTTCCCTACTCTTAAGTTGTCTACTGATGAAGATGATCGGATATTCTCTTCCTTTGTCATCTAACTAGGACAGGGCAGCTCCAATTCCGGTGTCGCAGGCATCAGTTTGAACGATAAAGGGTTTGCTGTAATCAGGCGTACACAACACGGGTACCCTACACTGACATCCTTTCAAGCCATCAAAGGCCCTCTGACAGTCTTCCGTCCAATTAACTTTCCTCGGTTGTTTGGGCGAAGTCAGAGCTGTCAGGGGTGCAGCTATGGTTCCATAGGCTGCCATGAAATTGTGATAAAACCCAGTGAGGCCCAAAAAGACTCTCACCTGGGTTTGAGTAGTGGGAGTCTTCCAGTCATGTACGTCCTGTACTTTACTGGGCAGAGGTTGGATTTGACCCCCTCCTACCTCATGACCAAGATACGTGACTTTCCCTGAGCTATCTGGCACTTGGTGGCCTTGATAGTGAGGTTAGCCCTTTTTAACTCCTACAACACGTTATCCAGATGAGTCAAATGCTCTTCCCAGGTGGAACTGCAGATGGCAATGTCATTTTAGTAAGCCACACAAAAGGCTTCCAGCCCACTGAGTGAATGGTTGACTAATCACTGGAAAGTGGCAGGGGCATTCTTCAACCCGAAAGGCATGACTCTAAACTGGTAGAGTCCCTCTGGTGTTAAGAATGCCGTCTTTTCCTTGGCATGGTCCGTCATAGCTATTTGCCAATAGCCTGAGGTAAGGTCGAAGGTGCTCACAAATTTGGCAGCACCTATCGTGTCCACAAGCTCATCAGCCCGGGGTAGTGGGTGCGCGTCAGTTATGGTGACAGCATTGACTCCTCGGTAGTCCACACAGAACCGCCAATCCTTGGTGCCTGCCTGGGAACTTGCCTTGGGGACAAGGACCATGGAACTGGACCAGGGATTGGTTGAGGGTTCAATAACACCCAGATCCAACATCTTGGCGACCTCAGTCTGGATGTGGGTCCTGATGGTATCTGACATATGGTAGCACCTGCTTTTGACAGGCACACTCTCACCAGTGTCAATCTCATGCCTACACTATGGTGTAAGGCCTGGTATCTAGGAAAACAGAGAGGCTTACTGCCAGAGCAATGCCCTGCAGGCTCTCTGTTGCTCTGCTGTCAGATCGGGAGAGAGATGTACTCCCTCCACTGAGCCATCCTGAGGGTTGCTATGCAGCAAATCAGGAAGGGGCTCACTCTCATCCTCTTCTTGCCCTGAAGCTAGCAAGACACATGAGACTTCGGCTCGCCTGTGGAAAGGCTTGAGCCTGTTGACATGGAATACCTGAGGGGTGACCCCCGAGGCTCCCATGTCAACCAGATATTTGACCTCACCCATCTTGGAGATTATCCTGAAGGGTCCAGTCCATTTATCTGCAAAAGCCCGAGGCTTGGTAGGCTCCATCACGAGGACCTCCTGTCCCGGAGTCCAATCCACCCGCAATGCTTTAAGACCATGCCAGTACTTACTAAATTCATGGCTGGCCTTAAGATTCGCTGTTGCCTGACCCATCATCTGTATCATCCTCCGTCTGAGGCCTAACACATAGTCCCCCACTTGCTTGGCGGGACCTGGAGGGGTGGCCTCCCTACCTTCTCGGATCAAGGCGAGGGGCTCCCTCACGGGATGTCCAAAGAGTAGCTCAAAGGGGCTGAAACCAACACTCTCTTGAGGTACCTCTCTGTAGGCAAACAGCAAGCATGGCAGGAGAAGATCCCACTTCTTCCTGAGGGGCTCTTCCAAAGCGCCCAACATGCCCTTGAGAGTTTTGTTAAATCTCTCAACCAAACCGTTGGTCTTGGGTGGTAAGAGGTGGAGAATTTGTAAGTTACTATGCATTCTTTCCACATGGTTTTCATGTAACTCCACATGAAGTTGGATCCTCTGTCGGAGACAACCTCCTTAGGGAATCCAACATGAGTGAAAATGCCCAGGAGAGCCCTGGCAGCCAGCTTGGCCGTAACTGTCCGAAGGGGTATAGCCTCAGGGTACCTGGTGGCATGATCGACCAAGACCAGGATGAACTTATGTCCACCCGACGTGGGAGGGTCAAGGGGACAGACAATGTCGATGCCCACCCTCTCAAACCGTGTGCCCACCACTGACAATGGTTGCAGTGGGGCGATGACTCTGCCTCCAGTCTTACCAGACAACTGACAAGGTGGGCAGGTCTTGCAGTGGGACTCTACTTCTACTCCCATCCGTAGCCAGTAGAAATGGGCTGAGAGCCTCTGCTTAGTCTTCTTGGTACCAAGATGACCAGCCAAGGGCACCTCATGTGGCAACTGCAGCAGGAAGGTCTGGTAAACCTGGGCTACCATCAACCTCTTGAGGGCACCAGGTTCAGGCTTAGTGGGCTCACTAACAAGGAGCTCACCATCCCAATAAATCCAAAATGCCCTAGGCACTTCTCCTTGTGCCTGGGTCAGGGCTTGTGTCCTCAGACCCTCGAGAGAGTGGCACTCTCTCTGTCCCTTACAGAAGTCTGCCTGGGAGGGTCCCCCTTCAGCTAACAAGCATTGAAGGTCAGGATGATCCTCAGGGTTAAGAGCCTCTCCCACAGGAAAGTCTTCTGGCTCTTCTTCCACAGGAGTTGAGATGGGATTTACCACTGGACCCAGCCTGTCCAGAGCATGGATCCCAATGGGTGCTGTCGGAACAGCGGGAAGAGCAGGGGCTCCCTCCACAGAGGCGGCCTTCTTACTCCTCTGTTTCTTTCATGCCTTGGGTTTCCCCGTGGGCAAGGATACCGGGCTCCCAGCCGGACCCTGTGTGACCTGCAATCGGGTGACCGCCACATCAGCCATGGGTAGACCATCCGAGATCATCCCCAACTCGACCAAATCATTTCCTAACAAGATGTTCGCAGGCACATTGTCCTGAACCAGGTCCGGAAGCTTTGCTGTCTTGTCTCCAATCGTAATGTTGACTAAGGCTACAGGCGATAATTTGGGAGGCCCACCAGCTAACCTGGTGGTTCTCAGAGGAGCACCTACATAGTCCTGTGGCTTGAGCAGGGTCCTGTCCACCACTGTCATGCTTGCCCCAGTGTCTCTCAAACCAGTATAAGGCTGGCCATTCAAGAGGACACTTCTCAAAAACCTACGAGTGTTTTGCGGGATAGTCGCCAGTACTTCTGCGTACTGGTCCCAGGCCCCAAGGGATACTAAGGAAATCTACGGGAGCACCGAAGGTGATCCCAGTAGAGGAGGGGAGGACGGTGGCCTCCACCTCAGGTACGGAGTAGGGATACGTCAGGCTGACAGCCTGGACTCCAAGTGCCTTACCCTTAAACTTGGGGTCACCCTTTCGGTTGTCCACAGCCCCACAATCCCAACAAGTGCCAGGAGTGCGGGGTACGGTACTGGAACCACTGGGACTCTGCTTTGCAGCAGGCAGATCACTACTCTTACTCCCACCCACAACAGACTTATCCCCACTAGGTTTTTGGGTCTTCGGAGAGGAAGGTTTTGGTTTACCCGACACTGATTGCTTTTAGGACTCCTCAGCTTTCTGAGAGGCCCCCTTTTCTTTGTCCTTGTCCTTCCCACTGGAGTCCTTAGGGGACACCCGGTGGGAAACCCACTTGTCAGCCAACTGAGCCAGCTTAAAGGGGTCCAAAATGTTCTGGTCAGCAACATACTGACGCAGCTCTGGTGAACAGGCTTCCAAAAAATGCTCAAAAAACAAGAGGTGAGACATTCAACAAAAGTTTTCACTTTGTAACCATCAATCCACCCCATCATGTTCATGTGCGCAGCACTCACCCAGTCAATCCAAGACACATTCTCTCATTTCTTAAAATCCCTGAACCGTTTAAGATATTGGGTAGGCGTCTTGCCAAACTTGGCAATTAAAGCAGACTTCATGCACTCATACTGACCCCTTTCTTCCACACTAAGCTTCAGAATACAGTCATATCCAATTTGAGGCACTCTGCTTGGCAAACACTTAGCCCAATCTCTCTTATCAACATCCTGAATTGCACAAGCCATCTCAAACGCTACAATCCATTGGAGGATATCAGCACCCTCCGCATACACACCAACCAAATCTTTCATAAATTTAGTTGCTGGGGACCTGACACTCTCGACTGGTTTCGCTGAAGTCTCCACTCGAGCTTTCTCCAACTGGATTTGCTGACATTCAGTGTCCTGGTTCTTGAGTTCAAGGTCCTTATCTTTGAGTTCAAGATCCCGGTTCTTGAGCTCCACTTTCTGGGCCAACCCCTCATTCTTAAGCTCAGCATCTAGTTCTAGCTTGCGATATTCAAAGGCTAACTTCATCCGCAATAACTCAAGCTATAAAGAATTGCTGGGGTGTAGAACAGAAGCAGCAGGAAGAGTGGCATTCCCAGAGTCGGATTCAGTGACAACCCCGGGGTAGAGTCCTCATTGGTTGCACCCCCCCTTCAAGAGTTTCGCAATCGCTCTGGTAGTCCACCAGGGCAACTATCAGCTCTGCCTTAGACTTATCCACAAAGTCTAATTCCTTGGCTTCACAAGCACTCTGGAGAGCCTCTAAGCTCATCCTTGTCAATTTACCATTTGCAATAGATTCCATTGCTTGCAATGCAGTTATCTTGTACACGACTAAACCTTAATCTAACAAAGTGCAGATATCCTTCATAAGTGGCACGCTTATACACTGAGTCTTAAAACCATAAGCTTCCCACCGCTGCCACCAGCTGTAAAGACCAGAGGGGAGGTTTGTACTTCCGCTCTCTATATGGTAGAGGGGAGACACAGAGACCTCTGCCAAGATTCTCTACTATTGGTAGACATAGTCGAGCAATCCAGGACTAGCTTTTCAAGAGGTGATGCGAGCTGGTTCTTAAGTACAGTGTAGTCCCCAAGCACCCACGAAGGAATGTCCACACACTGTATTGGTTTAAAACACAGTCTTTATATAATTAATATTCAAATTCATATACACGATCACAATAACTCACTTTGTACTCCGGAAATCAACAATGGTAAATATGTACAATTCTAAAGTGGTACCACTAACGTTATTAGATCTCATTAAAGTGCACATGGTCAGAATGACACACAGATCAAAATAAAGAGGAACCCAGCAGTAGAGAGAGGAAGGAAAGCAAGATGGTTGAGCAATAGGCAGAATACTGGTAACTACCGTTAAACACAGCTCTGTGTGGAGATCCCCCCACCTGGGCAACCTGTAGAAGAAAGATACAAGCCCAGTCTATATATTGTTCCCACTAGACTTTCCAATAGTTCTACAACCCCAAAGTAACTGGCGTTGTAACGTTCCTTCGTCGGGGAAATTGACAACCCTTCTTGAGTGCCCTCCCTTTAAGGCAGGAGTCACGAGTCGTCGAACGTCCGACGGAGAATAGGTCGAGCTACGACAGTGAAGTGGCCGCGTCGTTCCTAGCGGTGCTCGTTGATGGGGAAGCATAAACGTCCTGCAAGGAAGAGGCAAGCGGGCACCTTGATGTCAATAGCTCTGGACCACAAAGAGTTGAAGAACTGGGGCCCAGCAAGGGCGTCGAGTCATTGGCGTCTCTGTGATCTTTGGGTGGCAGGAAACCCACCGGCGGATGCTCCTCGGCGTGTTGACGGTCAGGCCTTCTCCGGCAGGATACAGCGGCGACGATGCGGACGAGAGCATCCTTGGATCAATGAAGTTCTTAGGCAACGGGAGCGTGGCGGCTCCAGTCGGCGACAGCGGTCGGCGACAGTGGTGGACAACAGTCCAGGCGTTTCTCCTTGGAGTTCTGCAGCAATCCTCGTATCGGGTCAGCAGCCTGTCGAAGGTATGTCTACCAGGGAGCCTAGGCAAAGATCAGCTGTGCACGAAGGTCCCTCGTAGCTCGGGAAGACGGTGCCTTACCAGGTCCTCTCTGGGTCGGTTCTTGAGGCACAGCAGCTTTCAGATTGTGAAGGAGAGCAACAGCAATTCTTCTCGTCCAGCATGGCTCAAGGTTAAGCTTCAGTTACTCCAGTTACTCGTCGTAGTGGACTTCAGCTTCCGAACACGATTCCTAGCAGTGAGAGGTCTCCAGATATACTGTTGATCTCCCATTCATTTCGCTGGGTCATACTCAAGCATCCAATCACGACTCCGGGCATTCAGGCAGGCAGGCAGTCAATCAGGCACACAAGGTATTCAGGCCATTCACTTCTCTCCAGACACTCACAACAAGTTATGTGTATTTTGGACAAGTACCGAGCCATTCAAAACTCCAAGCTGCATTCATACCGGTTTCGGGCAGGGCTGTCTCAACCATTGTGTCAACCACCAGATACTAGACAGCCCCAACATAGAATGTATATTCGTCACACACTCCTTTCACCCAGGTCCCACCCACAGGCGTACCCACAACATATGGTCGTTGAGAAGGCTCCAGCCAATCTGGTCGGCACTTCCCCACACTACCATGTACGGAACTTCCACCCAGCAGCCAGTCAGGGGGAAGGGACAGAGGCAGGGATTCCTGGGACTTCAGGAAGATCAAGGTTAGAGGTGATGGAAGGCAAGAGGCCATGGGGGCCATTTTGTCTCCATTAGGAATCTACCGATTCCAATGACAGGGCCTGGGCATCCCAAAATGGAGGATGCTCAGGGCACCAGTCATTTCAGCACGGAGCTGCCACCAGCCCGTACCCTGCTCTGTGGGTCACACACAGGTGCCCAAAAACATACACCAGGGGCACAGGGTTGTACCCCTACCCATGGGTGCCATAAGGGTATCCCACGGGTCTATTCACCAAACCAAAAGAGAGAGAGCTGGACCACCAGGAGTCCCACATGAACTCCTGTGCGGAAAACATGACAGAACACATGATAAAAAGCAGTAAAGGACAAGGATACATAGGTCCTGTCCCTCCGATGCATTTCCAGCATCACACTTCTGCTGCACAACTGACAGCAGATATAGTACCTTGTTCCAGGTACTGGTCTGCTTCCTCCCGTCTTTCGCTTTTAATGGCTTTTCCCGTCCTCCTTTATACACATAGCCCAGTGGGTGTCTTTGAAAGAAGGCCTGGGATTGTTATTTCGATTTGTTTGTCCACCGCTTACGGGTGTTACATTGTCTTTCTCTGTTGTGGGGCTTTAATGTAGTTATTATTACATTATTGTTTGCCTTCCGGTAATGGGCAGGAGTTAAATTGCTATCCTCAAGGCTTTAAATAGTCGCTGGGTCCCGAGTGCCATCTTGGAACTACCTGTGATATGTGGCTCTGCGGTGCTCCATGTCTGTCTGTGTTCATCAACAAGCAGGTGCAGCTGGCCACATGGTTCACAAACATTTAAAATGTCCCTTCTTTTCTAAGATCTATGTTAGGGAATTTTCCAAAAGTTTGTGGTTTATTTCTGTTCCTGGTTTGCCTTTGTTGACCATTTGCAGCATAAATATGCTCTAAATTCTGTTTCTGCCAAGCCCAAGTTTTGCCGGCTTCTATTTGAGTTGATGGTACCGTAGCTTGGCACATCTGAATAATGTGTCTTGGAGGGGAGGACGAGCTCAGGGAATCCTGCTCTATTCTTCTCTGGGAGGCACATCTGGAGAAGCCCCAACCCCAGAGGCTTGGCTCCCTCATAGTAAAAGATTGGGAGCTCTGCCAACTCACCACACCACCTACTGGAATTCCTACCCTCCAAGGACCAGGTGTACCTATGGGGGACTTTCACCTTTCATAACTATTGAGCACCCATCATTTTCCACTTAATTCTCTAATTTCCGAATCACTCTATTACTGTCACCTACAACCTACCAACTCACAACCTTGGAAACTCCCTGGAAATTCTTGCACTCTCTAACTTCCTCAAATGTTCTACCCATTTCATTGGTCCCTTTACTCTGACCATTCCGTCAGACCCATCTCTGCTCTCCTTCCCTGTACTTAGACCACCAAATGCAAATTCAAGCATGAATTCCTGGCAGGGATGAGATACTCGGGTCCTTTCCCCAAACTCTTGCCCCAGTCTTGCTAATGAGAGAAACCATCAACCCATCACAAGGCTCTCCTTTTGATCGCCTCTACTCTTTTGCTCTTTCACTCCTTCTTGCCTCCACTCCAACATGGGTTGATAGGGTAGCCATGCACCCACACCTTAATTGCTTGTGAAAATCCTGCTGTCCCGCTCTCCTTGCTTGCTATAAGGAATCCCTTAGTTTCTCCTCAATTCATTAGACACCACTAAATCTAATAGCAAAACCCTGCCTTGTCTTTGCTCTCATCCTCGCAAGCTATCCTCGACTCTCAAGGACATCTCCCACGTCTTGTCACGATTCCATCTCCTTAACTCCCTCTTCTGATAACTATGCCAAGTACTTCTCCTCTTAGATCATCACAATTACAGACACCCTCACTGCTCTCCTGTCTCTTCTTGCTCCCCACTATTTCCCCACCACCGTCAACCTCACCCTTTCTAGTCTATACTTATTCACACCACCTCTGGCTCAGAAAATGCACCCTTTCCCCTGTATACCAACCCATCATATGCTCATGTTGACCCATTTGCACCAGAGACTGTTATGGCTGTGGTACGGCTCACTTGCTCCTTCCTTTCTCCTCATCAACCTATTACTCACCTCTGGAACCTTCCCAGCTTGTTTCAATTGGGCTACTCTTCTACCCATGCATAAGAAATCATCTGCCGACCAAAAAAAACAAGATGATAATCAGCCAGATTCCTCTCTCCCTCACCAGTGGAAGGTTCTGGAAAGTGCAGATTTAACCATATCACAGCCTTTCCAAAAGATGATGGACTCTCTGAATCCATCCAATTAAGATTCAGCAGCAGTCACTGTACTGACATGCTGCCCTTTCCCATCTCCAACTTCCTCAATAACACTCACCACTACAGCTTTCAGTCAATGGTCATCGTCCTCAATCTCTCCACGACCTTTGATAATGTTGACCATCCCTCTCTCTTCTAAAAGCTCCTTCGCCTTGGCCTTCAGGGCATTAACAGTGATTGTATAACCTCCTATAATTCTGAGCACTCATTCTAAATCGAATGCAATACTGATACCTTATTTAATGTATTTATTTGTTGAACATTTGTATGGCACCTATACAGCAGAAAGTGTTTCCTGGCGCCACAAGACAAAAGAGGGAGGGGGGACAAAGGAGAAAGCAATAACAATAACAGTCCTACTAGGCCTTGTGACATTCAGATCGGGCAAGTGCAGTATCAAGAAATGCAGGGGGCACGTCAGGGGAAGGGATGGGATAGGGGGAGGAGGGAGGTGTCCCAGGGGGGCTGGCCAATTGCTAAGGGGTGCCCAAGTGGGCTAGAGCCAAGGGAAGCCAGGGGTAGGGTGATATTGCAAGGGGGAGGACGAACCTGAAAGGCTAATCAGGGAAGGGAGCACCGGGGCAAGTGCTGGTAGGACGGGATGAGAAGGGGAGACTGGACGAAGGATGGCCTGACCACAGCGAGATTCATAAGGGACACACGTCCAGTCGTAGCGGCAGGAGGAGACTAGCAGGGGAGAGGGAGAGAGAAGGAGGAGGAGAAAGGAAAGGTCTTGAGGAGCCTCCGGAACTTAAGAAGATACAGCTCAAGATGGAGAGGGGTGGGGAGGCCATTCCAGAAGTAGGCTCCTGCCGAAGAGAGAGATCTACCCACCAGTCTCTACTTGGAGAAACATCTGATCTGCACAGAGTTGGAGCTAGAGGACCAAAGGACTCTAGCGGGGGGGGGGGTATTTAGGGAGAGAGAGTGGAATGTAGTGAAGTTCCAGGCCCCAGATTGCCTTATGGATGATGCAGACACCTTGAATTTGATCATTGCAGCCACAGGGGGCCAGTTGAGGGATGTTAGGGCTGGAGAGATGTGGTCCCTGGGCTTGAGGCTAAGGATACGTCTAGCAGTCCTATTCTGGATTAGTTGAAGAGGGTTCAGTGAGGAAAGCGGCAGATTAAGTAAGCAACTGTTGGAATAATCAAGCCTTGCGAGAACGAGTGCTCTATATTTGTTGAGTTTCTAGGGAAAGGTGAGTAAAGGGAGAATGCCTCTGAGGAGGTGAAGCTGATAGTGGGTCTTCTTTGCAAGGTCAAGGATGTGAGGTGAGAAGGAACAAGCGCCACAATGCCCCAGGGCTGCTGCGCGCTATATAAAAATATATAAATAAATACATAAATAAATAAGGAGAGAGAGAGAGAGAGAGAGAGAGAGAGAGAGAAATCGAGAATTACACCAAGGTTTTTAGCCTCACCAGAGGGTGAGGGGAGGAGGCCCAAGGAGGGCAGCCAGAGTGTTGGCAGGAAGGAGAGAGTAGGGGTCACAATGAGATGGATCTCAGTCTTACTGGTGTTAAGGCAGAGATCATTAGCAGCACACCATGCCTGAATAGCAGAATGAGAGAGGGGGGAGAGGTGAAAGAGGAGGGAAGCTTGAAGGAAAGCTGTGTGTCATCAGCATAGGACTGGAAATGAGGAGAGAAGGTGGAGAACAAGTGGGTAAGGGGCAAGGTATATGTTGAAAAGCCACAGCGAGGGGATAGAGACCTGAGGGATGCCGGTGGTTGAGACAGAGGTAGAGGAGAGAAAGGGTCCCAGCTGTGACTAATCCAGTGCCCAGTCTGTGATGCCCAGGGTATCACAGAGCCTATTTATGAGGATGGAGTGATTGACCATGTCAAAGGCAGAGGACAGATCAAGGAGAATAAGGGCATAGGGAGAGTTGGAGTCAAGCTATGAGAGCAGGTCATCACAGGTGTTCAGGAGAGCAGTTTCCATGCCTCTGGCTGCTCTGAGGTCAGACTAGTGGTCATGCAGGCAGCCTACAGATTCAGTGTGAGGAATTAGTTGGGAGATGACATGTCCCAGGAAGGGGGTAATGCAGATAGGGTGGTAGTTTGCCGGACAGGAAGGGTCAGCAGACAGCTTTTTTTGGGATTGGGTGCACAAGGGGGTGCTTGAAGGGTGAAGAGAAGAGGCCAGTGGCAAATGAGTGGTTGCAGAACTCAGCCAAGGAGGGGGCAAGAGAGGCAATGTTGTTCTTAATAGTTCTGGAGGAGCAGGGAAGCACCTGTTTGGAGGAGACTTTCATAGGGCAGATTGGCTTGGTGATCTCATCCGGTGCTATGGGTATACTCTGCCAACCCCCACTGGCACCTCCCACCCAATAGGGAATCCTTATGGGTTTTCACTGCATACGCCCCACCTCACCTGTCAGAAAATTAATCTCCCTTTTGCATCTCTTATTACAAATTGTCTTCTTCTCCTCCCTGACTTCATTCCTGAACTATCCTCTACTTTCTCCAACTTCCTCTCGGCCTTCTGTCACTGGATGACACTCTGCTCCCTGGTGCTCTATAGTTCCAAAACAGAAGTTATCTTTCAACCTGTTTCCAATTTCTCATCCCTTCTTCCCTGTCCCTCAATCTTTCCCTGATATCCTCACCCCAATGCTTAAAGTTTGCAACCTATAGGTTATATCTGATAGAGACACATACACTTTTCGTGCCAACAGATTAAGCCTTTGAAACACCTGGTAAACGTACCCCTACCTACCTACTCTCACCTAACGTATCATTCCATGAAAACCCTAATCTCCACTCTGGTACTCAGCAGGATGGTCTACTGCTCTGTTCTCGTCATGCGACCTACAATCTATCCCTTTACCTTCCTCAACAAAGTACTGAAGTTTGACACCTGTACTATTTTCACCCGTTCTTGCCCACCTTTGCTCTTTGCCTCCATGAATGGTGGCATACCACACAACATTTAGCCCTCTCCTAATTCCTTCTCGTGATTGATAACTTAATCCATAAATTGGTTGCTCTCTGCCTGGACAACTGTATACCCTGATAATCTCCTGCTTCTATGAACCAAAGCCCTGCTCAACCTTATTATTCCCACCCATTGAGTCCTCCCTCCTTCCGTTGCTTTACCCTTCTCGCTCTTTACAACTGGAATTCCCTTTCCCCTAAAATCAACAATGCCTTCATATTACTGGACTTTAAGATCATGAAACTCTGGAAAAGGATTGCCACTATCATTGAGATCTTATAATGACCGAGCCAGACATTGTAGTTGTCATGAAGGGACTGGCTACCCAATAGGTTATCCTTGTAGGCAACTGTGTTTTATTTGTTTTAACTTGATTTTTTAAAATTGATGCTGTTTTTTTATGTTGCCCTCTCATGGTGAAGTATTAAAAGTTGCAAATGTGAACTATAATAGTATAAATACATAAATAAGATAAATGAGATCATGATTTCGTTCTATGTGATATTCCTGCATTTTGAAGGTCGATCACCCAAAAGACCAATTTCTTTTGGTCATTTTGGTGTCGCCTCCAAAATGCAGAAATATCACGTATTTGGACCCGACCCTCTCCGTGCCCTTGTTTTTTATTAATCGGGAGATTTCACCCCACAATCCCCCCTTTCATGCCCCTTCCCTCCTCCTGCCCTGCACCACACTTTCCCGTCATACAATTTCAACATGCATTACATTTTAGCTAGAACCCCGCTCCCTCCCATTCCTACTACAAACATTCACACACATCTCCCTCAAATACATGTACACCAACATGCACACACTAAAACAAACATTTAACATGTGGCCGTCACAGGGAGCAGCTGTCATGCCTAAAATGGCCACACACTGAGAGTAGGACAGTGTCGTATGGAGCAAGGTAAGTGCGGGTGGGAGGGGGAAGTGGAGAGGACGTTTGAGGTGGGGGAATGGGGTTGTAGGATCGATTTAGAAAACCTGATTTATCCATTTTAATCAGTCTTTCTAAATTGATCTTTTTTTCGTTTCGCTCAATTGAAAACTACATTTTCACTTAGTACCCATGATATAGAAACACTCTCTACACTTTTAAGGGTCGCCTGATAGGTACAGTTACAGCATCCTCCTTCTTCATCACCCTCTATTATGATTCTACGTACATTTACAAACAATTGTATATCATTATAAACTACTTTACATCGCTGCATGTGGGTGAATTGTAATTTACAAAGCACCCGGAAATTACAATTCTCTACTTCCTGTTGTAATTCTTCCATGGTGTTTCTGTTTGAGCCACTAAATGATATCCATTATAGAGATATGGAATTAATGCATAAAACACAACAGAACATTTAAGATGCAAACGTTCAGTGTAATAAAACATAACATCATACAGATACAAACATCCAGGGAATACCAGTATTTTGTCTCTCAGTTAGCTTCTAACCTTGCTGGAAAGAGAGCTCCATTACCAACACGTTTGTCAGTAGGTGAGCTTTAATCAGGCCAGGAAGTTTAAGAGAAGATAGATGTTGAAACCTATGAGGAAAATCATACCATAAGTGTACATGTTGACCTTGAGAGACTTTCCTCCCATGCATATGTTGTGATCCTTTACTTAAGTATTGCTGCCAATGCTGGACTTGGGCTGGTTGTCTCTAGATCCAGGAACAATGGTCTACCTAGATCTCAAATCCAGGGAAAGCAAAAGCCTGTGCCAGCCCAAGCTGGCATACAACACCTTTCTCCAACAACACTTGGTAAGTGGGAAGGAACTGCTTGGACTTTTATTTAGTTTATTAACTATCAATGCTAACACTTACCAAATTTGGGGTGTATACCCTCTCAGAAAATACCTTTGCAAGGTGCATTTATAATGTAATCAACTACATGACCTAGGCTAGAAAGCTGATGGTGAGGGTTGCACTCCCTAAGTCTATCTTACCAGCTAGAAAACTTTATAAGACTCTTCATACAGGTACTGTGAAAGACCAGAAGGTGTTTCACAGCCTAGTCCCTGGGGATCCCATGCTCATGTGGCCAGGGAAGGGCCTTTGCTTTGTGATCCCTAACCTGGGGGTGGACAAGCGAGGGAGGATAACCTGGGTAGGGGGTCCTTAGGAAGTGGGGGTGAAGCACCTGATGGTGAGACATGGTATCCCCCCTTTTCTCTAACCCATCTAACCCCTAGCCCTGCATAATTTATGGGAAACTACAAAATCCATAATTCCTCCCCACTTTACATTGATAACACAACTGATGAGGAATGAGGCCCATGAGGCTTCCCTCGACTGCCTTGCAATGGCTCTGTCCCTCTAATGAGATCAGGCAGAGTCATGCACACAATCCAAATTTACATACACCTGCCACTTATTAACACTCCCAGTTCGGATAAAAGGTGGTGTGCACATACACCCTTGGAGCGTGGCTGGGTGCGAGAAGGAACTGCTCTTTTGGGGCTGATGCAAACCAAGCTATGAAAGAATGAAGACAAATGGGCTGATCATCTGCGTCAGAGAACGAGAGAAAGCAGGCAAGAATGCCATGCTTTCAGGACCGAAAACAAGTGAACAGTGAAGAGAAACCTTCAAAGTGCTTCCGGGTGGCCCGCTGCCCTCCGGGGTGAACAACAGAGTTGTGGAGGAGCAGAGGAGGCGTTTGTAACGGCCTTGACTGCTGTGAAAAAACATTGAAGACAGAAGCCCAATTAACATGACCGGTGAGTTATCACAGGGAAACAAAAGCGTGGTTTGTGTTAAGAGCAAAAGAGGCATGAAACAAAGTTGAAGCTTGCGCATGTGCCGATAAAACGCGTAATGAAGAAAACAATGAATGAATGCTCAGAAAAAGATACAAAGTAACAGAGTGGTCCTGTGAAGGGGAATAACACATTCAAAAGTCTCTGTGAAATGTTGTGAGTTATGGATAGCAGGAAACAAAGGCAAGAAAGTAACTGCGATCCATAAAGGAAAGTTAATTAAATGAAACACAAGCTATATGAACTGTGAAAACTGCTGAGAGGGCAAACGTACAACTACAAATACCAAGAGGCATTGGTGTTATGTGTGTACTTTGAAAGAGGCCAAGAGGGCAAAAGAAAAAAAAAACTACAAGTACCAAGGAACATTGGTGTTGGGAAGATTGTTGATTGTCAAGTTGTTTAAAAGGAGTTCAAAGTAGTCATGCTGAGGTCTGCATACAATCCTTGCAGTTTCTAAAGTTTTAGACAGTGCAAGTTAAGTGTGAAGGATAGAACGCAGGGAAGGGAATCTCCCAAAAAGAGAAAGACAGGCTCGAGCCTGGCGGAGGGAAGCCTGTGTTGAACTCTGATGAAGTAAAGAATTGAAAGTGAAAAGAGAGACAGACTTGAGCCTGGCCGAGGGAAGCATGTGTTGAATAGTGGCAAAGTGAAATCCTAAAGCAGAACTGTGTATTTGTGATAATGCAGAGGGTGCCTAAAGAATTGAGGAGACTGTCAAAAGCTTGAAGAACAAGCCTGAGCTGTTTAATTGTACCAACAAGCCATAGTGTGCAAGACTGATAGAACTGTTCCATCCACCTATCCTTTTTAAGGAACTTTCGGCCTGTGGTTCTGAACGAGGCGAAGGGAGCTGTTCTGACATTTCTTTTAAGACACTATATTCCTTTTTTGTACTCCCTATACACATTTGTCATTTGAGAAGGAGGGCAAGGTTAGGTTTTCTTAGCATAGGCCTATTTTGTACGAAACTGACTTGGACTCTTTTTTTGTTTATTTGTATGGTTGAGACTACTCCCATTTTAGAGTTAGGGCCAATTAGGAATTCAACCAACCCCAGTAAATGACAAAATACTAGTTTTCAAAACTTGCATCTATTGTGTCTGTGTATACTGTTGGTACCATGCCTTCCTTGGATATGGTGTGAGGAGTGGGATGCAACTCAATTGAAACAAATTAGGGAACCCTAACATTTCAAAACTAAGTGGTCAAGCCTCAAATCCCACTATAGCTATAAAAGGTTCTATTGGATTCGACATCTGCAGCAGTAGGGAAGCATCCATCCCTCCAGGGAAAAGGTGTATAATTCCCATTGACTTAATTCTGACACCTCCCCCTGGATGCTACATCAGATGAGCCCCCAAATCTGGTTTACCTTGGAAATTTGTATTAGATGTACTTGCAGGAGTTATTGACCCAGATTTCATGGGAGATGTGAAAGTACCTGTACACAATCATGGGGAAACACCATTTGACATTCATCCTAGTGATAAAATAGCACAAGGGATTCTTGAGATGGCCTTACTTCCCTAGGTGAAAGAAGAGACAGACCAGGAGGTGATGGAGAGAGGTGGGCTAGGTTTTGGAGAGGCTGACGAAAGACCTAACATCAATACTATCCATGATGATGAGCCAACTGTCCTCCCGGACTTGGCTTGTGCTCAGAGAAACAATCCATTATTAGCAGAGGCTTTATTACAAGTAATCTGAAGTCTGAAGGCAATGATAAAGGAGGTCCATTTTTCTTTTTAAAACAGGGACTGGTATATCGAAGGGAAATCTCAGGGGAATATGTAAAACCCAGTTAGTAATACACAAAACCCATCAGAAAATATTTCTGAAAATCACCCACTCACATTTAACAGGGGGACATCTAGGATAAGATAAAACCCAATTCCATATCAGTGGAAAGTTCTATTAGCCAGGAATATATGCAGACACTAAGATCTGTGAAAAGACCAGCACCAATATTCCTCCATCTGCCCCTTTGAATCCATTACCTGTAATAGAAGTCCCCTTCTCCTGTATCGGGATGGACATCATTGGACCCCTTGAAACCTCTAAATTGGGTAATATATTTGTCTTAGTGATTGTTGATTATGCTACCAGGAGTCCTGAGGCCTTCCCCATGAGAAATAGTACGACCCAGAAAATCTTAAAACATCTGCAACTATTTTATTCCTGGATCGGTATCCCTTAAGAAATTCTAACATATCAAGGAACACATTTTATGAGTAAACACATGGGAGAAGTTAAAGAATTACTTCATATCACTACATTAGAAACCTCAGTTTATCATCCACAATACAGATGGTTTAGTAGAACATTTTAATAAGACCTTGAAAACCATTCTAAGAAAACTAGTTGATGTAGGCGGAAAGATAGGTATCCATTGATTGTATGGGCCTTATTTGCTGTGTGAAAAACTCCCCAAGCATCCATCGGATTTTCACCCTTTGAGCTACTGTGGGGCAGAAAGCCAAGGCATTACGAGAACACATGAACCTAGTCAGATCTTTAGTTCATACCCAAATGGAGAAAGCTCAATACCAAAAGAAACTTTCATATGATAAAAAAGTTAATTTCAGAACCTTTTCAGTGGATCAAAAAGTTCTGCTTCTCTTGCCCACTTCGGAGAATAAATTAATCTTGAAGTGGCACGGGTCT
Source organism: Ambystoma mexicanum (assembly GCF_040938575.1). Taxonomy (NCBI): domain Eukaryota; kingdom Metazoa; phylum Chordata; class Amphibia; order Caudata; family Ambystomatidae; genus Ambystoma; species Ambystoma mexicanum. The sequence continues at coordinate 874,972,703 of NC_090931.1, forward strand.
TATGAGGTATTGGAACAGATGGGAACATGGAACTACAAAGTAGCCCAACCAAACAGACGCCGAAAGACTCATATCTACCATGTCAACTTCCTAATAGAGTGGAAGGAAAATCCAGCATCCTCCCAAACAGCTATGCTTTATTTTTTGGCACCCTGGGAAATTGATAATGTAGAGCTTATACTCCAAGAACTCTCCAATGAAAATAAAGAAAGTTTGAATCATCTTGTTACAACATTACTGATGTATTTTGCGAGACACCAGAGTACACAGAATTTACCATTATATATGAACACCACCAGTGAAAGTAGTTCACTTGAAACCCTATAGACTCCCGGATGCAAGGAAAAAGATCATTATTTATGAGGTAGAAAGCATGATTACGACTAACGTTATCAAACCTTCTTCAAGTCCTTGGTCGTCACCCATTGTGTTGGTGACCAAACCAGACCAAACTTGAAGATTTTGCATAGATTTCAAGCAAGTTAATGCCATCTCAGCCTTTGATGCATATCCTATGCCTCGTGTAGATGACCTGATAGACAAATTGGTGAATGCAGTTTTCTTGTCAACATTTGATTTAACTACAGGATACTGCCAGGTTCTCTTACATGATCCAGACAGAGTAAAAACGGCCTTTTCAACACCGTTAGGACTCTTCCAATTCAAGGTCCTACCCTTTGGTTTACATGGTGCACCAGCAACTTTCCAAAGGCTAATGGATAGGATTTGACAGCCCTATTCTGATTTCTGCAGGGCGTATATTGATGATATTGTTATTTACATCCAAACATGGAAAAACCATCTCTATCATCTCTACACCATTATGAGGACCCTACAAAAATCCGGGCTGATGGCTAACATTAGAAAATGTAAGCTTGCTCAATTGGCTGTAAAATATCTAGGCCTTTTTGAAGGAAATGGTAGTATACAGCCTCAGCAAGAGAAAGTAAATGCTGTTACAAGTGCACCAACACCTAAGACCAAAGGAGACCTTAGAGCATGTGTGGTTCTGATTGGGTATTACCACAGGTTTATCCCTAATTTCTCAGACAAAACCTCTTAACTGACTGACAAGCTAAAAAACACTGAACCTCAAAAGATTCATGGGGGGCGTGGCTAGGAAGCCATGTGAAAGGACGTGTCTGTACGGGGGCTCCCGAAGATCCGTACATTATCCGACTGAAAACCGTGCAAGGACCGATGTAATTTGGCTGAGACTGATATGACTGCGTACATGAATCTCAGGTGAACGTGTGGACACGTTTCGATACGAGTCTGCACCGTGAGAGCGCAACGAGAAGCTAAAAGAAGACCAGGAGGCGAGAGCGCGATGAACGAGAAAATGGCCGCCACCGCCTAACGAAGGAACAAAGGGGTGCTTGATCTGGGCGCCTGACGGTCACACTGTAGCGTGGTGGTGGTGTAGGTGCATGACGCGGGTGCATCGAGGTCATTAAGGACACCTAGTCCTGCGAGGCCGACGGCGTGGACCTGGGAAGGGTGCAGGGCCTGGCCGAAGATACTGTGTAACCGGAGCGTGCGGTGTGACCGGGAACTGTGCCCCGGGCCCTTTATGGCCTAAAGTGCGCCTCATAGGGTGAGACGCGACCCGGCTTGGTTGGACAATAGACAAGATGGCCGGGGGAGCTGGAGGACACAGGAACTTTGTGTCAGAGATGTGGCGATAACGACGGGGCACCCGAAGAGCGCACTGTGACACCCTGCCCTAGATCCGAGCGGGGATAGAAGGACGGGAGATATGTCTAACAAGCCCCTGAGAGCGAAGACCAAACAGCACACGCTCGACGAATACGCTAAAACGCCTCCCGGCCCAGACGGAGCCAAAAGCAAAGACAAAACGCAAGCCAAGGAAATGGCGGCCGGGGGTGCGAACCACGAGGTCCTCGCTGCGATCGCAGACCTGAAAGCGACCTGGGAGACCAAGCTCCAGCTCGCTGTGGCTGAACTGAAGACCGCAATGGAACTCCAGGTTGGGGCAGTGCAGGAGGACGTGAACCTCCTAAGGCAGGACGTGCGTGCTCTGGCAGAGCGCACGGAGACTTTGGAGAAAGAATTGGGCCCTACCGCGACGGACTGCGCTGCGCATAAGCGTGAACTCCATGCCCTGGTGCAACGTGTGGGCAATTTGGAGAGTAGGGCGGAGGAGGCAGAAGGACGCGCCCGGAGGAACAACATCCGTATCGTGGGCCTGCCGGAGGGAACTGAGGGCCACAATCCAACGGAATTCGTCGAAAACATGCTACTGCAGGAGATCACGGGAGGCACTCTGTCGCAGGGTTTTGCGGTTGAGAGAGCGCACAGGGCCTTAACTAGGAAGCCACCACCGGGACACCCGCCCAGGCCAGTGATAGCCAAGATCCTTAATTACCGGGACCGAGAAAGGATCCTTGAACACTTCCGCAAGGGAGGCACAATACAACGAGGAGCGGCGAATATAACGGCCTATCCCGATTACACCTTGCAGGTACAGCGCAGTCGTATGAACTTCGGATCGGTGAAGAGGAGATTGCGGGAAGCGGGGCTTAAATACATGTTGCTCTATCCGGCCAAACTGAAGGTTTTCTTTCAGGGCAAGCTGCTGTTCTTTGTCACCCCGGAGGATGCTATGGAGTGGTTGGATGCACAAAACTGCCCTCAGGAGTCAGATGCTCAGACGGCCGGTGAGAAATAAAGAGCGAGATAAGTAACGCTGTAGGCCCGGTCGGGTCATGAACATTGGGACTAGAATATAGTCATTGAACTCACTTGAGAACATGCGCGCGTCAGGGGTTATGAAACGTGGTCCGTGCACGGACATGGTTGCGAAGAAGAGGAGCCGCCAGAAGCCGCCCTTTACACCCCTTTTTTGTGTTTAGTTTAGTCACTGTTAGTGGGGTGACACCCTGTCGGGTTCTCTATTTGGGTTTCCAAGGAGGACCGAACACAGGGATGCCTGAGATCCAGGGATGGAGCTGGGCAGTTGTTGGGGGTAGGGGTTTGGGGGGGAGTTTTAGTTTTTGTATGAGCCTGGGGTGAAACCGGGAACGGGTGTTCGCAAAGTGGGGAGGGATTGCCTTGGATGGGGAGAGGAAACTACTGATAGGCCATGGGAGACCTCAGGATATTAACGTGGAACGTTAGGGGGCTTAACAATTATCTTAAGCGGAATAAAGTCATGTTGTATCTTAAGAGGCAGAAGATAGACGTAGCTCTGCTACAGGAGACACATCTAAAGCGAGAGAAACTGGAGCTGGTAGGGAGGAAGTGGAAGGGAACAGTGGTAGGATCAACGTACTCCGCCTACGCCAGAGGAGTGCTGGTGTGGGTGGCGCCACACGTCCCATTCAAGCTAATTGAGGAGGTTGTGGAGGAGGATGGGAGGTTGGTTATGGTGAGGGGGCTGGTAGAGAACAAAGTAGTGTGCATTGTAAACACATACGCGCCTAACCAGGAAACGGCGACATATTTTAGGACGCTGTGCACCAAGCTCAGTGTTGGGATGGGGGGAACGGTGATATGGGGTGGCGACTTTAATTGCGTGTTGAATCCCAAAGAGGATAGGTCGGATGATAAGATGGCTAAGCCCAGTCCGGCGGCTAAGGTATTGCAGACGCTGCTGGCGGATTTCGGCCTAGTGGATGTGTGGAGAGCGAAACACCCGGGCGCGAGGCAATACTCGCACTATTCGGCTCCGCATCTACTGCACACGAGACTTGATTACTTTTTCACTACGCCAGACATAGTCGCGGAGTGCGACCATATAGACTACAGGGCGAGGGTCCTCTCTGACCACTCGCCCCTGGTCATGCGATGGCAACTGTATTCCCCGCGAGCGCGTATACCAACATGGCGCCTTAGGGCGGAGGCGCTCAAAGACCCTGCCTTCAGAGAGGATATTAGGGAAGAGATAACTGCTTATTTTGAGGTGAATAAAGGGAGTGTTAAATCGGCTGGCACCTTATGGGAGGCCTTTAAGGTCGTAATGCGGGGGATCGCCATTGCGAAGTCTAAGGGATTGATGGGGGGAGTCCTGGCGGATTTGCATAGAGCAGAGACTGAGCTGGAGGAGGAGTTGGATGGTGGTGGGACAGATGTGGAGGCGGTCACCAAATTGCAACAGGAGTGTGCGGAACATTGGGACAGGCTCTGTAATTTGAACTATAGAAAGTATATGGAGAGATTGCATGCGGGGGGAGATAAAACGGGCCGACTCTTAGCTTGGCTGTACAAGAGTGAGACCCCACGATCCCCGATCAGATTGGTAACCAATGAAAAGGGGGAGGAGGTAGACACCCAAGAAGGCGTGAACAGGGCATTTGTGGAATACTACAAGGTCCTATACGAAGATCGCGAGGGGGGCAGCCAGGAGGAGATAGACGAAGTGCTGGAAGATGTAGGCTTGCCCAAGGTCAGCGATGAGGAGCGAGAGGAGGTGGATGCTCCGATCACCCTGGAAGAGCTGAAGGAGATTGTGAGACAGTTGCCCACTAGCAAGGCCCCAGGGGCAGATGGGTTCCCCAGTGAATTTTATAAAGTTTATGCAGAGGAAGTGCTCCCGCCCATGTTGGAAATGCTCAACGAAGCGTACGAAATGGGACGGTTGCCGGAGTCACTTAGAGAGGCGATTATAATTCCGCTCCCCAAGCCAAATAAACCGGGACATGATTGTGGCTCCTACAGGCCCCTGTCGATGCTGAACCAAGATAGCAAGATCCTGACAGCTGTCCTGGCTACTAGAATGCGTAGAGTGATCGGCAAGTTGATCCACCCTGACCAGACGGGCTATGTCCCTAATAGGAACATTACTCATAACCACAGGCGCCTCCACAGGGTGGTCGAGTGGGGTTGTAGCGATGACGGCGAAATGGCGATAGTGGCATTGGACGCGGTTAAAGCGTTCGACTCCGTTCGGTGGCCTTGGCTGCTGGCGGCTCTGAGATGGTACGGGATGGGACATGGGTATGTTAGGTGGGCCGAGATGTTATACAGTGCACCATTAGCCAGGGTCCGCACGGGTGCAGTGGTGTCAGAGAGATGGCAGTTGGGCAGAGGCACTAGGCAGGGGTGTCCCTGGTCCCCAATGTTGTACATCCTGGCCCTAGAACCCTTAGCGATTTACCTCCGGCAGCAATATGACCCGGTCGGCATCGATGTGAGAGGAGAGTGTCACCTTATATCCCTGTATGCAGATGATATGCTGCTATACCTAAGATACCCAGAAGAAAATTTGCAGTATGTCTTAGAGGTGATGGGGAGGTATGCCTGGTTGTCCGGTATAGCGGTAAACCCCCAGAAATCCACTCTATTTCCGCTAGGGGGCTATGTGGGGACTCCGGTAGAGAGGTTGCCAGTGTTGCAGATCCCGTGTGGGCGACGAGATCCCTTAGATACTTGGGAATTGACGTGTATCACACGACTGTGGAAGAGCACAAGCATAACACTGAACTTGCTGTGGGGAAGATCGAGAAATGCATGAGGTTCTGGGAAAGATTGCCACTAGCGATGATGGGCCGGGGAGCTATGCTTAAAATGGTGGTACTGCCCAGGCTTCTGCATTATTTTAACAACATCCCCTACATGATTCCTAAGAAGTTTTTCGTGAGGCTACATAGTATTTGCAGAGAATTCCTGTGGCACGGCACGCGAAACAGAGTCGCACTGTGGAAGCTGCAGAACTTCTATGAGAAGGGCGGAGTCAAACTGCCGAACTTTGAGGCATATTATGTGGCAGCGCAGCTACAATATGTGTCCAGGTGGCTCTCTGATGATGAGACCCCTGAACACAGGCTGTTTGGGAGGGATTGCTCCCCTTTTTATCTGCGAGAGGTGATCTGGGTGGCTAATGCATGCATGAGGGAGCGGCCTAGAATGCTAGCTTTGGGACGGAACATGTGGAAACGGGCCTGCCGGATGATGGGTAACCCCTTGCCGTGTGTGTTGCAGTTCCCATTGGTCGCACTGGCGAAGGGAGATGGGCAGCTCAGAGCAACCATTCGGATATACTGGGAGTCAGTGGGGTTGGTCACCATGGGAGATATTTGGCAGGATGGGACCATCTTGGAGTTCGAAGAATTAGAGGCAGGGTCGGGATTGCACAGGGGTCAATATATGACATATCACAGGATAGTGCAGGAGATCCGGAATAGGTGGCCCGAAACTACCCTGGCCGATGAACCGGACGCCACGGTGGAGATACTATATGACACATCGGAGGGAGGACATGAGGTCTCTAGGTTGTACGAGATGTTGATGACGAAGGTTGGGAGCGACTTAGTTCACTTGAGACTGGAATGGGAAACGGAGATGGGGGCCCCGATGGCAGATGGGTTGTGGGAGCGAGCCCTGGGTTATCATAAAAAAGTATCGAGAAACGCCAGGTTTAAGCAAATACAGCTTTATATAACGCACAGGGCATACATGACCCCCTTGAGAATATCCAAATTTCGGGATGTTGGACGCCAGGCGTGCCCCAAGTGTGACAAGGAGAATGCAGACATGATACACATGTTCTGGGCGTGCCCAGTAATTGCAGGCTATTGGGGTGAAGTGGCGCAGAAGCTGGCAGGAAAGGGTGTCACGCTCAAAGTGGATTCAGCCTGGGCCTGCTTACTGGGGGGATATCCCAGAGCGCGTAAACTTAGACATGTCGAGAAATTGAAAGATTTGGCTTATGTGCTTGCTAAACGTAGGATTGCCATGGGATGGAAGGAGTGTCATAAGCCACGAGTGGAGGTCTGGTGGAGGGATCTCCAAAAATGGGCGGAGGCCGAGACGGCGGTGTGGCGGGATACCAGTATTGCAGGGGAGGAGGAGGAAATGTGCTCCCTCGAGGCATGGAAATTGTTGATAGCTGAACTGTTTGGAACGGGGTCGGCTCCAATTGAATCTGAGAGCGATGACGCCCCCCCGTTCACAGCGGATACCAATGGCGAACACCATACAGGCTCATAGGGGGGAGGGATGGGGATTGCAGTGCTGTTTGTTATCAAATGTGTTTATTTATGTTCTAGTTGTAATGTCGTGTGGTTTATATATATAAAATAAAAATTATTTAAAAAAAAAAAAAAAAAAAACCTCAAAAGATTCATTGGACTGATGAGGATGAAGCCTGTTACAACAGTTTAAAACAAACTTTATGCCAACATCTCATACTGAAAGTGCCAGACTTCTCAAAAGACTTTATACTCCAAACTGACACCTCTCTGACTGGACTGAGGGCTGTATTGTCCCAGATACACAATGGCTTAGAACATCCTATATTATTTGCCAGTGACAAACAAGAACTATTCAGTGTTAGAATTGGAAGCATTAGTCATCAAATGAGCCATCCTTTATCTCAAATATTACGTCTTGGGAAGAAAATTCATCCTAGTCAATGACCATTCTCCCCTTGTCTGGATACGTCAGTGAAAGGGATCCAACCCACATGTTATGCAATGATTTCTGGACTTACAACCATACTGTTTCACAGTAGAACATTGGAAAGTTAAAGATCAGAGAAACATAGATTTCCTTTCATGGTTCCCCTGAGAAAAGATGTGTCCACATTGCATAGGGAAAGGGTATGTGAAAAACGAGAGGTTGTTTCACAGCCTAGTCTCCGGGGACCCCAGGCTCAGTTTGCCAGGGAAGGGCCATCGCTTTTGGATCCCGACCCGGTGGGTGGACAAGTGAGGGAGGATCACCCGAGGGGGAGAGGGGTCTTCTGGGACTGGGGGTGAAGCACCTAATGGTGAGACATGGTATACCCCCTTTTCCCTAACACATCTAACCCCTATCCCTGCTTATTTTATGGGAAACTGCAACTCCCATAATTCCTCCCCACTTTACATTGACAAAACTACTGAGCCGAGGAAGATGAGGAATTAGGCCAGTAGCACTACCTCTACTGACTTGCAATGGCTCTGTCCCTCTAATGAGATCATTCAGTCAGGCACGTAATCTGAATTACATACACCTGCCACTTGTTAACACTCCCTGCCAGGATGAAACGTGGCACGCACAGGCACACTCGGAACGAGGCTGGATGCGAGAAGGCACAGCTCATTCAGTGCTGATGCAAACTAGGCTAAGGAAGAAGGAAGGCCAAGGGGCTGATCAGCTGCTGTGGCGAATAACGAGAGAAAGCCAGGCAAGAATTACATGCTTTTCGGAAGCCGTAGGCGTTCCATGACCGAAAACGAGTGAGCAGAGAAGAGAAACCTCCAAAGTTTTTCCAGGTAGCCCACTATGCTTCCGGCTGAACGACAGAGCTGGGGAGGAGCAGAGGAGGTGTTTGTAATGGTCGTGACTGCTGTGAGAAAAGCATTGAAGACAAAAGCCCAATAAACACGACTGGTGAGTTATCAAAGGGAAACAAAATCCTGGTTTGTGTTATGAGCAAAAGAGGCATGAAACAAAGTTGAAGCTTGCACGTGTGCAGATAAAAAGTGTAATGAAGAGAACAATGATTGAATACTGAAAAAAAGATACAAAGTAACTGAGTGGTCCTGCAAATGGGAATCGCACATTTGAAAGCCTCTGTGAAATGTTGTGAGTTATGGATAGCAGAAAACACAGGTAAAAAAGTAACTGCGATCTCGAACAAAAGTTAATTGAATGAAAAGCAAGCTATATAAACTGTGAAAACCGCCAAGAGGGCAACAGTAAAAAGAGTACATGAACTTTAAAAGATGCAGAGAGAGCAAAAGTAAAACTACAAGTACCAAGAGGCATTGGTATTACATATGAACTTTGAAAGAGGCCAAGAGGGAAAAGGTAAAACTACAAGTACCAATGAGCATTGGTGTTGGGAAGATTGTTGATTGTCAAGTTGTTTACAAAGAGGTCAAAGTTGTCGTGCAGAAGTCTATATAAAATCCCTCCAGTCTTGAAAGTCTTAAACAGTGAAAGTCAAGTGTGAAGGACAGAATGTGGGAATGGGAATACCCCACAAAGAGAAAGACAGGCTTTAGCCGTGCGGAGGGACATCTGTGTTGAACTGTGATGAAGTAAAGAGTTGAAAGTGAATAGAGAGGCAGGCTCGAGCCTGGCAGAGGGAAGTCTTTGTTGAATAGTGGTAAAGTGAAAGCCCAAAACAGAACTGTGTATTTGGTTGTACGTGACTTCAATCCAGCATTCCAACTACATCAATGCCTAGTCTGGGATGCCCAATGGAAACCCATATTTATATATTTTTATGTCAAATGTTCTTTAAATCTGGATGATGAACCCTTATATAACGCCCCTCTCTTTGAATCTCCCCGACCTCACTGAGCCAAGAAGTAGGTTTGTTTTGCAAATTAAAAGGTTTATTTGAAGAATTGAACAATATATATATATATATATATATATATATATATATATATATATATCACACTTTTATGAATAGAATAATATCTGAATAGCACACTTATGAATATGAACAGTGATCAGTAAGGGTAATATTACAATATCAACAATCTCTTTAATCACAAGAGTAGGAATAGGAAGGATAAGGTAGCAGAGAATATTTGATATGGATTCAAGGAAATGCAATAATAGGAAAGAATGCAACACAGAAATAAGACTTGATATGACTTCAATCAATAGATAATATGATCACTCTTTCCCCCTGTTATTACTCACTTTCCCCACTATGCAATCTGAAAAGATGGAAATGAGGGCACACAGGTTTCAGGAATACAATCAATAATGCAGTTCAATCCCAGTTCCCCCAGCAAGCTTAGAGAGAACAGGTATGCTTTTAAAACAGGTCAATCACTTTTAAATGTGGTTGGCAATGAATGGGAAAATGCTAAAAATGATTTTAATTCGCTAAATGGGATTCAGAATTAGTGAGAGTTACATTGGATTGGTTCAGGTCAACACTTGCAATGATTTATGAATGATTATCAGATTGAAAACGAATTTCAGCAGTTGAAAACAAAAAACAGCTATTTTGACATGTGGTGAAATTGAGCTAAATTGTGATTCCAGCAATTTTTCACATGTGGGAAACGCTATTGCGGAAAGATTATAAGGATCTTAGCTTCAAAATGACAGTTACATTTCGGTTCTAGGACGCCCGGTTCAAAAGTTACAAAGGTTTTTGTGAAGGTAGATTTTTCAGAAACAAAGTCAAGATTTCAAAATGAAATATTGCGCTTTAAAGATTAGGAATCAATATGGATTTATAATAAGGGGCTATGAAGAAGCAAGACACTCAACGGGCAGCCACCAGAACAGCGGTGCCTCTGCTCTGACTTCTGTCCGTCAAAACACTTGTCCCTCTTCAGAAAAATATCAGCGCAAAGATGATTATTGCTACAATTATCACAGAGAAGAATTCAGGATGGACACAAGATTCTATAATGCAGTTCTGAATAGGTTGAAATGGATGGAATGGGTTAGTTAATACTAAGAGATGAATATGGACAGTTCTAGACTGAATACTCACTCCTAGGCTTTGGGAAGGAATGGGCCCGCCAAATATCTGGTCAAGGGTTTGGCTGGGATGTGCTTGCCACCGGACAGGTTCTGGTCTGCACGGTCTCTTGGACTGGATCTGACGGGTTCTGGATACAGCTCTCTCGGTCTGGATCTGGGTTCTAGCACAGGGTTCTTAGCTAGAATAGCAAAACAGCTCAGCCAGGCTGTTGAATGGTTTGGTTAGGCCCCGTGGAAGTTTAGGGGTTAGAATCAGGTTGCAAAAGATTCTGAAGGCCTGCTGAGAAGGGTTCAGTTTTTGGGTTAGGCCTCTCTGCTTCAAGGTTCTAGAGTTTGGTTCTAGAGATTGGTTCTGGAGTCTGGTTTCTGGATCTATGTCTGGATCTTCCTGGAGCCTGGATCTTCCTGCAGGGTGCTACGCCAAGAAATCAGTTGAGGAGTGGAAGTGTGTGTCTTGTCTGTCCTCAGCAGTCCCTATTTATGTATTTCCAAAGTGGGTGGGGAGGCTGATTCTCTATGCCCAACCCTCTAAGGATCTGATAGGTCATAGGATTCCCTGTCCCCTGATTGGAGAAAGGAGCAGTGTGTCATTCTGTGTCATGTTTATGGTTTAGGGAAAAACCCTCCCCTTTGTGTCTGTACAGTATATCTTATTTTTCATAAAACACATATTGACAATATACACAACTTGTTAATACTACATAAATTACATGACAGATTGCCTAAGGTACATTTCTGTTCAACTCTCATCTTCCGAAAAGCATTGGTTCAGAAATGACAACTTTTTCGCGCTTTTGGTGGGTTTCTCAATATTAATTCTGCACCAATTTGCATACATGCCTGCACAGCCCATCTGGGCACATTTCTGTAAATTTTCACATTCCTAGCATAAACCCAGTAGCTACAATATTAAAAACTTTTGGGGTTCAGCCTCAGAACATCGTACGGATTCCAGCTTAGTCTTAAACTGTGAGCACATTTTTCATTTTAACAATCTCAAAATTTCACATTTTTGTCAGTTCAGTGCAATTTGTTATAAGCATTTTTCTAAAACATATATATAATCCAATGTTAAATCCACATTTCAGTCTGGTCCGCCTCCAGAGCTGGGCTGACTCAGAGGGTCACATGTCCTTCTTCCTGCCAGCAGTTTGTTGTCAGTCACACCCGAATTAGCATTCCTATTCAGCCCAAGGATTCCTTTGTCTTTACTCAGAGCAACAGGCCAGGGTGCCCCTCCTAGTTCCCTTTCACAACAGCCTGTCAATCTCTTAGCCAAGGGCAGGGGGAAGTTTCCTTTGTTCAGGGAGGAGGTGTGGAATTTGTTTGAAGCACAGTGTGGGAACCTTTACTCTTAAACCCAATGTCTAAAAATTGTCTTATCTTAAAATATAACTCACATTTTTAACACATACATCAAACAATTTCTTACTTCAAGCCTTTTCAGAATATAGTTTTGAATTGTCTCCACCTCTTAGGCTTCTGCTAGCAAGTCTTTCTTTGGGATAGTTTGGGTTCAATATTCAACTTTACACATGATGATTTTAAATCACCGGCTTCTGATAGAGGTGAGTAACGGTATTACACCCATTTTTGACAGATTTCTTCCAGCAAGCAATCCTCAAAAGTAGACTTTGTTCAGATAACATGTACTTCTGTGGACCTCATATTTATGTAGATTCTTGAAGGAGAATGCTGTTGACCACCCAATAAGGAGGTTGGATCTTTTAGGGTGGTTTGTGAGCCATGATTTTGCAAATTTGACAACAAATAAAAACGGATCTTTGAAACAACTCTGTTTCTTTTTCAATGATTTTGCTCTGTGGGCAGCCAAATGGTGGGTTTTGGCAGTGGTCTCCTGTGTTACCACTGACATTGGCAAAAGTAGATGGCGGCCTATTTTTCAGCTTTTACATGCGCACTTTCTGGTGATTTCTAGCGAGCAGCGTGCTTTCCAGCGGCCATTTCTGAGGTTTCTGCTGCCAGCAATGCACAGTAATGTTGCAGGGCTTGGACCAGTGCGTTAAGACATCCCACATTGTGATAAGTCGGAGGACACCCAAAGAATGGTTCTAGGTCAAAGTTTCGAATGCAAAGGATCGAATGACCAAAGGGTTGAATCAAAAGGACTGAAAACCAAAGGGTCAAATTTTTTTTGTTTTTTTTTAAATTTGTTTTTTTGGGGCCCCCCCAAACTCCCATTTTTGTGGTAAAAAACCCTTTTTATCCAAAACGGAACCCCAAAAAAAAATATTTAAAAAAACATTCGACCCTTTTGTTTTAGGTCAAATTGACTCTCACCTTTGGCATTCTATCCTTTTGAATTTGGTACTTTAACTGGACACCCCAAAGAATTGAGGAGACTCTCAAAAGTGTGAATCCCAAGCCTGAGCTGTTGAATTGTACCAGCAAGCCAGAGTGTGCAAGACTGACAGTACTGTGCCATCCACCTACCCATATTTAAGGAACTCTCGAGACCCTTTGCTTCTTAACGTGGGGCAGGGAGTTGTTACATAAGACATTCTGACATTTCTTTTAAGACACTGTTTTCCTTTTTTGTACTCCCTATACACATTTGTCATTTGAGAAGAAGGGCAAGGTTAGGTTTTCTCAGTATAGAGCTTTTTATTTTTACTAGACTGACTTGGACTTGTTTGATGTTTATTTTTATGGTCGAGCCCCATTTCAGAGTTAGGGCCAGTTAGGAATTCCACCAACCCCAGTAAACTACAAAATAAAGGTTTTCAAAACTTGCATGTATTGTGTCTGTGTCTACTGTTGATACAATGCCTTCCTTACAGTATGGACATTCTAATAATGTCAGTGAACAGATGTTTCCAGTACTAACAGACTTGATTCCGACCTCGGAAGAGCTCTGCTCCGGTTTGCCTTTTTTTCCTTTTCCTTCTGGCATTTAATCGCATTAACGCACAATTAAAGTTAGCTGGCTGCAGACACAACAGTGGGTAAATAAATGGCAATGACTAAGGTCCATGACGTTGTGAATGCGTTCTTTGTGGAACAATAACTACAAGCAGGTGATCATGTCATCCATTTTCATTCACATTGTTTCTTTTCAGTCTTGAATGTTTTGTTCAGGCAATTCTTTGAGGCTTCCGCCATCGCCAGCAGTTTTCAATGTGCTCTCAGCAGAAGAGGGATGGTTTTTCTGGGCTTTATTTAGGAAAGGGTTAACTGCATGGACCTGGAGCTCCAAGTAGAGATCACTATCGAAGGTCACACTAAGATTCCTCACAGACTCCATCAGAGTACGGGCAGTGCCTCATGTGAGGGCCAATCAAAAGACGGTGCTGGGGTTGAGCAGCCCAAAGGCAGAACTACATTTTTGCTACAATTAATACATAACCGATTGTCCTGTCTCCAGTGCAGATCAAGGAAATCTCACGTTTTTTTAAGAGACTGATATGGGGCGATTCCCTGTACATGTTTCTATTTGCAGGGGCACCGGCGCACACGTAAAAGAATATATTTGCAAAGAAGCACATCTGTGAATACTTAAAAGGGTCTCAGAATGGGTGCACCATAGACAAGTAATGGCAGATGCACCTTTCTTGCCCAGTGCTAATTTGCACAAAATGGACCATGCCGAGGGGTGCTGTTCTCGCAAAGCTGAATGTGTCCCATATTCACAAACATGATTTTGAGACACATGTGAGCAAACGCCCACTGTTCAAATGTGCCTAATCAGAACAGGCGCAGTGGCACATGCAATGCACAGAAGGACAATGCCTGAACCTTCTATACATTGTGGATAAGAGTGTGAGAGCAGCAGCATGAGACACTACTGTGCCAAATGCATGTCTACCCCTTTGGTAGGTGAAGACTTTTTTTCAACTATGCAATTCAGCATGATGGATCCTTTGAGGGCAATGAATACCTATCAGGCCCACATGCCCAATAATGGGATACTCATGAGCCTGGGCTGCTCATCACCATGCTACCCTCCTGCGCTTCACACAATAGACAGATGACCTTAATGAATAAGGTGGCCTGTGCATTGTTTTCAGATGGTGCCTCTGCAGGACGCATACCATTTGCACTGGAACGGGAGTGTCCCAACTTCAAGTGAAGTGGCTGCAGACTGTTTGCATTTGAGCTGTTATCCCTCTAACAGTTCAAGGGTGTTAGGTTCACAATAGTTTGGGGGATGTTCACACAAAAAAGGGTGGTGGGGTAGTACCTAACATCCAAGTAAGAGTTCTGGCCATCGATAAACCGCTTCAGGACTTGAGAGAGAATATTTCAAAGCTTTGCAAATATTTCTGACCCATACTCTTAAAAAGAGCAGCCTTGGGGGAGTGGGGAGTCCCATCTGGGATTTGTCTTTGAGTGGCGACTAATGAGGAACAGACTCTCATGATGAACACTGTTCTTCATCTATTTCTGTACAATATTTTATCCACACCACTCCCTCATTCCAGGAAAGAAGCATTAATTTGTGCGGCAGCTTTTCTTGTCTTAAGGACTAAGGCCAGAGCAATCAATCACCACTCTCTGTGCATGTTACAATGTTTAAAAACCTCGCTCATGGTCGAGCTGTCCTGTTCATGCACCTTCGCTGTTGGTGAAAGAGCAGGCAGGCCCCAGCAGCATCACCATGCTTGAGCGGGTTTGATGAGCAGGTCTAGTGAAGGCACACATTAAATAAATATTGTACATTCCCAACCTGTATAATTTGTGAAATAGGCTAGTGGCGGCTGGAAGGGAAACAATAGCAGCTGATAAAAAGGAAAAACAGATAAGGAAAACGTGTGCTGAAGCATTATTTAATCAAAGAGCAATTCATTAACATTTCAAGCCTGAATGAGCCACATTTTTCATTTGCACTGTCTTAATATCTTGCTCAGCACCTCTGCATCCCTGTAGTCCTTCACTCCTCACCATGTTTCCCTAAATAAGAATGACAAGGGACCCACTGCATCATCCCTGGTGCACTGATCGAGAAGGCAACATAAAGTAAGACACTTATTTTCCTCATTAGCAAGCTAGGGTCCTCCCAGCCAATCAGGGAGCTCGGAACGTGGGTTTTGCCTCATGGTAATTTCCACGTTCCGAACCCTCCTCAGAAGCAAGAGGCTGCTATCTTCCCAACCCGCAGAAGCCAAGTACTCTTGTGACGCTTTTACCCACACCCCCACTCTCAATTTCCAGCTCCTCTGCTCACTCCCCCTACCCCCTGGCCACGTACCTGCTGTTCCTCGTCCCTCGGCTGCACCTGGAACACTTGGTGATCTAGCGAGTCACCACTGCAACAATGGTCATCATGGAATGGGAGAAGGGGCTACATGTAGTTCTCCTCTCCCTTGACCATAGTAACCATCTTGTTTTACAGGTCTTTTTTAAGTTAGAAAACGGCAAACGTGAATTTTGTCAACTTAAAAAAAAATCTATTAGCACCCTGGTAAGCATGCTGGGATGCCAATAGCAATACATCCCTCCACTCGGGACATTACTGGGTGTGGTGCTCAGGGCTCACTTTAGGCCCTCAATTTGCTTGCTTGGGCTGTAACTGGGCTTGGGGCATTACCTGGCCCGGCACATCAGGATTCATTGCTTAAATATTGTCCTTACACGGGGGTCTCTCTCTCTCTCGCTCTCTCTCTCTCTCCCTCTCTCTCTCTCTCTCTCCCGTTCAATTTTTGCAAGCTCTCCTAGACCGTTTGCCGTTTTATTACTGCCGCCATTAATTTATTCTTGCCAAAAGTGATGCGAAGGCAAACACATTTTGCAGTATGTATTGTATCACGGAGAACATCTCTCTTAAAACTAGAGTTTTGAGCTGTTCTATTCTGAGCCGCTGGCGCCAAACTTTTACTGACCGGTTGCCATGGGAACACAAACCTACAATACACAGCTGAGCTAGGCCCCCTCTTGCTGGCGCAAGACTGCTTTTTTATTAGCTGACTTTGGCCGATATGTTATAGTTTCCATATGCCACGACTGAGCCTTTGCTCTCCCTCGTGCCTCACTCCCCCTCACACCTCTTGTACTCGCCCTCACTATTTCTTCCTTATTTTTCTACCTCCGCTATGTATTCTTTGCTCCAGTCCTCGGGCTGCCCCACAATCTTTGCTCATAATCAATCCGTGTGCTGTCTCGTGTGCCTTGCTCTCTCTCCCTCACTGCATGCACTCTGTCATTCCTGCCCCTCTCACTCGTGTAATTCCCCCCCCCATCCCTGGAGGTCATTGCAGTGTGTGCTGGTAACAGTAAAACAGCCTCATTACGAGTATGGCGGTAAGGCAACAACAACGCTGGTATCGCTACCGGCACCGTTGTTACCGTACCACCATACTAGGAGTTCTGCTCGCGGGTGCCCTTGCAACCACCAGGTTTTACCTGGTGGCCGTACCGGCACCCGCAAGCAGAACTTGATGGTAGCAATGGTACCCTTAATAACGGTACTGTTGCTACCACCCTCCCCATTCCCATTGAGCCGCTCAATGGGATTGAGGATTCATTTTTACCGGCAGTAAGAAAAGGGCAATTACCGGGTGCGGCAATGTCGTAATGACCCGGTAATTGACTTTTTCTGGGCGTTGGATAAAAATCAATACCGGCGGCAGCCGTGCCTGTACTACAGGCACGGCGACCGCCAGCCTCGTAATGAGGAACATTTTTGAATGCCGCCTGTGGATTTCGACATAAATGAACCACAAAAATACCACCTGCTTCTTAGTGGAGATGGTGGCACTGTCCATATTATCGCAAGTGGAAATACAACCACTCTCCAATAAAGTCATATTAGATGCTGGACTGTGGCACCTGCACCCCTAGCAAACTTGTAGTTTGCTGGCGTGCAAACATGCTGGTATAGGAAAATACTGACACGTTGTTTCGGCACCATTAGACTCGTAATGAGGCTGAAGGTGTTCATTACATCTTTTCCACCGTAGGAGTCAGCTATTCTCTTAGGAGGTTCTGGACCACTTGCAACCCCCTCTCGGGAGCGTAGCTCAGCGACAACGTGCTCGCCTTTGAAGAAAAACGACATGAAACCCCGGGTCTGCGCTTATAAACCTCTGGGTATTAAGCGCATTATAAATAAACGTTGATATTATATCAGGTAAACTGTGGTCCTCGTGTTTGCTGACCTGAACAGTATGTATGATATCATTCCCCTGGTAACAGCCTGAAGAGCGACGGGGTGGCCTTTTAGCAAGGAAGGTGGTGTTGTAGACCAAAGTGTTGCAGGAAATGGATGTTTTGGGCCAATCTTGGGAAGGTCCATGTATATGAGGATCATTATTTAGGTAGCAAATGGGGAGAAAGGGAGAGAGTTGCCACAAACACATCCAACAAGTCTTAAGGTTGTCCAGCTGAGGGACCATGCACAGTAATTGACAGCGGGGTCTCCAGCTTTGGGAGTGTCTCAAGTTTCCTCTCTGCAAGGTGATAGGGTATCCCATACTCTGCTTTCTCGCTGACCCCTGGAGTGCATAGGACCTCCTTGATCTGGAATGGCACGCCAGAAAGAGAGAGAGGGGGGCAGACAGGAGATAATCCCCGGCATGGGCATCTGGGGAGAGCTTGGTATCCAGAGTGGGCAGAACAAAAAGGACTGGACAGATGATTAGTCAAGAGAATTTGCATCCTGCTAGGCCCTCACCTTAGTGACCTAGCCGAACTCGGAAAAAGTGTAAGAAGAAGGGTATAGAAATGGAAGAAGCAGGAGTAAGAAGTTAAGTAGAGTTGATGGCAAGGGTGAAGTGACAAACCTGAATGCGTACTCATCAGGCCATTTAGGTAAAGAGTTCACACAGAAAACCACATTTGGCTGATCATGTCCTACATGATAATCAACGGTAGTTTCCTTCGACATCCCACAGAGGTTTGGTGCAGCTGGTTTCCCCATCCTGACAGAGTGCATATATATATATATCCCGCAGAGATCCACATAATCCTTCAGTGTCAATATAAGTGTTCCCTAAGTGTGATGTGTGATGTGTTTAGTGTTGGAATGCTTGTGAAGAATGTTCCAGCAGTCTAAGGGTTTCCTGCTGAATTCAAAAGGTCACTCTCAGCCTCAAGGGAGATCTCTTTGGACCTCTTTCTGCTTGTCTCTTGTTGTAGAGGAAATAGGACAACCTCTGATGTGACATTTAGTTCCTGTAGATGTCAATGGGTCTTTGGCATGAGCTGTTAGATGTAGAAGTAGACTTTCTCTTCATTGATGAGACAAAGCCCGCTCGGTTTACCTATGCCAGTTCCCAGACGTGGGCATAAGAGGGCTTTGGCACCTCCCTCTCCTAGGGGCCTGACCTCCCTCTACAACACCTGTCTACTCCTGCTCCAGTCCTTCTCCGCCTTGATGCCACATATCATGGTAACTTCTCCTCCCACTGTTATCTTTACCCCTTTAGATCAGGGTCTCACAGCTACTTCCTACATTGGGCCAAGAATGCCTTCTCGTGCCTTCCTAGTCTTGCTAGCTGAGACCTCACTAGTGTCCTGTGCTTCGTCGAGATGTGTTCCTACCACCTCCTGATGTCTCAAACCAACCTCTTCCTCATGTTTTCAATGAAATGCATGCTAATTTGTCAACAACCTTCTCCAGATTACTTACACAACCTCTGCCAGATGTTTCCCACCAAACTCCCTCTGATCCCTCCAATCAACCGCATCTTGATTTTTCCAGCCAATCCTCTCCTCACTATTGCCCCCTCTTCCCTCCAAACTACTCCTCTCTCAATTCTGCCCGCAAACCCCTTCCTCACTCCCCCACTTGCTTGAAACTCCTTCCTGTTCCTGACACCCACGCTACCTGACTTGCCCTCTGCACTTAAATATACCTGGGGCTGAGCATCCTGTGAGGGTCTTAGCCTCTAGATGTGAAAAGGTGAGAGGTTGTGATTGGCTGTGCCTAAATGATTCACCTGTGTGTGCTTTGATGTTGTGGCTATAGACCAAACCTTTAAATGGCCGATCGGCCATCTTGGGTTCTGTCCCCGCCACTGTGATGCCCTAGACGCCTGTTGAACGTTTTTTTGTAACAAGAATTCAAAGTGGGAACTCATGCTCCGTTGGTGTTCCAAATTAAATTAAGCAAAATTAAAGCTCTTTCAAATTTGGGGTTGTTTCACTGGTTGTGCTTTTTGACTTTGTGCTTCCAGGAAACTATAACGTGCCATCAATTTGTCAGGAAAATGCTATATACCTGTGATGTCTTTCGCATCCCTGTATATGAAAATATATTTATCCCGCTTCTTAGGCCCACAACGCGCTGCAGCACCGAAATGAGGGACACGTATCCGAAGAACCGGGTGCTAACTCTTTATTTTACTTTCACTTTCTACCCAGTGCAGTAGACTTCTCTCATTGGCTGCGTTCCACGTGACAAGGTCTTCTCGTCACGCCGGGTTATCTGCGTCCATGCCGGACACAACATCGTCCATGTGGACTTATTGTGTCAGCAGCGAAAGAAAATATGGTGTGCCTCTGATGTCTGCATGGGCTCACTCTGCAAGGAGTGTGAGAAACTATGGCGTGCCTCTGATGTCTGCATGGGCTCACTCTGCAAGGAGTGTGAGAAAATATGGCGTGCCTCTGATGCCTGCATGGGCTCACTCTGCAAGGAGTGTGAGAAAATATGGCGTGCCTCAGATGTCTGCATGGGCTCACTCTGCAAGGAGTGTGAGAAACTATGGCGTGCCTCTGATGTCTGCATGGGCTCACTCTGCAAGGAGTGTGAGAAAATATGGCGTGCCTCTGATGTCTGCAAGGGCTCACTCTGCAAGGAGTGTGAGACACTATGGCGTGCCTCTGATGTCTGCATGGGCTCACTGTGCAAGGAGTGTGAGAAAATATGGCGTGCCTCTGATGTCTGCATGGGCTCACTCTGCAAGGAGTGTGAGACACTATGGCGTGCCTCTGATGTCTGCATGGGCTCACTGTGCAAGGAGTGTGAGAAACTATGGCGTGCCTCTGATGTCTGCATGGGCTCACTCTGCAAGGAGTGTGAGATACTATGGCGTGCCTCTGATGTCTGCATGGGCTCACTGTGCACAGGTAGTGTGAGACAATTAAATATGCCTCTGATGTCTGAGTGAAGCCTCTGTGTGAGTGACGTAAGAAAATCTAATGTGCGCCTAAGAGACAATGTCAATGGAAAATCTAATGTGCGTCTAATGTCTCACCAGCGTTCTCTAACAGCATGAAGGAACCAAGTTCCTTCCCTACACAATTTCCTTTGCTTGCTTTGTTCTGTTTTTTAAACGGGCACCTTTTACAGAGCCTCTGCTCCAGGAATACATAAAATAGTTGTCTTGGAAATGAGGAAATATATACTAATAGAAATATTTGTTACATTCTTTCAGGTTCCCAGGGTAAACAGTGATGGAATTGCCTCACATGACTGTTCCCTGCCTTGAGACAGGCCCTTAATAGAGGTGACCAGAGGATCCTGCCCAAACCACCTTGGGCCCATCATCCTTCAGCCCGTGGAGGCACCTGGCCACCTTGGTCACCCGCTGGATGTCCCCAGAGCTAAGTAATGGACTTTGACACAGAAAGTGCAAGAGGGAATGATGCACTGGAAAGAGAGTTGGCAATATGGGGTTCCGGCAATGATACTCAGGCAGTCATTACCCCTGCAATCTGTTTCCTACTTATTCCGCACAGTAAGTCCATAGAAACAAAGAAACAACGGTTGCCCTAACTCCTTACAGTTCCTCACTCGTCATGCTCTTCGACACTCTTATCATTCTCCCTAACTCTAGGACAACTCCCCAATTCATATCTCCCTGCATTACTGTTCATGCACTTCTCCACTCCTCACTTTCTCCCTCATTCCCACAGTAGCACACATGCTAACTTTTCTTATTTATGGTGAAAGTATAATTTCTTACTGGAATGCAAAGGATCACACGTTTTTATAGAAAAGATGAGCAAAACGATGGCCAGATCCTCCAGTGGGGGTCCATGGAAATGTAGGAGGTCGTCCTCTTTTTTGGGGGATGCACTAGTCTCTCCCTTCCTCCTAGGCCTCTTCTTTATCCCTAGACCTCTTGCAGGCACCTCCTGTTCTCTCTCTCTCATTGTCCTTGTCACCCTGCCTGGACCTATCACTCACTCTTCATTCCCTCCATCACTCCAGGCCAACATCCTCACTGGCCAGACACCCCAGGCAGTCTCATCTCCCGTCACAAGACCAGACTTATTCTAGCACCATGGCCTCACTAATGACGTTGATGATGTAAAACTGCCCTCAAGTTGTCTAAAGAGACACCAATATAAAATACAGTGTAATGTACCATTATTTGGCATAGGGGCACCTGATACATATTCTTCCCAATGACTAGGAGGAACATTGCTCCACCACAGTGCTAATGCCCTGGTTGGTAATGCCAGGGGCTCTAATAGTATGGTTGTTGTTGCAAGATATGCTAATGCCATGAGTACACAATAACATGGTGACTGAAGCTGTAGATAGTCTAGCTCCTTTGAAACTAAGACCAGAAAAAAACATTCCATCCAAAAGCTGGTACGCATCAGAAATAGGCAATCTTAAAATTAAGAAAAGTAAGATCCTACGAAAATGGCAGAAAATACTATCAGCTGATGATAAAGCTAACTATAGCTGTATAGCTAAAGAGCACAAGGAGGCTCTGTGCCGCAAAGAAATGCTCCTATGAGAATAGAATCAAGTCCACCACGTCAGACACAAGGAACTTCTTAAGATCCTAAAAGAAGTGGAAGACCCCTGCCCCGCTAATGTCACAGTTGTGAAAGACTCAGACTGGTGCACCCAAATTGAAAAGGCTATGGCCAGTAAGATCTCTATGATCAAAGGGGACTTTGAAACCTGTGTTGTTTAATGACATGTCAGTACCCTTAGATATCAAGCCAGCATGGATCACTCCTCTCTTGAAGAAGCCCTCATTGGATCCTTGTATTGTGGGCAATTATCGCCCAATCCTTCTGAAGGTGCTGGGCAAAATAGTGCACGAACAGATTCAGGTGTTTCTGAGTGCACATGAGGTTGCCATGTCAGAAGGAATGGCCTTAAAGTGCTGAGTACCAATGGGCTCGTGATAATCACCTACCCTCTTCAATTTATTCATGCTCACACTTTTTGATCAACTTGCGGGTGATGGTACCTGTTATGGTAACTAGGCTGACGATACGCAATGGGCCTCATTACGAGTTTGGAGCTAGCCATGCCGTTTCTACCGGCATGGCTACGCCCAAACTCGGGTCCTGGTCCCGCAAAAGGGGAATTACCGGGCCATTCCAACCTCGGCAGGCCCGGTAATTCCTCTTTTGTGGGACCCGGAGCCGGTACGTCCCCCATAGGGCTCAATGGGAATGGGGAGGATGGTAGCAGTGGTACCGTTCATAACGGTACTGTTGCTACCATCCTGTTTTGCTTGCGTGTGCCGCTCTGCACGCCTGGTCCGACCAGGCGTGCAGAGCGGCACCCGCAAGCAGAACTTGTAATGTGGCGGTACAATGATAACGGCGCCGGTAGTGATGTTATCACTGTACCGCCACAGTTATAATGAGGCACAATGTCTTTTTTCACTTTCAGGTGATTACATCAAAGACACTGAGGTCATCAATTCCATGTATAACCAAATCCATCCTTGGATGTTGCTTAATAGCCTAGCGCTGAACAAACCTAAGACAGAGAACATAATCCTGAGCACTGGCCCTAAATTGTGCCATCTTGATCAATCCTACTCCTCATTCCAAATTGCATAATGTCTTCTCCCCAGCCTTCATAAAATAAAAACCTTGGGTGTCACCATTGATCAAGAAATCTCAATGAAGGACCATATCAGTGGCCTAGTGTCAAACACAACATATTACATCCAATTACTGGCACAATTCAGATCTCAACTTGATGTGGCCAGCTGTGCCAATTTAACCAGGGTGATCATTGGGAGCCTCCTAGACTGTTGTGCCAGCAGCTTACTGGGCGCTGGAAAAAGGGAACTTAACCTTCTGCAAGTTGTGCAGAACAATGCTGTGAGGGTTGTAATGGATCTATCTGCGTGAAACTGATCTTGTGTCAACAGCTCGGAAAGCACTACATTTGCTACCTGAAGCAAAGAGAGTCATGTTTTGCAGGCTTGGCATCTCACACTCATGTCTGTATGGCAAAAGCCTGTCCTACCTAGCAGCCCAGCTTAAATGGCTACCGGATAGATGCAGTCTTAGATCCAATAACAGTGGTGTACTCCTTATACCCAAGACATAACTGACACAGGTGCAAAATGGATGTTTTCCATTCTCATCCCCACGCCTTTGAAAGACCCTTCCCCTCGACCTGAGGTTATGCCCTAGTCTAACCAGTTTCAAACGTAAGCTGAAACCCTTCCTTTTTTAATGAAACTGACCACTGTCCTGCTTACCTCCTACTGGACTCACCTTCTGATTTATTGCTCTTCTTGTTTTGTGTTGTATGTTAGTCCTAGCGCTCCATTGCCTCTGCGCTCGTGTCATAGAGCTTTAGAAATAAAATAAATAAATGAATAAACAAACGAGCACCTGTGCCAAGGTTGTTTTTTGCATATGAGCTTATGCTAGGAGTGTTAATTCCATGGCCGCTGGTGTCATAGATGCTC
Organism: Ambystoma mexicanum; assembly: GCF_040938575.1. Lineage (NCBI taxonomy): Eukaryota > Metazoa > Chordata > Amphibia > Caudata > Ambystomatidae > Ambystoma > Ambystoma mexicanum. The sequence goes on from NC_090931.1 coordinate 874,996,699, forward strand.
GTGCTTGGATATTGGTGTGATGCATCTTTGAAATGTTGGTGTTAATGATGTAGGTGTCTGCCCGTGTAACCTTAGTCCATCAGTCATTTCCACGCCTGTGCAAACAAAAGGAGTCGCAGATTGAGACCCCCAGATTCAGCCAGCATCTCTGAGCGAGCAGTTTTGAATGGAGATCACGCCAGCTCTCACAAAGAAGGCACTAACCCTGATACCCCTCCAGAAAAGAGGTCAGCAGCAGGCAGGTGGCAATGTGGGCACAATGATAAGTCCCTCTGCAGATGAGACGGCCACAGCATATCTACTGCTGCAGACTTTAATCAGAGGACTCGGGTCTGAGCACGCCAAGAAGAGACCTCCAGCGCTCTTATCCTGAGAGCTACATTAGTCTGAGTCTTCAAAGTTCTGCAACCATTTAACCAACTTTCTCTCCAAAGGGAGAGAGACAACCATAGTTCAGCACTTAAGCATGAAACCAACTCAGTGGACTGAACCACTCCAGCATTTAAAACAAAGGCCTAAACCGAAACCTTTCTTCAGAGACGATAACAACCATATCTCTCGCAGAGAAAGGCTCAATCCAGAGTCCTGTTTGGCTGAAACATCCACTACCACCCTCATATTGGAGGTGTTTACGCTAGTGCAGGAACTCTCACCGGACTCCACATTGAAGACACGTCTTTAACCCTGATACGTCTCCTGAGCAGAATGCAACTGCAGCTCGCACAGTAGAGACAACACTTTGAGCCATCACCGGAGGAGTCATCGACACCAGCTCTTGGAGTACAAACCCTTATCCATGTATTTTGACTGAGAATTGAACCACTGCAGCTCCCACGTTGGACACATGAAGCCCCCTCCAAATGAGACAACCATTGCAGTTCACCAAGTGAAGGCCTTCTCAACCTCCAACTTCCCATGTCCCTGAAATGTACACATCATTGACTGAAAAAGAGTGGCATTGCCCTCTTGACCCTTCGATGCATTCATCATCATAGGCTCCCCCAATCCTCACCTCACTGTCACCCTCTTCAATGAACAGGCTTGTACTCACTCGTCACCTCTTTCAATCACTACTCCCATGTTCCCCTCACACGGCTTCCCCTCTCTACTTTCACTCAGCACCTCTTCCTTTGTTTCTTCCAAACAAGTTAGCCCCTCAATAGATCCACTCCTCACCCTCTACTTGCACTCTCTCATTATCTACCTCCTATTTGACACCCACTGACCCCTAGATCAGCGCCTCTCCATCCCTCGCACTCCACCACAATCTCTTTGCACCGTTTCCCTCCATGCCCGCCCGCTCATCTACTGTCGGTCTGCAGACAGCAGCTCCCATTGAAAGTTGTGATACTTGGCTTAGGTCTCCTGTCCCGGCCCCCACTCTATCGCAGCTCTGTCTGACAAAGGAGCAGATCTCCCATCTCATACATCTCTGGCACCTGGAATGCTCTCAGGGCTAATTGCTGGCTGCGATCCTGGGATTTCTCATCCTGGAGAAGGGATATCACTTCCAGCTGCTTCAGCGCGATCTGTCTCTTTGCAGACACCCGTTTTCTGGACACCTCTCTCTGCAAAGTGAAGAACTACAGACTCAGCTCAGATGGGATCCAGAGAAGGGCAAATTAAGGGGCTGGCTTGGGCTGACGACGGAAAGGCCAGAATGCCTTCATATTCCAAGATTCAGTCTTGCATGCTCACTTACCACTACTGTGGGTCAGAAAGGTATCAGCAGAAAATACTAAGAAAAGAAAATGGCGAATGCGCGTTTACAGCTCATTCGGCTGAGACGAAAATCCCGAATCCCATAATACAGAACAAGGGGTTTGGTGGTTGCAGTGGTGTCCCCTGATCCCCAGGTACAGTAAAATTGGTTCAGGGCCTGCTGAGGTGTCCCCCGCTTCCAAGAGAAGGATTGCGGAGCCGGCGGTCAATCAAGTTGAGAAAAGAAGGCCAAAAAAAGGACCCTGCGATGTAAGTCCCTACCCACTTTAGGAATAGCAGACTTACGTCACAGGGAGACGGAGGAGATGAGGATCGGCCAGGGATGTCATTCAGGGGTCGCCAGAGGTCGAAAGAGCGACCAGTGATGATTAGCCAGCGACCTGTGTCAATCTCTTACGACCTCTGGCATTCCTCCAATCAGAGGAGGAGGCGTGGCCACAGCTAGCTACAAAGAAGTGCCGCCTGAGAGCAGACGCACGTGTGGTTTGTTCCTCCGGCGCGGTGCTCCTGAGTCCTCCTGTCCCCTGCTGCTATCTGTAAAAGCCTGAAAGTAAACACGGTAAGTGTAAGTGAGTGACTTGTGACTGTCTGAGGTGGGTCGGGGTGCTGCTGGGTTGGGGACGGCTAATGCGGAGTTGCCGCCACGGTATTCCAACAGGCCGCGCGGCGCAGACCACTGCAGGCCCAGGCTTAGGTGTGTGCTGCTCATGCTCACCAACTCGCCTACGGCTGTAGCGGCAGGTAGCCGCGCTGGCAGGACTCCTTGCCAGCGCCTGCCGAAGCTATTTCGACAGGTGCCTCTCAGAGAGGCCCTCTCTGTGCTCTAAATAATCCGCAGTTTTTAGTTCCTTATGGGGAACAAGTGGGCCTTGCTTTGATGTGCACAAGGACCATCTCCAGGTAAAGGCGCGAGAGGCAAACACCATGTTCAGGTTTGTGATGCCATTTTCCTTTACAGGATGGAAATCGTCATGACAAACGCCAGATTCGGGGATGAGATGGAGCCACGAGTATTCTTCTGCATTTCCGACAAATTTATGAGATCCTAGCAGTTTTAGAAGTACAGTAGCGGAGGCAGTGACAGGGGCTAGCGGGGCTACATTGCACCGTAGCTACGTTTCTGATAGTCCTCAAGTATGATTTGATATGATGTGGCATTTATAACGCGCCTTTACACAAGTGTTTCAAGGCGCTTGGTACTCTCAAGTACACCACAGCACACCTAAAAAGGGCACGACAAAATACTACAAAGCTAACGGCAGCATTTTTGGTGTTGGCCGAATTTGGTTGACAATACTGAATTTAAGAGTGAATTGACAAAAATCATGCTGATACAGTTAGCACAAAAAAAGGAACACTTTCAAATTAAATCCGTAAAGCAAACGGAGATTTTATTTTTGCATCATTCGTAACATGACCCTCTGCAATGTCCCATTTATTTTCGGTTAATTACATGTTTTGAAAAGTGCTTAATACCTCCAGTGACTGCTTCAAAGCACTGGACTGAGAAATAAAGAAAGCAGAAAAGATGACTATGGCAGAGAGACATAATGCTATTATGTTCTCTCTGCCTATACACAGCTGCTTCTTCACACCTTTGGAAAAGTGACATAATCAGACTGTACCTGAATAATGTGGGGCTTTTCATTGACACCTGAGGTCCACCTCAGAAACTCTCCGAGGACCTGAGAGCCCCCATGCTGCCTTTAGCACAGCAACTCCGCTGTAAAGCCGACCGTGACAGCCTGGAGTTCGCAGCCGAACACTGCCAGCAATCTTATATTAGTACTTTTTGTAACTCGTTGCTCATGTCCTAAAAAGTGACATTGACAATAGACTTTGCATTGTCTTCACTATTATGTGCAGGTGTCAGGAGCCTGCGGCCTCTCGGGAGGATAGCTTACGGGCAGGGCGCTTGCCTTGAAAGCAAGACGACACGGAGCAACATAGGTTCGATCCATCGGTCCGCGCTTAAAAACCTCTAGATATTAAGTGCCTTATAAATAACCCATTAAATTTTTTTTAGCACTGAGGCCCGTTTTTTTTTTTTTTTTTTTTTAATTTGTTTATACAAAAGAAGAAATGGTTTGTTTTCTTTTTCTTGTCGTTTAAAACAAAGACATAACATAAATATCATATAAACTACATACATATTTCCTCCATACATAAGTTATCATTTACCACAACGTTTTCAATTCATTTTCACATTAATAAACAGAACATCCATATACAGTTTTACACAATAAAATCATTTGAAGAAGCTCATATGCATAAAATATAAATCATCCTCACGTATACAGAATACTCAGGGTTTTCGTGAGGCGACTTAAAACCCAGCCAGCTGTTTCTTCTTTTATGTTAAACTAGAGACAGCAATGAAGTTTTAAAAACCTAACAACCGCAATCTGTAGCTTAACACGTTTGCCATGCATCATGTCTAGCCACAGCCGGTCCAAATCCACACACTCAGTGTTTGGGACATATTTGCTAAAATGACTGATGCGTTCACTTCTCAAGCCATCACACTCCGTCAGTAAATGCCGCAAAGTCTCTTGATTCTCCCTTTGCTTGCAGAATTTACAGAAGGAGGATCCCGTGCTCTGACCACTTCTAATGTCAAGTATTTGTCCCGTGCCCAACACGTTAAAAGGGAAGCGCATATACTCCTGTCTCCACTTTTTATCAGGAAATTTAGTTAGATAAGGTTCCAATTCCCCCATCTTTTTGCAATCTGAGGCCATTTTGTTATATAATTTAGACAATTTGACCTCTTTAACTGTTAAATTCCAGTCGGCATGAAGCAGTAATTTTTTTACTTTCATGGGGTTTCCAATAAGCATATCTCTAGAAACCCCCAAATTGTCAAGAACCTCATTTGCTTCTTCCAACATTTCCCTAAGGTATTTAGAAGTAAGAACACCGCTCCTGATACCCCTGCCCATGATGTCATATAGGGTGGTGTCTTTACTGGTTAACAGTTTTCTAAATAGAGCCATTCTGCGCCATTCAATGACACTTCTAATAGATTGTAGCCCAAGCTCATATCTTAATACCACCAAAGGTACACACTTAGGGAGGCACTTTACCATAGATTTAAACATTTTGGATTCATACACAGCCACCTCCTTTCTGCACCATAAAGGAGCCAGTTCCAGACATAACAAAATTGGGGCACAAGTCTGTTTTTATAAAGACGGATACATGGTGTTAGGGAGAATTTACCATAATTCAAGTCAACTTTACATAATTGAGCTTTCATAGGAGCAATTTTAGCTTCCAATAGGGCCCGGAAATTTACCTTATTCTTATTTCCGAACACTGGGTATCCCAAGTATCTTATTGCAGACTTTATTGGTAATTTCTCATGATTAAGGTACATTGCTTTTATTTTTTGATTTTTCTTGTGCGTCAAGCACAGTATCACAGTTTTGGAATAGTTTATTCTAAGTGCATTAGTGGAGATATAATCTTTAAACGCATTTAGCAGTCGTTGTAGGCCTATGGGGGTGTAATCATATACAGTTACGTCATCTGCATAGGCAGTCCACAGTATCTTAATGCCCTCCACTTTCGGTGAGTTTACAACTAAATTACCAAAACAATCTCCAAGGTCAGAGAAATATAGATTAAATAATGTCGGGGCATATATGCAGCCTTGTCGCAGACCATTGGTTACATTGATCTCATGTGACAGATTGCCCTCCATGTTCATTCGAATCTTTAATCTGGAATGTTGGTGCATGTTGTATACTATTGAAAGAAGCACTGGAGGCATCCCAAGGTTGGCTAATTTACTCCACAAGATTGTTCTGTCGACTAAATCAAAAGCAGATGTGAGATCAATTAATGCTAAGTATATTGGAAGATTTCCGAGGGTCCAGGCTGCATTTTGCATAATGTTAATTAACAAACCACCAGCATCAGTGCCCACATTTTTTCTAAAACCAAACTGCAAAGAAGATAGTATTTTGGATTGGTCCATCCAGCTCCGAATATGCTCTAAAACCAGGCAGGCAAATATTTTAGAATCTACATCCAACAAGGCTATGGGTCTATAGCTGGTAGGTAGGGCCCTGTCCCCTTTCTTATATATTGGTATGATATAAGACATTTTCCAACTATTTGGGAAATTATGAATCTTAATAAAGTCTTTGTACAAGAGGAATAGAATTTTAGCCCATAAATTTGGATTCTCCTTCATAATCCTGTTGCAGAGCAAATTCGGACCAGGTGCCCTGGAGGGCGAACTCTTCATAATGATGTCTTTGATTTCATTTACACCAAATGTGATATTCCATGTGTTATTTTCCACATCATACGGCACTACCCACGCCACGGTGGGCGGACAGTAAAGACTTGAAAAATGCCCTTCCCATTTCTTTGAGTTTATACAGGAGGTTTGAGATTTTGTTTGTTCATGCCCACCGTGGTTAACCAACGACCAAAATCTACGAGTGTTTACATTGCCCTATGAACTTAACATTGATTCCGCATCTCCCTGGTAAAGTTTAGCACGTAGAAATCTTAACTTATTTTTCCATTTATTTTTTAATACATTAAATTCCCGTGCTTCCATAACTGTACACGGGAAAGGATGTAGTTTGCGGAACACCTGAAATTCGCGGTTTCTCACCTTCTTCAGTGTGTTCATTTCTATAGAATAAGAGTGTTTGTGTTGCTTGTAACTTTTAACCTTTTCCTTAATCCCAGCCTTTCCTAGGATAATCGATTCAACATAATTCTCGAAAAAATCGTGAGAATACATCTTTTTTTTCCTGTCATATATGTTATTTTGAAAGTCAGCCTGAAATAATACATTGACTTTCTCAATATTATTTGTATGCCACGAAATTCTATTCGCTTTAGTGTTTACAGTAACCAGAGTTTCCCACTTGTATACCTCTCTCACATCAATATCAACCAGAAGAGACATTTTAAGCATTCTATGATCGCTTTCCTTAGTTTTCAGAAGACAAAAATCCTGGACAATGTCAAAAATATTTGTACAAACAAAAATGTAGTCTATGGTGGAAGACCATCTACCATTTGACCATGTTGGGTTAATCCGGAGAGTCATCCAAAAGTTCCTTCACACCTTGCATACCCCAACCACTCAGAAATAGAGCACAGGTATCCCCTTGATAATGTTTCCGCTGATCATTTCTTTCACCGATCGAACGTCCAAACCTACATTCCTTTGATCCTTCCTCAAGACAGATTTCAGAGTTGAAATCCCCAGACCAGATCATATAAAGATCCTTATTCCTATCCTGGCATTCATGAATTACATAATCTATTTCGTCGATGTTTGCCTTTAAATCGCATTCAGGTTGCCAGTAAATATTCAAAATGAATAAAAACAATGGGGATCTCTTGCGATCTATTTTCACTAGGACTGCCAGGCAACCTTTATTTATGTGGAACTCCTTTAGAGTGGTAAACCTTATGTTGTTCTTAATGGCAATTAGTAGCTCTCCCGACGGTCTTCCCTTGGCTTTTTTTATGGCGGGTTCCTGAAAAATGGTAAAACCATCCAAAACAATTGCATTCTCTGCCCAGGTTTCTTGAATACATAGAAACGAGTGAGTCAGGACTTCCACACACGTAGCACACGAAAACAATAGAGCACGTGAACCCCTCGAGTTCCATGATACCAATGTAAGGTTCACTGTACTCTAGGATGAATCATTCATGCCTTGAATTTTTGATATGGATTCCCTCAGGGTTGAAGCCAGCCATCTCAACTCTGCCACCTCCTCAGGATGTATCCCAACATTCTTATCTCTTACACCTTCTCTCTCGTTTCTCATCTGTCTCTCTCTGGGGAGCCCACCCCTCTCATCTCCCTGATGTTTCCATGGCCCTTGACTGAAGTTCACTATATCGTACCCAAAACGTTGCAAAGCCACTCCTTCTGTAAGGGCGAGTTTGTATGTCGCCCTGGAGTAGAACACAATCCTAACACAATCATATCTTGTTGGGTGGATATAATCAATGAGCTTGATATCACTTGAAGTAATTAAAGAGAGCCGGGGGATCTCATTAAACAGTCCGTCCTCTATTCAATGAGGGAGGCCCTCCTATAGTAAGCATAAAGTTTAATATGACACTAGGGTCATCCACAAATTTCGGCTCCCTCCAATCACTTTGATCTTCTGGCCAGGCACTAGATAGTATTGGATCGTGTCCCTCACCCCTCGGAAGTTCTCCTAACTCCCACTCCCTCTTTTCTCCTCTCTCATTACTCTTATTCCATTCCTTTTTTTTATTTATATTCTTTATTTTGATCGGGGTCCTGCTTTATATTCCACATTTCAGCTATCTCCCGCACCCTCTCTTCAAAGCCCCTGCCCTACAGTTGTGGATTATTTCTCAAAGTCCCCCAGTCTTTACATTCCTCTCTCTTATCCCTCCCACTTTCCTGCATAGACTTGGGCCCGGGTCCTTGACTATGCAAATTCTCCTGCATGTCAGGATCGTCCTTTTTAGTTTGAGTATTTATACTCTGATCAAACTGTTTTATTACCATTTCTTTCACTTCATTTTTCTCACCCATAGATTACTTTTGCTGGTCTCCCTCGTGCTCTTTTTCCTCAGATAACAGAGATCTGGGTGGTAGAGGGCGACCGTGCTTTGAGGGAAATTCAAGGAGTTTAATAAGTGCCTCTTCAACCAGTTTTTTAATATCTTCACTAGGAATCATATGTGGCGTATTACTGTTGGTCACCTCATTTACAGGCCCTCCTTCTAGTTCTACTTCTTCGCGCACCTTTAAGTTGCTGCCTTTAGAAAAGCTTTCATCAACTTTAGACACTATAGGATCCTTTAATACTTTCTCTACAGTTTTCGGCACCGTGTCCACGGTGAGATTTAGTTTATTTTTTATGCCAATAAATTGCTGGATACCCCTTTCCTCCTTGTGTCCTTCTGATTTATCTCCAATCAGCTTCTTTGGATTTTTTTTCTTATTTATTTCTGTTCTTCTACATTTAGGGCTACCCTTCCCCGTTTTACCCTTATGATTCATAGTTTCTGAAAGGGTGATCTGGGCTTCTCCATATTCCTTATCATTAGTCTCCAGTGGGTAGCCTTCTGTAATATCTATGGCGTCGTTGTTAATATGTCCTTGTCTGTCCAATGCTTCTTTCACATTCAAAGCTATTTTGCTTTCTTCATTTAACTGTGTGAAGTCCAGATGACCTCCTTCTGCTGATAAACTGCATATATCTTTAAAATTTGTGTTAGTATTTTTCATTTTAGGGGAAGGTTGATTCTTAAGCTTTTTTATTTCTATTTTATTTACTCCCTTCTCACTCCTAGCCCTTCTTTTAAGGGCCCTTGCCCGCATTTTTTTTTCTCTGCGTGTGATGGCATACACGAACGGTGTCTCCTCTCCCTGACTTGAGTCTCCCCCCACTTTCTGCTTCAGGGCCAGCTTTGATACTTCCTCACTATCCATCGCTTCCAAAAGTACAGATGGACTGGCCAGCTCAGGGGTACTTGGAGTGGAATTATTCAAATTCCCAATTTTAATTTCGTTAAGATCTTCCATTTTTTAAATATTTTTCTGATTTGTTAGGATCATTCTTTTTAATTCATCTACAGTTTCCCAAGTTGAGTCCCCTTCTTGGGTACGTAAATCATTCCCTGTTTGGGAACCTTGGTTTAGGGTCATTTTATTTTCCATTGGAGAAGATAGGGGGATATTTTTCATACTTGAGGCATGGACGAAGCCTTCCAGCCTACTCAATTTATCTATACATTCAACCATCATGCATCTTAATTCTTGTACTTCCCCATGCGTCCTTTCGTGACCTTTGTCTAAAAGGTTCAAAAAATCCTGGTTAAAACCGGGAATGACTCTGGTTCTAGCATGTTATCAACTAGCAAGTTGTCATCTGTTTCAGTTTCCTTGCCATACTGGTTGGGCATGATTTCCTCAAACTCTCCTCGCCCAGGGGGGACGGGGTGAGACGGGCTGGAGCACTTATTTGCAGTTACCTTATGTTCTCCCGGTTCACTACCACCTAGCAGGTCCATCAAAAGGCCCTTCCTGTTCTCTCCGAGATTCTCTCTGTTTTCAAGAATGGATTTATGCAGGTGGACATTATCGAGGCCACCACCCCTGGCCCTTACTGGGGTTGAGGGACCCGTTGAGATTCTTACCCTCCTATCCAATTCAGCAGATACCACGGGTGCCAAGAGTGACGTATCCAGCTGAGGTGTAATAGGCATGGAATCATCCATGTTTAAAACTGAGGGTCGAACAGGTAGTTCTAGGGCACTCAGAAAACTTTTTTGTACAGACTCTTCCACAAGATCCATTTGCTGTAAAGACTCCATTTGTGCCTTTATCTGATCACTTACGGCGTTGGGCAGGGGCGGGAACTCAATTCCACTTAGTTCCCACTTTTCTGACTCACCTGTCCCCAATAAGTCCCTGAAATCATCATCTTCCCTTTCAGGTGAGTGAGGGTTTGCCATTTGTGTCTTACTTAATTGAGTAAACACAAAAGTCCCACTTGCAATAATTGTATTAGGCCTCTCAGTCTTATTTCTTATGTTGTGCCGCTTAGGGTCTTTTTGGGTCACACAAAGTAAAGGTGTTCTACCGCTCCTTAGGGTTCCTACCATGCTCCAGAAGCGGGATAACCCTCTCACTTGAAAGCCAGGCACACAATAAATGTGGTTTTTATTTGTTTTTTTTTTTGTTTTTTTTTTTACTTTTTCTTTTTTTGTTTTTTTAACTTTTTTTTTTTACGTCCTCCCCACCCGAAAACACCACAATAATCCCAGCACTCCCCTTTTTGGAGTGCTGAGCAATACAATATCATGCAAGATTTAGGAGAAGTCTAACTTGTACTCGCCGTGTAAATCCACAATTTTCTAACAATTATGCAAAAAAAGCAAATATATCCAAAGAGGGAGTATAAACACTTATGCCCCTACACCCACTCATCCTCACACCCAAACAGCTCAACAGCTCACTTTTAACTCACTTGGATGCGCACGCTGGATGCGCTACATCCGGTGGTTAAGTGAGAATTTGCCGGGAGCTGGGGGCGGGGCTTGCAGGGTAACAGACGGATTCTGGAGCGAAAAAGAAACAGAACAAAAGCAACATAAATGGGCTGGTCAATAGACATGCTCAACACCCACCCTCGGCAATGACATGAGGCCTGATCCCGCCCACTTCAGCCAGCCCACCAGGTTCAGTTAGCCAGCCCACTTCAGCCAGCCCACCAGTTCGTAGCAAGCCCAGTTCCGAGGCTCGCTTCCCAAACAGTCAAAAGTCGGAGATAATTACTCTGGTTATTGGAGGCAGCCCATAAAGTCCACAGGGCGCGTTACGCGTCGGGTCGTCCTTCCTCTTGTGCATAGGCCCTTTCGCTCGCCACACAGTGCAGTATCAGAAAACGATTTGGCACAAAGCAATGCAGTCCTCTGCCACAGCTCAACAGCTCACTTGTAACTCACTTGGATGCGCGCGCTGGATGCGCTACATCCGGTGGTTAAGTGAGAATTTGCTGGGAGCTGCGGGCGGGGCTTGCAGGGTAACAGACGGATTTCTGGTTATTGGAGGCGGCCCATAACGTCCACAGGGCGCGTCGGGTCGTCCTTCCTCTTTTGCATAGGCCCTTTCGCTCGCCACACAGTGCAGTATCAGAATACGATTTGGCACGAAGCAATGCAGTCCTCTGCCACAGCTCAACAGCTCACTTGTAACTCACTTGGATACGCACCATTACAATTATAATCAGCCATTTCTCCAGGACAATCCGAGTTTTCCAGCAGATAATTTTTTCCTGCCTGATTTATTCTCTGTGAAAGGCATTATTATCACATTGTCACACTTTTTTGATTTCATTATTTTTTGGCCTGTTTATATAAGGCAAACGCCTGAGGTACTTTTTCTTCAGGCAGAATGTTTTTTTCAAAACGCAAAGCCTGAAGTCTGATTTGACCTACAGCCTTGTGCTGCATATGTTATTTGCCTGTAACCAACCTGATTAGACGTACAGCCTTGTGCTGCATATGTAATCTGCCTGCTACCTACCGGACTTGACCCACAGCCTTGTGCTGCATATGTAATTTTATGTCATTTCTGCAACCTGCTATCTCTAGTAACCAATGTAAAGGATCTCCTAAGAAAAAGCACCTAGATTCCTATGGGTTATGTGCGCTATACAAATGTTAAAATACATAAAATAAACAAATAAATACATACAGTACATTAGCAGAGGATGAACACACACACACACATTTCACGATGCTTATATCTTTTGCCAAAACTGAAACCGCATGATGCAAAGTATTCATGTATTTTGCTTAGACATGCTTGATTGCCACTAACTAACATGGAGAAGCCATAACAAATAATATGGGAGCTATAGGCCTCCAGCATGAAGGGAGAAGGAGAGACAAGTGTGGGATACATGGAAGGGCTGTTGTGATCGCAGCAACCTGAGGCAAGCAGCAGCGCTGCACCCAGCCAAGGACAAGCAGAGATGGGGAGGTTCCAGTTACCAAGACGATAAGCCACCAGCAGAAATTCTGGCTAAACTCCCCATAATTACAGGCAGGAGGGCTTCATTTCGTGGTCTCGACACACGTAACCCAGCCGAACAAGACAATGCCCAGACAGCCAAGGTAAATGGAGAGGGTTGTTCCCATCGGACCAGGAGAGAAGAAGTTACAAGTGTTGCCTTCGGGCTGCTAACTGAAGGCACTCTCACAGGCTTAGGTGAACAGAGATGGCAACATTAGGGTACATTTCTCACCTCCATATTCTTTCTCATTGCCTTGAAAAGGTGCATTCAGTCTTGGAAAGGGCTTGGGTCTCAGGGATGGAAGAAAACACTCTGACCAATCCAGACTCACCTTTCACGGGGGATATGATGTGTTGCAAAGGCCAGTGGTCTCTTTGTAACCCTGCAACATTGTAGATGAACACTAGCAGAGGTGGTTCTAGGAGGAGCCACTAGATATGGCTATCCAATAGTAGAACTAACCTGTATAGTTTCTATATGCAGCTTACCCAAACTGACCAATGCAAATGACTAGTAGGTTTTGGGGATGGAGCCTGAATTTTTGACGTCACACTGGAATAAAACTGAGTGACACATGCTCAAATCATGAGCGCTCCAGAATATAATTGTATACCTGGTGTCATCCCTGTCATTTTTGTTTTGCTAATAAAAGACTGTAAACCTTGCCCCATGGTTCAGGCTCCCATTCATGTGGCTGGGAATCATTGATGGGCACAAGTGTTCTCTGCTAATTGGAGGGACTGCTAGAGAATCCTGTCCATGTTATACAAAGTGGTGGCAGAGGATGGTCGGCAGGCTTTTTCAGCAAAGAAACTGTCTCATCCCGCTGCATGGCTTAAGGGCTGTGTGGCGACCCGTGGAACCTCCAGCGTATAGTGTCGGAGAAACACTTGATGGCGCAAAGCTAGCGAGTAAGGCGATGCAAGACATTAGCAGCGAAGGTAAGGAGATCAGTGAGATGCAAGCAAAGCTAAAGGAGAAGACTTAGGGTTGACAGGGCTTAGCCAAGATCTAATAGTACCAAAGGAATGGATAGGCGGACAGATATTGCTCAAACTGTATGGGTAAACAGCCAATGAGACGGGGCACGCGGGGAAAGAATCATCGAGTAGTAAAGATGCAGAGGAGTAAGCTGAGGAGTGGGCAGAGATAATGGAGGAAGTGCATGGAAGGGAAAGGGAAGAAAAGGATGAGGTAGAACGATTGTGGAAAGAAAGGGTGCAAACAGAAGCACAAGAGATAGAGAAGTAAAGGAGAGAAGAAAACAAAGATAGTTAGAAGACATTGCAAGGAGGAAAGCAGAAGAAGAGCGGGAAAGGTAATTGCCGATAAAGAAAGAGAAAAGAAGGTTAGAAGTAGAGTGGCTTGTTACAGAAAGCTGACACAGAGAAAGAGAGGAGCGCAGAAGTGAGCAAGATAGGGACGAGAGCAGAGAAAGGTGATTTTCAAAACCGGGAGGGATTGAGATGGACTTGGCACGTTTAGATGACGAGGAAGGTGAAAGTATACGAAGAAAGATAGGGGACCTGTATATGTGTAGGAGAAGCAGCACGGTTGACCTACGGCAGACAGGAGTGTAGAGCCCTCCATAAGGGGGGATGCAGTGGTACAGATCGAGCAAAGGGGAAGCAGCAGGAAGACACAATATTAAGGAGAATTAGATTTGGGGATAATAGAGATGGGGACAGTGACAGTAGTGTTGGGACCATGGGGTCGGACAAGGATGCACAGTGGAAGGGGGATGATGTGACAAGGTAGTCTTGCAGGTACAGGGAAGCAAGCCCATACAGAGAGACACTATGGGTAGGCAAAAAGAATAGGGTAACAGAGAGGCGGACATCAAAGGGTGACTGTTGTGTCCTGTCACTTCCTGAGGATAGATCGCGGACAACATCACCCTGCATGCGCAGATGCTCAGGGCCGTGCTAGGACAGAAAAGGACAGAGATGGCAAGGGCGTTCACCACTACTAAAGACATGGGGAGACCGGATGGAGGGATCCCACTGATACAGTTCCCATTATTGGAAAAGGATGGTGGGCGACCTCAGTATATTCCCTGGCAGCAATTGGACAAAGACGATTTAAGATGTAAGCTGCCTTTGTTAACTGCGGGGGAGGGCAAGTGGATTTATGAAATTGATAGACTGACAGCAGGGATGACATTAGCGGTAGGGGACATGAAGAGTCTACTCTCAGCCATTCAGCTTGAGATGAGAGAACTGTGGGACAGCACAGCATGGTTATTTTATCACATATTATATCAAGGGTTACCAGACCAAGTGCAAGAACAGCTTAAGAAGCCAGTGGGGTTGGAGGCTTAACCGTGGTCGGAAATTCAGCTAACCATAGTGCACTCATGCAGATTAAGAGAATACGAGAAAGAAGCGTGAAGAGAGGAAACAGGAAGAAACAAGGTTAGTGCAGAAGAAGTTATTTAAGTATACAACGGAAGTGGTGATGCTGACAAGTGGAGAGGGAGTAGCTACTCAGTATGCTTAGAACAGACCACAGATAGCACAGGGAGGTTTCACAGGATGAGGAAATATGAACCAATGACCAAGGGGGTGAGTAGGGATGCTTCAGGGGAGAGAGTTCAGACACCCAATGCAGCAGAATGCAGGAGGGTTTCAGGGGGGACAGCAAAGACCAAGGGGGGTACCCCACAATGTTGGGTGTGCAAGCAGATTGGCCACATATTGCAAGTGTGCAGATGCAGGCGCAGGATGCATCAGGACGGGGGAATGCAGCAACAGCCTAAATACCAGACAGAGCAGACTGACTATTATGCCCAAGATCACACACAAGCAGAGATATAGGCACCACAACAGGCGCATAACCAAGACATGCAAATGCAGTAATACCGGTCCATGACACAGGGACCACAGACACAGTGACACATGCAGCCATCACAACCAACACAGCAGGTGCCGGTTCAACAAAACCCCATAACTATAACACACAGGCTCAACAATGTCAACTCCTGTGAGAGAGCTGGGAGGGCTGACTGTTGTAGTGGGAAATCCATTTACAGGGACAGGAATGTAATTATATCCAGAATAGGATAGCCCACAGTCAGACCTGATGTGTTCGATCCTATCCATTACACCTAATTCAGCCAAGGAACTACGCATAGGGGTCACCACAGGTGACAATACACTTTCCTTTCTCGTGGATATGGGGCGACTAGGTCCTGTATTAGGGAAGGGAGATATCCGATGTCAGCTAATGCCATGAATGCGCAGGGATTTTCTGGGGAGATGGATTTGGTTCATTTTACCGATGTACTGCCACTTTCTGTGGGAGAACATGACTTGACAATTCGGTTGTTATAGTCTCAACAGACACCAGCGAATATAATGGGCAGAGACATGATAAGACGTCTAAACGTGACAATCTTATTAACAGACAATGGATAGTGTGTTCAACACCAGGAATTCATTACATGAATGTGAGGGAACTCATTCACGCTTACTGTGGACAGACAGTGTAGAGGGGGATATCGCTAGACATTGAGTTCTTTCAATATGGGGTGGAAGTATTAATAGAATGGATTCCAGGGATAGACAGCAGACTGTTACGCATACCTAATGAGTTCTTATTCAGACCAGAGATTCCCTTGGATGAAAAGGAAGCGAAAGTGATCCTGATAGAACTCAAGGCAGTTATAGTGAAAGATGAGAGAATAATACTGCATGGGACAGATGACACACCATGATCATGGAGGACAGTAATTGCAGTAGAGGAAGGTGTAGACTGATTGAAGTGACAGATGAGGAAATGTTCCAAGACGACCAATCAGACCATGAAGTGATGTTTGACGTGGGTACTACATGGCGGGTGAAAATACACTACAGGGAAGTTCCACAGAGAGTGGCTGTGTTGCAAGAACTGCCACCACCATTTCCCAAGGAAGACCTAGGGCGGGTACCAAGTGTCTTATGGACCAATAGCCCATATGACGTGGAATTGCTAAAAGAGATAGGGGCAGTAAAAATAAAGCTCAAACTAGGAGCCATCTTACCACAGCAAGACAATATTCCCTATCGAGGGAAGCAGACAAGGGCATTTATGAGACGATCATCGCACTGGTGAAGCAAGGCATCCTGGTGCCTTCAAAATCGCAGTATAACACTGCAGTGAGTTTTGATTACTTGCGAATCCGGCAACAATTCTGTGTAGCACCCCAATGGCGGCTACTCATTTCACAGTAATAAACTTGAAGCACGCCTTATTTTCTATACCACTCCATGAGGAATCACTGGACTTGACATCATTTGTATATAGAAATCAGAAGTGGAAAAATACAAGATTCCCACAGGGGTATTGTGAGCCACCTTCCATCTTTAGTAGTGTCCTTCAGATGGATCTAGGCAACATAGAGATAGCGAGTACAGTTATACAATACATGGACAACATTTTAATTTGTAGCAAGTCAGAGGAATAGTGCCAAAATGACTCAGTTTATTTGCTGACATTCTTGGCATCCAAGGGGTACAAAGTGGACACGGCAAAATTGCAATACTGCCAAAAGGAAGTGCTATATACAGGCCAGCTAATATCCCAGGAAGGGAGAGAAGTTACTCCAGATAGGGATGAGGCAATCCGCAGGACACTGATGCCAAAGACATTGAGAGAAATGCAGCAGTTGTTGGGCCTTTGTAATTATTGCAGAGCATGGGTGTTTGATTATAGCACATACACAAGACCCTTATTGAGCAAGTTCAGGGAAGCACAGAGTAGAAATGGCAAATTGCTATGGACACATGAAATGACTGATGCATTTGAAGAGTTTAAGAAAGCAAAATGCACAGCTCCAGTACTAGGTATCCCAGACTGTCACCACAAATTCTAGTTGTTCTCAGAGGCCTATGGAGTGGTGATGACTGTGGTACTCACACAAAAGACTACCGTAGGACACACACCACTGCCTTATCAAAGTGGATGATTAGACCAAGTAATGGAGGGACATTACCCTTGTGAGCAAGCTCTGGCTGCTGCCACATTTGCAGTAGAGAAGTCAGTGAGTATTACTCTGGGGTGTAGCACCACACTTTACGTGGAGCACGCTCTATTCGTGATTCACAAGACACCCAAGAGTACGTTAACAACACAGAGAGCTTCAGGGTATGAGATAATCATTTTGAATCCAGCAATAAAGATAGTCAGGTGCAGAACTGTAAACCTGGCAACTTTTCTTGCAGAAACCAGGGAAGAGGTAGATTATGCACATGACTGTACCACGTACATGGAACAGTATGATGACATTCCCAAAGTGGGGAAGAAACCACTTGAGGGGGAGAAGTGCTTTACTTTGACAGATCATTGACAATAGACCAGAGAAGGAGGGAAAGACATACAGGAACGGCAGTGATGAGACTGAAGGCAGATGGTACAGCAGAAGTAATAGTATGCGCGAGACCTCTGTCACATTTTTCAGCACATCAGCAGAATTACTGGCTCTCATATTGCATTGAAAGCACACAGCGACCAGGAAGTGACAGTGTATTCAGATTCAGCCTATGTGATGTCTACAGTACACTCTGCGCTGTCACAAAGGCAGAGGAGTGGCTTTCGACATGCTGACAGCACGCCAGTGTAGCACATGCCTCGAATCGGCAGACTCATAGATGCGCTTCAACTCCCAGCAGCCATAGCGGTCGTGAAGTGCCAGGCCCACACAAGGAGGGAGGATGCTGTCTCCCAGAGCAACGAAGCAGCAGACGCAGAAGCGTAGTGCACAGCGTATTTCCCTGAAATCACAGACTTTGATACCTCCTCAAATACATGTATCCGTGTGCACAACATGATTCTAAAGGAAGTCTATAATACACTATCAGCTACACAGATAGTGGAGTTTCAGGGAAGGGATCCGACTAAGGAGAAATAAATATGGGTGAAATGGGGATGTTCATTATCCCCTACGGATGTTTTGTGGCAACAGGAGAGCGCAGGAAAGCTAGTCCTCACAACAGCATTGTTACAGGTTACCCTCATGCAACTACATTATCCCACTCACATGGATAAACAGTTTTTTGCTGCTCACTTTGGGGAAGAGTGGTTTTGTCCGAATATGGCGGAACACATAGCTGCATTTATGGAAAACGGTATTACCTGTAAGAAATATACTGCAGGACATACTTTACGTGTAGTGAGATGAGTCATACCCTGCCCAATCGGACCCTTCCAACATCTCCACATCACCTATGTGGATTTGATTCAGGTGCGCCTGGCCTACCACTATATGATAGTTGTTGTATGCCCATTTTCTCAATGGATCGAAGCTGGTCTAGTTCACACCACAATGCCCTTAGGGTGGCAAAATTCCTCATTAGAGAGGTACTCCCACATGGGGGGGGTGAGGTCCTGTGGTCAGACAATGGGTCTCATTTTGTGATTGAGACTTTTGAGAACATCACAACCATACTGGGATACTGGGGATACAGCACAAATTCTCCTGTGCCTATCACCTTCAAGGGAATGGGATTTGTGAGCGCCTCAATGGCCTACTCAAAGAAAAGCTAGCTAAGATAAAAGCCACTTTAAAAAAGGGATGGTTTCACTGTTACCCTTAACACTGTTCGCATTACCACCATTTAACACCACATGAGGTGGTAACAGGACAGTGCATGCAACTGCCCTTGGCTCTTTTCACTAGGGCATTGACAGATGCAAATGCAACCTCTGATGTTTTTTTAAATTAAATGTACGAAAATGTGGCTTCTTTGATGGCTAGTGCGTCTTTAATTTCTCATCAATTGCAGGCGAAGGGGGAGAGGTCAAAGAACAGCAAGTAAGATAACATCATAGACGCGACTGAAAGACTCCTCAAAAGACCATTAATTTACCCGGGGACATAGTTCTGTTGAGGAATTTTGTTAGGCCCTGGTTTAAACCTCAGTTTGAGGGACCCTACATTTTTTTTAAAAGGCCACAGATCATACAAAAAAATGAATTGGATGAAAGGTGTGGAACTACATTGAGGACTTCAAGCCCTGCCGAGGTGAGAGCTCTTCCTTTCTAAAAGAAGACAATTTGATGCAAGAAGAATACAAAGAAGAACAACAACTGAGGATAACACGGTCCAGGACCAGAGAGATAGGGATGGACAATACACACACCTAGAATAGTACGTTCTTTTTCTCACAATAGGTATTCATCAAGAAAGTAAAGACGGTCCGAGCTACATGCTTTTCAATAGATGCTATTCATTTCAGGAGTGTTTTATCCACTTTGTGATATGAAGAGAAAGTGAACAAATGATCCTTCCAAGGCTGTTCTTTCATACATTTTTGTTATATGTAGCCCAGACATACCCACAACTGACAAGTATACACAACAGGCGGATGGAAAGAAGGAGTGGTGGGGAGCAAGGCACATGCTCTCCTAACAGTTCCAGTGTTAATTGTACAGCAAGAAAAGGACCAGTGACTCAAGGAGTGGGAAGCAAGTGCAAAACTGCTCACATGGGTAGAAAACGAAGCAGGGCCCATGCCCATTGTGCGGCTCAGGGGAGCAGCTTTATGTTTCCAGAATGATGGTGAAGTAGAGGTTGGGGAAAATGAAAGATGCAAGAACATTTCGAAGATACCAGGCATGAAGGTTGGAATAGCAGTACTCATGGACCACTACAGAGCCTGTGGGTGGAAGGCATACTTGCAGCTGCCACCTAACTAGGGGGGAATATGTTCGCTCATGCATCTGAACACCCCAGCACTAGTAGTGCCTCGGAAAGACACACAAGCAGGAGGGGGCCCCAGAATGGAGACAAGCAAAAGAGTAAGAGATCTGCAGGGTTGATGAGAGTGAAGAGAGGGAACTATGTCTCATGGAATATGGAAAATGAAATAGATGCGATACTGCCAGAGCACAGACTGTTCAGCAGTACTGAGATGTTCTTTGCATCTATTGTTCCAGTGGTCCAATCAAGCATGAATGCAAAATAGCTTTAGATCACTCTTTGGGAGCTGATGCAGAAAATAAACTGAACCGTCCAAGGGTTCAATGCCATCAAGAAAGAGCTGAGAGCAGTTAGGGTGATGACCATCCAGAATAGACACGTTCTGGATCTCCTCACGGCCATGCAGGGAGGTGTTTGCGCCAAGATAGGGTCCTCTTGCTGTACGTTTGTCTCTGCCCACGACAAAGACAATGGGGACGCAGATAGAGGCCATTGCTCAGCTTTCTGAACTGCACATGAAGATGAAGGTAGAAACAAAAAATGTAGGGAAGGATGAAGGTTGGGTGTCATATATATTCTCGTTGAAACCAACATAGATGGCCAATGGACTCAAGGTACTGGCTGCAGCCCTGTTATTAGTGTTGCTGACAGTTTGTGTCATCAGGATATTCATCATGAAGAGAGGAACCCTGGAATGGCACTTGTGTCCCCTATACTCATGGCAGAACGAAAGCT
This sequence comes from Ambystoma mexicanum, assembly GCF_040938575.1. Taxonomy (NCBI): domain Eukaryota; kingdom Metazoa; phylum Chordata; class Amphibia; order Caudata; family Ambystomatidae; genus Ambystoma; species Ambystoma mexicanum. The sequence continues at coordinate 875,017,384 of NC_090931.1, forward strand.
GAGAAATGAGAGATGCCAGTCACTGTTTGGCCAGCTCACAGGAGGGCCAGTACACTTTATGTATGCATCCAGTTATTCTCTGAGATAACCGTTCAAACCCTATCCAGCTGATGTCTTCGCGGATACAGGTGCAACATCATTGGACCAGGTTGACTAATGATAAACGTCCAGCCTTGTTGATGTCATTAGTGACACGAGTATTTCAAAATTGGGTACTCCCAGTTTTTTGTTATCGGCGGGACAACGCTATCAATGGGAGACTGATACGCTGAAAGCAAAGGATAATAGGTCGCCTACCCCTACCTTACGACCCTGAGTCACACCAGGTTAGATCCAAGGTAATCTCATCTAATTTTAGGATTACTCATACCACACGTGATTATCAAAAATGTTTTCTTTTTATTTTTATTGTTCAGACAACACATGCCTAAAATAAAACCGGCGTGCAAGCGCCTAAATCTGTAAAAACACTGTGCTAGTCACTTACAATCTAACTGGTGTAGACACACCAGACCTTTCAAAATGCCAAATTACATAGAGAAAGGTAACCGGAAAAACAGTGTATATTACTGCAAGCGTGGACACATGTAGTTTCAGGGAAGAATCAAGATATATTAAAGTCTCCCAACTGTGATGTATGCCTCAAAGGTTTTATGACCAGAGCGGGTCTGCTAGTTCTGTGCTTTATTTATTAGCCGCTCTGTGCTGATTTATCTGCGTTGATGTAGGGAGACTGAGAGTTGCTTACTACATATCAGCTACCCTTTTTGCAATTTACTGAAAATGAGAGATAGGAATCAAAAAAGTGAAAAAGTTCCTATTAGCAAGTCGACATATGTTTCGGCCTTTCTGACTCATACGGAACTGTCTCTTGGTGCCGTTGGTTCTGATGGTAATAGTGGCCGTCTTCAGGACAGAAACAATTTTGTTGTTTTCAGTAATAGATACTTTCCCATTAGTAGAACATCTTAGTGTTTCTCAATTTCTTTGGGACGTATATGGTAACTTATTCGGCATTTTCATCCAGCTCCTAAACGGATGCCACGCATTCAATTTATTTTCATGCACTGTATCTTTAGTGATTAGACTTGTGACGAACTGGTGAGGCCAAAAAAACTCCACTCCGCGTGGTTCACGGTGGTGCTGTGTTCCCACTGCTGGCACTTTCATCTGTTGATATGGGTGAGCAGCGGCTGGAAACTGGACATGAGCGTTTCGTAAAATAAATAAATTGAATGCGTGGCATCCGTTTAGGAGCCGGATGAAAATGCCGAATAAGTTATCATATACATCCCAAAGAAATTGAGAAACACTAAGATGTTCTACTAATGGGAAAGCAGAAACACTGCACTCAGCCAAGGACAAGTGGAGACAGGGAGGTTTCAGTTACCAAGACAATAAGCCACCTGCAGAAATTCAGGATAAAATATTCATAATTAAAGGCAAGAGGGCTTAATTGTGTGGTCTCGACACACGTGACCCAGCCAACGAGACAATGCCCAGACAGCCAAGGAAAACGGACAGGGCTGTTTCCATTGGACCAGCAGAGAAGAAGTTACAAGTGTTGCCTTTGGGCTGCTAACTGAATGCACTCTCACAGGCTTAGGTGATCAGAGATGGCAACATTAGGGAACACTTCACACCTCCCTCTTCTTTCTCATTGCCTTGAAAAGGTACATTCAATCTGGGAATGGGCTTGGGCCTCAGGAATGTGAGCACACACTCTGACCAATCCAGAATCACCTTTGATGGAGGGATATCATTTGTTGCAAGAGCCAATGGTCTCTTTGTGACCCTGCAACGTTGAAGACTAACACTAGCAGAGATGGTCCTAGGAGGAGCCGCTAGATATGGCTATCCAATAGTAGAACTAACCTGTATCATTTCTTATGTAGCTTACCCAAATTTACCACTGCAAATGGCTGGTTGGTTCCGGGGAATTAACCTGAATTTGTGATGTCACACTGAGATAAAACTGGATGACACACGCTCAGGCGATGAGAGCTCCGGAAGATACTTGTATATCTGGTGTGATCCCTGTCATTTTAGTTTTGCTAATAAAAGACAGTAAACTTTGCCCTATGGATGAGTCTCCCATTTTTGTGGCTGGGAGTCATTGATGGGCCCCAGTGTTCTCTGCTAATAATTGGGGTGACTGCTAGAGAGTCCCGGCCATGCTATACAATGTGACTCTAGGACACATAGAAAGAGAGAGAGAGAGAGAGAGAGAGAGAGAGAGAAGAGAGAGGGAGAGATCGATAAAGAGTCACACTGAGAGAAAGAGAGCGAGACGTAGAGGGAAAGAAATGTGAGCGAAAGAGAGTGAGCTTGATTGTTGTATGATGCACCTTATACAGAAAGTCTTAATAATGTAATCGACTGTAGAATAATGAAAGGCTGAAAAAGCCTTTCTGTTATTCAGAACTATATGCACAGATCTCTGCATATCACTTGCAGACCTTTGGAAATCTACTAATATACATGCCATATGACCATGGCTCTGTACGATGAACCCATTTCATTGTCAGTAGTAAATCGTGTAAGTTAGATGTACAATAATAATCTTCATGTGAAGCAACATGGTATAACTGCTGAGTGTAAAAATGCAAAAACCCACGAAAGCTAGTAAAGCGAACAATCCACTGTTGACTTTTCTCTCCTAACACCACTAAAGTGAAGCAGCAATAATTTAAGACATTGCAGAAAAGCTTCAAAGCCATATCTATTGTTCCTACTGTGTTTAGCACATGCAAGTTTGCATGTAAGTCTGTAAAGCACTTGCAGTTTTTCACATTATGAATACAAGTGCCAGAATGCAAAATGGAGTGAGTGAGGAGTGATGATTATGTCTGACTGGAAAAAGAGACAACCTGAGATTTCAGTAAACCGCCTTGTGGATTATAGTACTTTTAAGATAATGTGACACTCTCCAGAAGATCTTATGCAATAAAGTCATCTGCTTTTAATCATTATTTGCCACAGGTCAGCAGCTTGTGCCCCAATGTGAACGAAATGTACAGAGAGACAAAATAGGCATATTTGTTTGTTCATTTACCAAGAACATATCACGGTCATGCCAGTTTTCCAAAGTTAAAAAAACATGTTTACTTTGTGATTCAAGATATTTTCCGGGAAGCGGAGATAAAAATCAACTTAGGACTTTGAAAAGCATATGTGTTGGGGCAGTGCTCATTACCAAACATTAACATATATAACAGAAGCTGTATCTTGTCAGAGAATAGAGTCCCGTCCACACTGCATTCATCGTGATTGAGGTATCTGTGGCAGCCCCATATACAGTGTTCGTGTAAAGTCTCGCTGTTGCCAGCGTGAGGGGATGCTGAGTTGGCAGGTGTAGGACATGGTGTTATGGCTTTTGGCATGTTTAGTTCACCATACTTCTGCCAATGGGTTGCGGATTCTGCAGCCCATCCAGGCAATGTGAGAGTGAGTGTCAGCATAAACAGAAGCATCCTTAGTCATATGACGCTGGCCTAGTGCCCTGCCAGTCATCACAGCTGACATCCGGTTCCATATTAATTCGCCAAAACAAATTACTTAGTGGCAATTTATTTTGAAGTGATTACTTTGAAATTTTACTTCGACATTTTTTTTAATGTGGGGGGGTCCCCCATTAACCTTATTCCCCTTCACTACCACCCCTACCCGGAATGCCTTCCTATCCCCTTTTCACCCCTTAAACCACAACTACAAATATACATTTCAAAGTAATTCAAAGTAACCACTTCCAAGTAAATTACTTTGAACACATTTTACCAACGGGAGACTGGACATCTCGCACCTTGCAAATGTCCCCCGGTTGCTGAGAAGTGCAACTGTGAGGGGGCCGACTCTCCCGAAACCAAGGTCAGACTGGAAAGCCTGATAGCTCTCGTTGGCCATCCTTATTTTTATTTATTTTTTAACATATTATTATTAGCATTTTAACATAGTACATTACAGGACTGAGCGATTAGCATACATCTAATTTGGATACTCTGTGGCACATAGTGCAATTCGACCATTTCATTCTGAAAACTGATTTCGCCTGTCCCAACATAAACCACGCCCGCTGGTCTCCCTCCTCCCTCCAAACCCCCAAGTCAACTACCCCCCTCACCCCCCACAATAGTGAATTAGCTCCTCTGGTTCAGAAGTCGATATTAGGAAGTGCCTGGTGTGATGCTTGCCCCTGGCGTCTATCCTGCTTGTCCCTTTGTTATGTTGCTAGCATTTCCCTTTGGGCGGGCTGCCTCCCCTCATCATCCCCCTTCCCTATAGAAGTATGGGTCCGTTAATTTTCGGAATTGTATTGCTCTAGTGGGGTTATGTGTCTGCTGTGTCTGCTATCGCATTACCGCCGCTCTTTCCAGTGTGCAACGTTTTTGAGAGGAGAGCAGCTCGCTCGGAAGGAGAGGGTGGTGTTTTAGCTTTCCATTGGATGACCAGGAGTTTCCTGGCCATGAACAATATGAGACCTATCAGTCTGCCGGTGAGAGTATATGTGTGCCAGTCGTCTGAATCAGCCCCCATTAACATAACCTCGGGTGAGAGTGCGATGTTGGCCCCATTGATGTCTCCTATCTGCCTGTGCACACTGCACCAGTAAGAAGTGATCGCGCGGCAATGCCATAGTATGTGGCCCAGAGGGCCGGTAGTGCCGCAGCCCTTCCAACACTTGTCGGACTGGGCTATCCCCGTTTTATGCAGTGTAACTGGGGTGTGATAAAGTCGCTGTCAGATTTTATATTGGGTTTCTCTATTTAGAGATTAGTGGTATAGCCGTGTAGTATTCCAAGATGTCAGATATGCCTATTTGGATCCCTAGGTCCTCAGACCAAGTCAGCGCTAGTGTGTTGTTCCTGCCTAGATTACTGGGGATCGCCATTTGATAGAAGGTGAAAAGGTGTGGGAAAGACTCTAGATGTTGTTCCATCTCCTTCTCGCATGGAGCTGGGGTTAGGAGTTGGGAGTCCAGCGACTTGTGGAAGTGAATCGTGGTTTGTATCATATGGTACGTGAGCCAGTCCCCGTAGTCGAGTCGCAGCTTTGTGCACGCGGCTTGAAATGTCTGTAGCTTCTCCACCTCACTTATGTCCATCAGCCGTATGCTTGCCCATTCTTGATCTTGTTTATGGTGTATTTTCTGTGCATGCCCATAAACCAATATTGCCCAAAGGCGGGACCATGATGATGCACACTGAGTTGGGTCCCCTTGCGCAGCCCTCCGTTTGTGCCATTGGGAGATTGTGGGTCCTATAATAGGGTGCTTTTTAATGTTTGTCGGGAGCTTTTTTGGGGGTCTAGCCGTGTTTTCGATTTGATTTAGTGGTTTCATAAGAGCTACCTCAAAGGCCCTCCACCTGGAGTTGTCCGTTGTGTCTAGCCAACATTTTGCCCGCTTGATAATAGGCTTTTAGGGATGGTGCCACTAGTCCGCCGTTTGCCTTGCCAGCTTGTAGTACTGAGAGGCGGATTCTCGCTTTCTTTCCTTCCCAGATAAACTTGGCGATTGCCTTGTTTAGTTATATCATTGACTTAGGTGTTGGGCCAACTGGGATCATCATCGCGATGTAGATTAGTTTTGGGAACACATTAATTTTCAGCGTGTTTATCCACCCTGTCAGGGAGAGGGCTAGGGTATCCCATCTGAGTAAGTCTTGGCAAATGTACTGTATGTTCTGTGGGTAGTTTAGGTCCCTGAAGGTATCTAGTGAGGCACTTATATTTATGCCTTAATATGTGATGTGGTGCATTTGTAATGAGAATGGGGCTACCCCACCAGGGTCCCACGGAATATCTTTTTTGCAATGGCATGACAATTTACTCCAATTGATTTTATATCCAGCCATCGGGCCAATCTCTAGCAGTAGCAATCGAATGTGTGGAAGAGAAGAGGGACCCTTGCTTATGTATAGCAGCATGTCATCTGCGTAGAGAGACACGCAGTGCTCCTCCATGCCCTGTAGTATGCCTGCTGGAGTCAGCACAGAGTTTGATCGCTATCAGCTCTATGGAGAGAACATAGTGTAGGGGCGACAGTGGGCACCCTTGACGTGTGCCTGATTGCGAGTCAAATGCAGGAGAGGTAATACCATTAGTGACCACTGAGGCGGTTGGAAACGTATATAACAGTTTAATCAGTTGGTCATGGTGAGGGGGAAAACCGTATCGGGGCAGAACCCGAAATATAAATTCCCACTGCACCTTGTCAAATGCCTTTTCAGCGTATACTGCCAGTAAAATATCTTCTGGGTCTCTATCCCCTGCGATCAAGTGCAGCAGTCGTCTGATGTTGTCGCTTGAGTGTCTGTTGCGGATAAATCCTGTTTGGCCTTTATGAATTAAGAATGGGAGACTATTCTCAATTCGTCGGGCCAGGCACTTTGCCAATATTTTGGCGTCTGCATTTATAAGTGAGATGGGCCTATAGGAGCCACAAAGTTCGGGGACCCTCCCACCCATATGAAATACAATTATGTTTGCAGCTAGCTTAGACCGTGGAAGCTGGCCCCGGGAGACTGCCTCGTTTAATACCGCCTCTAGCCTGGTTGCCAGCACTTCTCCTAAGTCTTTGTAGAGATCTATGGTGAGCCCCTCGGGGCCAGCCGCTTTCCCAGTGGACAGTGCAGCTATGTCGCTTGCTATCTCTGTCGTTGTGAGACGGACATCCAGGGCGGCTCTATAACCGGGTGGAATCTTTGGAATCTCTATGGAGTCTAAAAAGGACTTGATGTCCTGGGCTGTGCAATCGTTTGACGCCATATGTAGCTCCTTATAGAATTCTGCGACTCGAGCACCGATTTGGTCATTGCCCACCATTAGGTTGCCCGCCCGATCCCGAATCGAGACTATGGTTTGCGCAGCTTGTCTCTGCTTTAGGGCCAGGGCCATCAGACTCATCGGCTTGTCACTCTCCAAGTAGTATGATTGCGGCCAGCTAGTATACAACTTCTGGACCCTGTCCGTAGTTACCTGTACAATTTTTGCCCGCAATTTATTCAGTTCTGTCCATAAATATTTGTTTCTGGATTTTTTGTGGTCCCTCTCTACCCTTTTAAGTTCTACTGTTAGCCGGGCTTCTTCTCCCCACCAGCACGATATACATTGTTACCGAATAAAGGCTTTAATGTCATCCCAGCATGCGTGGGCTCTGTAGTCTTGCACCAGGTTCAGATCCCAGAAGCTTTCTGCATCTGTTGCAAGTTGCTCTAAGAGTTCTCGATATTGTAGCATGCGCAGGTTTAGTCGCCATGGGGAAAGTCTGCGTAGTGTGTTAGGGAGGGTAATCCGCAGTAGAACCAGGCCGTGATCTGAAAGAGTGAACGGGAGGATTGTGCATTCTGTGACCAGGTGGAGTGCGTTGGCCGGGGTTAGACAGTAGTCCAGGCAGGAATAGCTATTTGTGGGTGTGAGAAGAACGTGAAGCTTTGGCTCTGTCTATGTGTACTTCTCCAGATGTCGATTAAGCGCAGGTCAGACCTTAGTGATTGGAGGGCGGGCTGCTTCTTTAGATTGGTGGGGTACACTGCGGCTACGCCTTGGTGATCAAGTAGGGGGTCAAGGGCTATGTTGAGGTCACCCTCTATTAGCGTAATATTGCCCATGTACTGTGCGCATGTTGTGAATGTTTATGTTTGTTTATGTTTATGTATTTATAACGTGCTGAAGCTCGCAAGCATCAGGGGGCGCGACAGGAACACGAGAAAAGAGGTCACAGGACTACATAAAAAAGAAAAGAGAGGGACTCAAGGGAGTCCGTGCTGAATATTTAACGAATTACCGAAAAAGTAACATTTTCAGCAGCTTCCTAAATAGGGAGTAACTACTTTCCAGTCTAAGGTTATCTGGAAGCTCGTTCCAGAGGGCAATAGCTTTGGTGGGGAAGGCTCTCCCAAGTTCAGCAGCTTTGACTCTAGTATGGCTAACTTTGAGTAGCCCTTTTTTGGCTGATCTTAGACAACGGCTTGGTTCATACCAGTGAAATTCCTTTTTATGGTATGATGGGGCCGTACCGAATAGACAGCGGTGGACTAGTGTCAGAGATTTGAATTTAATACGCTCCTCTATGGCGAGCCAGTGAAGGCCTATTCGGTCGTGGGTGATGTGGTCGCGCTTGGATTTCCGAGTAACAGATCTAACTGCGTTGTTCTGGATTATCTGGCATTGTTTAATGCAAGAGTTACTTGAACCAAGCATCAATGCATTCCCATAATCCAATCGGGACAGAATCGTGGCTCTAGCGATGGTGGCGCTATTTTTGGCGTTGAGATATGGCCTAATACGGTGTAATAATCTCTGGTAATATTGGCAATTCCTTTTAAGGTATGAAACCTGTGCATCTGCACCTAGCGAGGATTGCAGGTATATGCCAAGTGTTTTCACTTTGCTTGAGACCATAATGCTGGAGTCTTTGATGTTGAATGAGGAATAAACTGGGCCTAGATTGGATAAGGCTTTTGTAGATCCAAATGTAATAAAATCTGTTTTTGACCCATTCAGACACATCCAGTGGGCCTTCATCCAGCTTTCTATGGTATTATAGATAGCTGACAGTCTGTTGTTGTCTGTAGCGTGGTCTCCGCAGAGTTCTATAATCAGCTGTGTATCATCTGCAAAGTTGGTAAAGTAAATTCCCAACTGTGAGAGGAGGGCGCAGAGGCAGCGAATATATAGATTAAACAGGAGAGGGGAGAAGCTGGCACCTTGCGGGATGCCGCATTCCACAGGGTTCGTACTAGAGGAATGTCCACCCCAGGTGATTTTAGATTTTCTGTCCTCCAGAAAGGAGGATATCCAATCGATGGCTTCCTCGGCACAGTTTCCTGCTTTTCCCAGAATGTGCGAATGAAGAAGGATGGGGTGTTCGTGGTGGGGGCATACACATTGAGTAGCGTGATGTGGTGCTCGTGCAGCAGGCCGTGGGCTAGTATATATCTGCCCTCGTCTGCGCATACATTTTTAACCTGGATAGGAACCCGTTTATTGATGAGTATGGATACGCCCCTTTTCCCACGGTGCGGTGAATATATTGTTGTTCTCACCCATCCGCATTTCTGCCAGTATGGTCTGGAGCTGCGACTGGACATCAATCTCTGTCTTGTTCTGGTTGGACCTCCTTCAAAGACTGAATGCGGCGAGTCTAGGTGGTTCTTCCAGCTTTGGGGCCTGGCCTCTTGGTGCATGCCCTTCCGGTCTATTATTCCCAGCCACTTTCGAGGTACTCTGCCGAGTAGGAGGGGGATGGGGGCACCTTACGTTCAGGCCCTGCCCTGGTGGCCCATTCACTTGTTTGTTTGGTTAGAACGGGCCTGGCTACTGCAACCAGGTGCAGGTTCCCCCGACACCCTGAGCTGTTACAGCGCTTGCTGCTACCAATGTTGCCTCCTCTGGCCCAAGTCTGAGACGCCCTGCGTGCTAGTTGCTATGGCTGTAAAGTTCTAGGGGCTCGTTGGGGTCTGAGTGCACCTGCTGATCTGCTATGCTGTGGGTCTTTTGCTGGTGCCTTCTGTTAGTTGCTTTGTCTCAGTGCGCTGCTCATTTTTATGGCAGCCCCCAGGGTTTTGTGAGGGTAGGAATGACCGTGAGAGGACTTGTTGGCACTATCCAGTGGCGATGCAGTGCCTATCTGTGTGCTGAGGCCCCCCTTGCACTGTATGATTACAGTCTTTAGACCAGTTTGCTCACCAGTTTATGTTGCCATCCATTTTAGTTGCTGCGGATGCATGAGGGGGCAGTGCTAGGTCTAGGCTAGTGCGCCTGTGGGTGTGTACTTTCTTTCGTGCAGCAAGCTTCTCCTCTGCCCGCCGAGCGTAGGCGATTGGTCCTTGCACTTGCCTGTGGTTGCAGATCCTCGCCGGGGGCTAGGGCGGTGTGGGCTGCTTCCTTACAATTGCACCGACCCAGGCAGTGGCGCTGCTGCGTTGCCTGCTGGAGGTATAGTTGTACCCTGGGTGCAGGTTCCCCTGATGTTGGTTCGGATTAGCTTCTGGTACTGATTTTGCTAAGCTTGGCCAGGCCACTCCACTCCCAGACATTGTGCAGGGCAGAACACTCTCTTTTCGAGAGTTTGGGGCTGCTGGCAGGGTGCTTGTGTGCCTTGCCACTCCATGTTATATGAGTTGCAGCCCTTCTCCTCTAGCTGAGTTGCTGCTATGGCTGTGGTGGTCCCAGGGGTGAGCGTGTGCCATGTGCAGTACGTCTCTTGTGGTTCCCCTCCTAGCTGTACCAGAGGTTGCTTTCTTTCAGGTGTGTTGGGAGTAAGGGGTGTAGGCTATATGGAGCCTGGAAAGCGCTTGTTTACATGAGTGGTCCCATGCCTCCCAGCGTTGATGGGTACTGTTGCCCCTCCTTATCGGATCTCCTGTCTCCCCCTTCTATTCCCCTCTTACTTGTAAGCCGCCATCGCGGCCATCTGCATCGGCCCCGTCTGGGTGCTCACTGTGGCAGGACTGGTCTCCGTTGAGGCGCATTGATCTCCTGGCAGCGGTTCCCGTCAGTTGGAGTGCTGCTGCACCCCTGCCGGGTCTACGGGCTGTGGGTTGGCATCGTACACGGGCCTGGCCTGGCACGGCCGAGGGTGGAGTTATCTGCCTCTGTGGGTGGTGACCGCCGCTGGTGCCACTACCACAGACCACTATATGCAGGGGGGCTGTTGTTCCCGGTCTCCCCATTCAACGTCACTCAGCGTGCTTTCTGCATTTATGGCGGGCGGTCTGGTGTCCGCCCCGCTCTATCTGTGTGAGCGGGCTCCGGTGTCCATCCCCCACTCTAGGCTGCGCTGCAATCTTAAACTTGCAAGACAACAGTTGTCTTCCATGTATATAGTCCATGTATGTAATATTATTCACTAAAAAACCTGTGTTAGGGGGACGTTATGGTTAAGTTGCACTACTAAAAACTTGTGAAATTCACAAAAAAAACTTTATAACCGTGACATTATGGTTCGAGGTAAAACCAAAAAAAACCTGAAATTCGACATCACTGATGACATCACATGCCTGGCTCACTCTTTTTTCCTTCACTGATATACTTGGGGCAGTAACAGGCAGGAACTTAAAAGTCACTATACTATAGTACAAAGTACTATGATGACAGCACAGCTGACATTACATGTGTAGCTCCTTCTTTTTTTGTTCACTGACATATGTAAGCCAGGTGGCTTTCTTCAGTCCTAGTCAAGAGTTTAAGAAGGTAAAAGGTCTATATTTGTACTGCTTGCCCTTCTCATGTGTTCTTACAATACTTTTCTTAGGTTACGGTGACATCATATCATACATATGCATTCAAAAAGAAGGAATCCAGAAACACAACAATCTTTTTTCTGTGCATGAAGTTAATTAGTTCGGGTTTGAACATTGTGTATTAAAACTGCAATTTTGGGTGCATGCTTAACGTGCCATGTATATGCGTATATTTGTATGCATTGTGCTCTCAATATGTTTTTGTAAGTAATAGGCTAATTAAGCAGTAAAGGAAGCATATACTTATGTTTCACAGTATGTAAACATTTGTAACGGTAGCATTTATCAATGTAGTATGCAACATGGGAAGATTTCAAATATTGCATCTTTGTAGTGCATGCTGCAGACAATGTCTACATTTCTTCATGAGTTTGTTCATGTACCGTAAGAACACAGTAATGGAATTGTTTTTTTTCATCAATGCATTGCTTAATGAACTAGGTGGCATATCTTAGTTCTTCAATCATCTGTGATACTTTTCTGCCAATGATATAATTACAATCCCTTTTGGAGCCTCTGCATGGAAACTAAATGTACATGTGATGTCATCAGTGATGTCATCAATGACATTTGTGATGTCATCTTTGATGTCCTGGGTGTTAGTGTTAGCAGTGCACAGTGGTGCAGCCAGTTATGGTTGCTTAGCCTACCATAACTTGCGAATTTCAGTTTTTTTCTGGTTTTACCTCGAACCATAATGTCACGGTAATAATGTTTTTTTAGTGAATTTCACAGGTTTTTAGTATTGCAACTTAACCATAACGTCTCCCAAACAAAGTTTGTTTTTAGTGAATTTTACGGGTTTTTGGTAGGGCAATTTAACATAACATCCCTTTAAGAAAGTTTTTTTTTTTACTGAATGTCACAGGTTTTCAGTAGGGCAACGTAACTATAACGTCCCCTTAAGAAAGTTTTTTTTACTGAATGTCACAGGTTTTCAGTGGTGCAACTTAACCATAATGTCCCTTTAACAAAGTTTCTTTTAGTGAATTTCACAGGTTTTTAGTAGGACAACTTAACCATAATGTCCCTTTAACAAGGTTCTTTTGCTAAAGAGTATACACCTTACGGAGAATGCCACATGACAATATGCTGGCATACAGCACAGTGATGTGTCCGAGAATCAGTACACACTTAACAGTAAGATGTATGCCTCATGGACAGTGTGGAAATAGATTTTATATTGATGTAGGAACGTCCACTTCAACATTTCTCTTACACAGCGCCAACACGCATTGATAGTCAGCCATTAACAATGTAGTACACATTACATACTTTTAGCAAAAGTTAGACTTATCTAAAAACAACATCAGCTAAGGCCATCCCTCCTCCCCAAGAAACAGCAGCACTGCTGTAATGAAGAAGCATGAGAAACACTGCTGCTACCTTACAAATAACAAAGGCACAACATTTTTCGCCGTCCATCTACCGGCCCACATTACAGTTTGTTTTTTCTTTGCTCATTGCCGTTCGCAAATTGCCTTATTAGCTGTCCTACCAAAAATGAAAGACAACCGTAAACAAAGTAAATATTCCGTTAAGAACCACCTTTCACAGTGTAAATCGCATTTACTCCATGTACTTTATATTTCTCAGTAAAGGACATAGACGCAATAGAATACGACAGTAATAGTCTAGATTTGCAAAGCAGTAATGTGTGCTTCTAAAAAATAGGATTTCTGGTTATAATCCGGCGTGCCTGCGGCGGGTCGGATTACAAAACAAATCCTTTTTCAAGATGGCCACCATAGTAAGGGGGTGTTCCATACATAGCCCCTATTCGCTTTCCATTGTAGCCTGAAAAAAGCACAAGTACGTGACGTGACGCAGAACCTGTAAATGAACATACAGCGATGTACAACGTAGTATGCTACATTTTGAAATGATAGACTGGATTGTAAAAGAAAAATGGTAACATTTTAGAGTTCGTAGGTTTATTTAACAAGAAACTGTCAGAGACCATCGGAGTAATCCCCTTTTCAATGAAATTATAACAATGGTTCTAAGGGCGTCATTGCAAATTTTAAAGATGAGGCACACGTTGTTCTTTTCCCATACAAAAAGTATGCGTCTTTGGTTAAAGCACCCGCTTTGTTTGCACAGTGATTTCCAAGACGGCGCTATGACCTTTGGCCTACACCACCATAAATGATGTGATGTTGCTCCTAATAGTGAGGTCAGCATACGGGCAAAGGGGGCCTGGGCTGTCATCCCACATAATTGTGATGGACAGGCAACCGGTCACGAGCAGTTGTATTTGGCGTCCAAAAAAGCCGTCACTCGGCATCTGGAAACCACGGCACAGACAGTACGGCAAGATGTACCTGGGCGGAAAACGTAAGAGAAAATACGTGTCAATACCCAACCTTTAGCAAAAAATTGCACAAAAGGCACAAACAATGTGGAAAGTAATACATAAATGTAAGTGGTCAAACATGACATTTTAGGGAAATATTAGTGTTGACCATGAGTAAATATAGTGACAGGCTACAAAGGCAGAGAATCTACATTTGCCGTAAGGTTTAAAAAAATGGCAACTACACAGGAAGATGATAATTCAGTTATGAAAGCAAAATGAATGGACAAGTAAAAAAAAAATACATCTCGTGATTTCATACAAGACCAAAAGAACGTGCAAAGTGATACACAAAGCTATGTGGGCAAACATAACGTTTCAAAGAAGAAATATTAACGCTCAAAAAGGGTGAGTCTAGTCATACCCTGCAAACGCGGAAAGTCTGCACTCTCTGTTATTGGAGGAAAAATACAACTGTGCAGCAAGATAATACTTCAGTTATAGTGTCACAATTAGTGTTTCGGTAATATAAAATTAAAACGCGGTTCAGCTTAGAGTCTTCAAAAGTAAACTTACATAATATTTACTGCCTCCATTCTTTTTGGCCAAGTCAGACAGCAATGTATTCGCACTGAAGAATCTTCGTGGACTGATATTTCATGTGCCTTACAAACGTTTTTAAAACATAACCTTATCAAATGTAATTTTTTTCAAACCTTTCATTCCTTGAATTGCTTCTAAAGTTTCCCTTTCGCTCAAGGTCAAAAATCAATTGCCCCTTATGGATTCACTCGAATGCGTGGGCCTACTGAGCGTGCAACCAAAAAAGCAACTCAAGTGACCTTCACTCAGAAGGCAAATACATTCTTACTTTGCAACAACATATTGAAATCCAATTATGAGAACCGCTGCTCCCATACACCTCCAGAATCGCTGTTTCCATCAAACAGTGCAGATGGCGGGCTTAGTTTTGAAAACGTAGGACGCCAGTCTGACGGTCATATTATTCTAAAAACATTGGGCCTCATTACGACCCTGGCGTTAAGGGTTTAACGGCGCCGTAAAAGGTGTCGGCGCCGTTAAACCCTTAACGCCTCATTACGAGTTCCCTTTGCGGGACCCGACCTTAACGCCTGCTTTTAGCAGGCGTTAAAGTAGGGTGCCGCAAAGGGACCTTGGTGCTAAGTACGGTGCCGCAATTTGCGCAATTTGCGGCACCGTACTTAGCGTCTTCCCCATTCCCATTGAGCCCTATGGGGCAAAAATGGGAATGGGGAAGGGCCCATGGTGAATGGAGAATTACCACCCCGCCAACCTTGGAATGGGGCGGTAATTCCGCCATTCACCATGACGGACCCCGGCATGGACCATGGTGCTAATAGCACCATGGTTTAGCACCGGGGTCGTAATGAGGCCCATTGTAACACAAACTCACTAATTGGTTGCCGTACAGTGAGAACCAACTTCCACTTTACCTTATGACTTTGGTGACAAGAAAACACCACTTTTTGAGTTTGTGCTGCCACATCCCGTCCCAGGCTCCTTAAAGTTCACCTTCGGAAATAGTATTTCATAAGTGTGACAAGTGCAATGGTGTCTTGTTTTGTATGTGTTACTGGCGATATCCGCGTACACCAAAACATGAATAAAAGATGGAGGGGGCAGCGAAGAAAGCTGATGTACTTCACGCTGTTCCACAACCAATCAGTGAAAGCGCCACATGTCCACGGACACAAAGTTTTTCCCCCATTCAGTCTATGGGTAAAAGAGACATTTTGGGACCCCGATATAACTCCCCCTGACCAAACATCACCAAACTTTCCAAAGAAATTCAGAGTGGCTGATACACTTTTTTTGCAAAGTTTGGTGAGGATTCATCCAGGGGGAGCAGAGTTATAAGGTACCCAAAAAGTGTTCTTCCTATGGAAACAGCAACTTCACCATAACTACACAGCCACTACTGTGGCTGTGTAAAATGCTGCTGTGGTTGTGGGCAGGGCCTAGAGTTTTGGGTGTATGCCCATAGATATTTCAATGTATTGGTGTACAGTGGCTTATAACTCCAGTGCTTATAAATTCGTTCTTAGGTGCATGGCATTCGGCCATACACCCAAGACTGTAACCCTCCTCAGAACCATCTGAGCCATAACCGATACTACGGGTGTATCCATTGCTGTGATATGATGTGGTGGTTGTGGCCAGGGCCTAGAGTTTTGGGAGTATGGCGTATGGCCTACGGGCTGCAGCCATGCACCCAAAACTCTACATCCTGCCCACAACCACTGCACTATATAAAATCCATGGTGCCTTATAACTTCAGTGCTTATAACTTTGTTCTTGGGTGCATGGCCTTTGGCCATGCACCCAAGACTCTAGGCCCTCCCCACAACCACCTGATTGATGTTTAATACTACGGGTGTATCTATAGCTGTGATATGCTACAGTGGTTGTGGCCGGACCCTAGAGTCTTGGGTGTAAGGCCATATATATTTGAATGTATGGGTGTGCAGTATATGAAACCCATAGTGGCTTATAACTCCAGTGCTTATAACTGTGTTTTCGGGTGCATGGGCTTCAGCCATGCACCCAAGACTCTACGTACTGTCCACAACTACCACAGCATATCGCAGCCATAGTGGCTTATAAATTCTCTACATATAAATGTGATCTTGTGTACATGGCCTTTGGCCATGCATCCAAGACTCTAGGCCCTCCCCACAACCACCTGATCAATATGCGAGACTACGGGTGTAGCTATAGCTGTGATATGCTGCAGTGGTTGTAGCCAGGGCTTAGCGTCTTGGGAGTATGGCCTACGGCCTATGGCCATGCACCCAAGACTCTAGGCCCTGGCCACAACCACTGCAGCATACCACACCCATGGCGGCGACACCCATACAAACAAAAATTTTAACTACAGCATGTACTCAATCGTAATGTTCGCTAACACCACGCGTGTCCTTAGAACAGTTTCAAGTTGCCTGCGCACAGCACAGACTGAAGTACTATCCTTATGAGACCCCTCATTTTCAGTACTTACAAACATCCCGGACAAGGCGAGCATGGCGAATACATCATTAACACCTGCCGCCTAAACAAATACAGTATTTCACCCATCTCTTACTCTCTGAACCTCCCCAACCACTGTAACACACCAAAACAGTTTCCGAAACAGCATTTCTCCTCTGGTCGCGGCCACGCTGTCGGCGGATCCAAGATGTCTGGCGCATCCACACATTCTGACACACATCACAGCTCACTACAGCCAATCAGCGGAGACATCGCGTGTCCGCAGTCATGACGCCACCCCCTAGCTAATCGGTATCTTGTCCGCGGAGCGAACAGGGAAGTGTGACCGCGGAGCGGACATAGATATCACTAATTTTTTTAGACATATTTTTGGGTTGTTTTAAAGGAAACTACTGGACGGATTGTCACCAAATTTACAAAAGCATGCTTTCGGGACCAAGCAAAAAATTTGGTGAAAATCCATCCAGCGGTTTGACCTGTTGGCGTGCGCAAAGTTTTCCCCCATTCAGTCTATGGGAAAAAAAGACGTTTTGGGACCCCCCCTATAACTTTTGGCCCCCTGGACCAAACATCACCAAACTTTGCAGAAAAGTTCAGAGTGACCCATATACTGTTTCTGCAAAGTCTGGTGACGAATCGTCCAGGGGGAGCAGAGTTATAAGCCACCCAATAAGTGCTCTTCCTATGGAAACAGCAACTTAACCATAACTACACAGCCACTAGCGTGGCTGTGTAATTACCAAAGAATTCCTTTCTTCTTTTTCTTTTTCACTTTGGGGCATTTGTGGCGGCCCTCTTTAGGTCTTCACAATTGTCCCCACAGTGGGTCTTTTGCACAACTCCTCGGTTATGTATCCACTTTACCCACATTTTTGGCAAAAACTAAGATTTACTGAACACCTGCAGATATATATCTACAACACTTCCTTCACATGATACTGTTTGAGCAATACAGCCTGAAATGCTCTGTACTACTTTTATTTAGAGATCTTATTGAATAAGCAATATAATATTTTGATGTTTTATGAATGGTCACAACTAGTCTGTGTGTTTCTTTCAGGCACTAAAATGAATTTGGTATTGATTTAATCCTTATTCAAATTGTAGGTTGATACCACATGGTCTTGAATCAGTTACCTCTACAGTATCAACTGGGGGCAACAGTTTCTTCTTTTTCCGTTTAATTGTATGATTCTAGAACATGATTTCTGCTGCAAGTGAGCACTTTTGAGTAGTAGGGTAGGAGCAATGATGACTTGATGCACCCAATAACATTTAATTCCAGAAAGTTGAATTCCGGAGAATGTATCTTTGCTGTTTTTGACAAAGAACTTCTGGCCATCACAAATCTATTTGCCTAGTGGCTGCATTGCACAGCAGGTACCTTTGAAGCTTGGATGTTCTACAGTAAATAAGAACTTGAACTTTATGATAAAGTTTCATTCCCTGACATGACCAATGGATGCTGTTCTTTGCTCGCTTCACCTATTCCCTGTCTTCTTGACCTGTTATAAAACAGGTGAAAGCCGGTGTTCTTTCCAGAC
Organism: Ambystoma mexicanum; assembly: GCF_040938575.1. Lineage (NCBI taxonomy): Eukaryota > Metazoa > Chordata > Amphibia > Caudata > Ambystomatidae > Ambystoma > Ambystoma mexicanum. The sequence goes on from NC_090931.1 coordinate 875,035,497, forward strand.
CCGATTCCAACTCCACAAAACTGGTGGACACACTACATATCACGAGACGAAATAGTTAGTTACTCTTAGGGTACTGTGAGGATTTGAACAACAACTTAAAGTGTCCATGCAGAACGTGAAGTTTGAAGATCTTTGGAAACAACATTCTGAATGATGACCCACTGCAGAAGGAAGAGTGTATGATCGGTTACCAGATACTGGCCAATGGCATTTTAAATGGTGACATGGCTCCACATTCAGTGGGCCATCCAGATAAAAGTAAGACAAAAATCATGGTGAAAAATTGTTTCGGAGCCTGCAAATTGAGAAAGACTTTAAGAGTAAAGTGCCAGAATGCTCAGTCTGCTCCCCAACAGAAGGACTCTGGGCAAGTTCCTGCTGGATGTGAAACTGGGTTCTAATTGTGTTTAAGTTGTGAAACTTAGAACTTTAGAAACAAAAATATGGCCGCCATGGATTGGAGGAGAAGGGAAGTCCCTTCTCCCTTTCCATGGCGGCAAGTCACAAGTTGGGATGCAGCGGGCACACTATTGGTGAGGGACATGGAAGCGGAAAGGTAAGCAGGGCAGGGGTCGGAGGAGGCGGAATATGTCGAAAAGGGGGAGGAGGGATGGGGACGCAGGCACAGGGGAGTACTCACCTCATTATCCGGCAGGGAAGATGGCAGCCTCAAGCCCGGAGGAGGCTCGGAGTGGGGAGTTTACTGTCGGGTAAAGCCCTGGATTTGAGCCTCCTCGTTGGCTGGGAGGCCAAAACCACGCCCTGCCGGGTACTCATTTTTAGAGTCAGTCACAATAATATTATGTTTGATTCTATTTTATTCAAAGATGGGAATTAAGCAATACACCCTGCACCTTTCATTTGTGGATGAGTTCTAAGCCCCTAGATCACATCCCATTTCCCCCTCTCTTCCACGCACTGAAATATAATCATCCACTGTTTGCCCTCTGCCGCCTTATCTATTTTTAGCATGCCTGTTATACCTCTTATGTCAGTCCCACTACTATTAATTCTAGCTTCCTTACAAATCTGCATGCCCTACTCTTAGCCTATTCAGAAAGGTGTCCTCTCACCAACAACACTGAACACCCAGACATACAGACCTAGCTATCAACCATGAACCCTGAGGGCTTCACAAATGAGCTTACCTCGTGCACCAAGTCCCTCATGTTCCACATCGACAAAAACCTCTCCTTCAAGACACACATAGCTAATAAAACTCAGACAGCTTCGTATCAGCTCTCCCTCCTGCGGGAAAGTCAAGACCTCCCTCCCCGGGGACAGCTTTAGATCCACTGTTCAGGCACTTGTAGAGAAGCAGATGAACACGTCATTTATAGAGCCCACCCCCTTAACACCGTCATATTTGAAGAACAGCAAGAGAACACTGTGCATGACACCCAACATCATCCCAATACCACCTTGAAGGTATGAGAGACGTTATGCGCTCAGACAACTGTGTCGAATGTACCCTCAAACTGATGCAGTAAACTTGAGCAGGCAGACACCGCTGGATATAGAAGAACTATAAGTAAAGTCAGACAAAAGTAAACTGACATCATGAAGAAGAGAAGATACGTGAATGCACTGAACCTGATGGATTAATGTCTAAAGAATGAAGATGCAATTGAAACAACAAAGTGAACATGTATTTGAATCTGTAGAAAACCATGTACACTAAGAAGATAAGTGGCAAGAGATGTAATCTATGTATATATGCAGAAACGCAAGGTAAATAAGACAACGTAGAAGCTTGCTAAAGTAGAAACTAGAACGGGAGTAAAGCAGCCATGTTGAGAAAATGGACATCGGCATTCTATAGTAGAACATGTATTTGAATCTGTAGAAAACCATGTACACTAAGAAGATAAGTGGCAAGAGATGGAATCTATGAATATATGCAGAAACGCAAGGTAAATAAGACAACGTAGAAGCTTGCTAAAGTAGAAACTAGACCGGGAGTAAAGCAGCCATGTTGAGAAAATGGACATCGGCATTCTATAGTAGTAAACGAGAAGCCTTGAGAAGGGAAACCAGGCTCCAGTGCTGACAGGCACTGAAATACAGATTCAAGCAAAAATAAAGGATATTTGGTTAGCACAGAATCAAGGATGCCACAGCGAGAAGCAACTGCAAACCATGAAAGGAGTCGAAGAGGATAAGCCATGTACATAGGATATATTTCTCTCAGATTAAATAAAGGAATTAATTATTATGAGGGCCAAGTACTGTACAATGAAAGATGCAGAAAGCATATGCAGGAAGGAGCAACCATGTCTCCAGAGGTCAAGGCGAATAATAGCACCCAATATAATCATGGTCTCCTCAAATGTGGTATAAGATCAGAAGAAAATGCCTAGTCATAAAGCTCCAGACGTAGATAGTAATGTACCTTCACTCCCTTTAAAGTCCAGAGGAAGACAACATGCAGCAAGGTCAACTACAAAGAGGAAGCCTTGGTTTAGGCCTAAATGGTGAGAAATGTTAGGCTAATTAGCTAAGGAAGGCAGTTGTCTGACGTTGTTCCCTTACACCTGGGTGTCGGTTGTTTACGTGCTGCTAACAAGCCAAATGTCCAAGGTTGGTAAGAGAGTGCCAACCAATCAGGAGGGTCTATGTAGTGGCGGACCATACATTGTTGTATGGGCCTATCCCTTGCAGTTATTACATTATTATCTGTATTTTACGTAGTTAGAGGTATATGGCCTCATTACACGTTGTGCGGTAAAATCTGCAAATTACCGGCATGGCGCCCTTAACGTGTCCGCCCTCGTAGGAGGGCGCTAATAGCGTACCATTATGAGTACACGGACACGAGCTTTGTGCCATGCCGGTAATGCCCCTCCAGCCTTGCCGCTAATCTCCCCCAAAAGTCACTTACCGCCTTCCACGACAGTGCAGATAGCAACTCCGCCTTGACGCATCGTGCAAATAGTGGCAACCGCTAATAGCGGTGACCGTTAAATACCGGAACCGGAAATAGCATCATCGCACAGGAACGGGAAGGAGCACGGCGGCCATCTTCAAAAACACAATCCATTGCCATCCTCTGCCCCCTGGACCTGTTTGTGTTAACTTGCTGCCTGAGATCCATTGCTACACTGTTACCATGCCAAAGGCACTAAAAAAAACACAGACCACCAGCAAAAGGAGAAGTTCTCCACTGAGCAGTTAGTGATGCTGACTCAGACCTTAGCGGACAATGCAGAAGTGGTCTTCGCAAATGACATGCGGCAGGAGACCCTCCTAAAGAAGAAAGCAATCTGGGCCGAAGTGGCAACAAAAGTGAGTGCTGTAGGCACCAGCACGCGCACTGTACGCGAGTGCAGAAAACGATGGGATGACCTGAGACTCCGGGTCAGGATGATCCTGGACGAGAACTACAAGACTGCCACCGCTGGAGGATCAGGGTCACCGATCAAGTTGAAGGAGTGGGAGGAGACATGCGCAAACCTCATCGGGGTAGAATGTATTGAGGAAGTCGGGAGGATGGAGCATGGCGTGGCAGACACTTCTGATGGAGGTAAGTGCACTGATGCAAGCATGCAATGTGAATGTACAGGTCCCCACAAATGGCAGCCCTGGATCACTGCATGGATGGCCCGGCATCCACACATGCATCCCACCCTGCGCATGTCAGTGCCAGACCCCAACACACACACATGCATACATCAACAGAGCCAAGTGCCACACACAACACTGCATGTATGAGGCACTGAAATGACACCTCACCTGCTTCCTCCACAATGAAGTTCAAACGTCCCCAAATGAATTCATGATGTAGCCTGCATTGAGTACATGCGACCATAACCAATGACATCCCCCTTCTTGTCCCCGACAGGGTCGCATACAGACAGGGAGGGAGCATCCCAGGCACCCCCTGTGCAAATGAAGAAAAGGCCACAGCCCAGCGAGGACGCACCAACATCAAGGGAAAAAAGGCCAAGGCCCCTATTGCAGCGTCCAAAACAACTCCTGTGCGCCACTGCCAGTGCCACGCAAAACCCTACTGCCCCGCCTCTGGAGGTCCACTCCCCCCCCAAATCACCACCACTGAGGGTCCACCCTAAGCTGCTGCCAGTTCGGCAGGGGAGGCGGCAGCCATTGCCCCATTGTCCGACGTGGATGAGCCCACAGATCTCGATCTGCCTATGCACACCCCAAGCCCTGCTGTAACTCCCGAGCAATCACCCCTACACACACCTGGCTCGCACGTCACTGTTGACGAGTCCATGGAGGCCTTCAGTAGCCCCCCAGAGGCGGCATATGCACACCAGCCAGCATCAGGATGCGCAGCAGACACACCACCACAGGCCGCCACTGCCCTTGACCTGGCCAGCGTCATCCAGCGCCAGCAGGCTCTCACAGACCTTGTAGGTCAACATGTGGAGGAGGTTGCCCGTCTCAGGGCTGACCTCGGGGAGACATCCAGGCACTCCAGGGAGGGAATGGAGTCGTGCACAGCCAGGCTGTGTGGGGAGCTGATATGCGTCCGGGAGGTGCTAACACGAATCGCTGATGCAATGGAGCACCAATTTCCACCAGGACAGTCTGCCACCTCTTCGACCACCAGTTCGCGGCAGCCAAGCCCACTCAGACGCTCTACACGCACCACCAGGCGCACCTCCAGCCAGCCCCCAAATGCTGGCACTGGCAATGAACAATAGGGCGTGAATGTCCATTGACCTCTGTCCATGCCTGGACACATACATTGTTGGAGACTCATGAGGGACAGTTGTGGGGGGTGGTGGGGGGAAGGGTGTGATGGGACAGTTGTGGGGGGTGAGGGGAAGGGTGTGATGGGACAGTTTTGGGGGGTGGGGGGAAGGGTGTGATGGGAAGTTGTGGGGGGTGGTGGGAAGGGTGAAGGGTGTGATGGGACAGTTGTGGGGGGTGGGGGGAAGGGTGGCGGGATGGTTGGGGCACATTTTTCTGTTTCTGTTCATTAATACACTGTTGTTTGAGCAAAACACAGGCCTTGACTCCTTCATTGTGTATGATCAATTTATTGACGCCAAGGTCCTTTGTGAGCTAACAAACAGACACCAGTGCTTCACCAGCCATATACAGGTGACAGTATGACTACATGTTACTCAGAATATTTGGTTGATCAAATGCTGTCTCACAGCAAGTCCCTCCTGGCCATCCCCTCTTGCATGACCTGCATCCCCTTCACCTCCATCCTCATCCCCGTCATCATCCTCATCAGGTGCCTCCATTTCAAAGTCAGGGGGCAGTGGCACATTCCGTCTCATACACATATTGTGCAGCATGACACATGCTGTGGTGATCTTTGGCACCTTCTCATGGCCATACAGGAGGGCGCCAACAGACCTGCTAATGCACCTAAACCGTGACTTCAGAAGTCCAAAAGTCTGCTCGATGACGAGGCGGGTACGGGTATGTGCACGATTGTATTCTTCTTCGTGCCTGTTCTGTGTGTTCCGTACAGGTGTGAGGAGCCACCTCTTCAGGGGATAGCCGGCATCACCTACATGGGGGGAGGAATGGGTTCCTGTTACTTTTTGACACATGTGTGGCCTGTTCATGTCACATACTTTGGCCTATCATTGTGATTCATGTACACATTCAACTGCATCAATGAATATGGTCTGTGTGACTGCTTTGTGCAAAGGTGAGCGCAAGCATGCAAGTAGACATGCCCCACTGATGCCTCCAACAGTGACTGCCATGTCCTGGGTGAGGCCAGGTCATTGCTGTCCCTGTGGGCAGGCACATTTGGTACCACACTGGTGGTGTACTGTCCTTCCGACATTGCTGTTGCCATGCTGAGAGGCAACACTTCAGTGGTGCCATGGGTTTGTGGTGCATCGCCATAGCTAGGGGGTATCCCTTTGCATGCATCCAAGGGCACAATGCATTGTTGATGTTGTGCTGTAGGAATGCTGCATGACTATGTTGACGGCATGGATGACATTTGTGTATTTCGTGGCGTGGAGTGTCGTGCAATGTGGATGAGGATTGATGTTTGATGTCACTAGATTTGGATTGTCAGCTGTGTCGTGTGGCATATACTTGTATGTCCGTTCATCCCAAGTACGTTGCTGCCCTCACAGATGCCCATTAGCGTACATCTGTATGTGCATTTGGGCGACGGACTACAGGCTACACCCAGTTGGAGTATCTATCTACCCCCCCAATGCACACCCAGTTAGAGTATCTATCTACCCCCCCAATGCACACCCAGTTGGAGTATCTATCTACCCCCCCAATGCACACCCAGTTGGAGTATCTATCTACCCCCCCAGTGCACACCCAGTTGGAGTATCTATCTACCCCCCCAATGCACACCCAGTTGGAGTATCTATCTACCCCCCAATGCACACCCAGTTGGAGTATCTATCTACCCCCCCAATGCACACCCAGTTGGAGTATCTATCTACCCCCCCAATGCACACCCAGTTGGAGTATCTATCTATCCCCCCCAATCACACTGCCATGTGCTTGGCCTGGAACTCACCAAGTAGCCACGAACGTTGTCCCAGTTGTCACTCCATGTAGCGGGGGATAGTTGAGTTCCGCAGGACCATGGAATCATGGGTAGATCCTGAAAATTGGGCACAGCAATGTGTGATTGTCTTGTTTGCGTCACATACCATTTGGACATTGATGGAGTGGAATTGCTTCCTGTTTCGGTAGACTACTTCATTGTGATGTGGGACGACCAATTCCACATGTGTACAGTCGATGGCCCCAAAGCAACTTGGGATGTCTGCCAGTGAATAGAAGCCAACTTTGGTGTTTGCAACCTCCTGGGCAGTCCGTGGCATGGATATGTGTTCGGGTGCATGCTTCAGGAGGGCATCGATTACCTGGTTCAGTATGCGTGAGAATACTGGTTGGGAGATGCCATGCATCAGCCCCACTGTATGCTGGTAGGTTCCTGTGGCCAGGACGTGGAGCACTGTCACCACCTTGAGTAGAGGGGGGATGGCAGTTTGGGTATCTACGAGGCTCACAATGTCGTTGTGTATCATGTCCACGATGCTGGTGAAGGTGTCCCGGTCCAGACGGTACAGGGTGTGTATCTGCTCAGGTGTTAGGTTAAATGGACAGGCTCTGATCTGGGGAATTGGTGGTGCCTCTGTGGTATGATTAGGTGGCGTGGTGGTGCTTGCTGTGCCTGTCTGGCCCTCCTCCTCCTCCTCCTGCCTCTCCTCTGTGCAGCCTGTTGTTGTAGCAGCAGCGCTGCAATCAGGTCCTCCAGGCCATGTAATGCTGCCAGTAATGGAACCATCTTGGTGTGGGAAGGGGTCTGGGAAGGGGTGTGGTGTGCTTCTTTTGATCAGCCACAGTCTCCATTGCCTCCACCGGTGCTGATTTTGGCCACCTGTGGCAGGTGTTGACACTGCTTAGTTCTTTTAACGGGTGGTTCACGATGGCGGTATTGCCGCCATGCCGGTAAGGGGTTTTGGGGTATTTATCATGGCGCTATTGCCATGTGCACTAGCCTTGTGATGGTGTGCTATTAGCGGCATGTCATTATTTACAGGTTGGTGGGTCGTGCGCACCCGGACTGACCGCTATTAGTGGCACCGTAATTAGCGGTGCCGCTAATGGCGGTGAGCCGGGTCGTAATCCGCATGGGCATTTAACGTTATCAGTATTCCATTACCGGTAACGTTAAATACCTACCGCCATCCGTGTAATGAGGCCCATAACCTATAATGTATGTATAATTCAAGGCGTGTCTAACAGATAAGTGGCATCCAATGATGATACTAACACTCTTATAAACTATATGTACATGTTTCCCCTTAACCAATCCCTCCATCCTGTAGTTTTTATTGTTAGCCATGTAAGATGATGTCATAGCTGACGTATGTTGAGGTATAAAACATTTTGTGTAACTGAAATGTATTTGAGAGTGTGTGAGCTAAAATGCGTTTGTTCGCCAGGTTGTCCCTACTGTATTGAGCTGAGAATAAAGAACAACGTTGCCATATTCTTTGAGTCTGTATGGTTATTTGGGACTGAGATCATTTATTGTGGTAAACCCATTCGGCACTTGGAACTCTCCAGGTGCTACTGCACACAATGGTCCTATTCCAGCTGGATGGGGCAATTCCTTCCTCGTAGGTCTCCTGTCGTCCCCCTGTGTGCCCCTGAGAAGTGTCCTACATGCGGCTGCACACCTCATCAAGGGTCTACGCAGATATGAGCACAACACCTCAGCCATCACTGACCTTCACTGGCTCCCACTGCATAAACGAATCACCATCAAGTCTTGCTACATTATCTGTAAGGCAGTCGCCCCCAAGCCACCCAGCTACCTCACGGAGAAACTCAGCATCTCCGGCCGACAACGCACCACCAGAAGCCAGGACATGTGCAGACTTGAAATCCACTACGGCAAAAAGGCAAGGACCTGCAAACAAGCCTCCTATGCCTATGCCCGAAGACAAGGGAATCTTCTCCCTGTCCGAATCAGATACAATCCTACAGTTCAGAAAGGAACTCAAGACCCACCTCCTCCTTCTCAACACCCAGTCCATCACGTCGGCCCCTGTGTCACCTGACTCGCTAGAGGCGGGGCACCCTCTCCTCCCCTCCACCCTGTACAGCTGTACCCCTTCTCTGTGCCCCTCTGTATCCTACCCCCTGTGGTATATCTGTTCTGTTGTTACCTCTGAAAAGCTCTCCCTTTTTTTCATCTGTACTGTTGTATGCCTCTGTAAAGTGCTCCGTTGCATCTGGAAGCTACGTCCGCGCTCAATAAATACCATCATAATAATAATACTTTGTGATATCTCAGTATTCCACAAACAACTTTGGACCTGGAGTTTTTTTTGTAACTCGTATAGGTGCCTTCCTTTGCTACTTTCATCCCATCCATTTTGCCACCCTTCCCTGACATTCCCTTTGAGTATCACCTGGATTTCAGGCCCACCTAAGTGGATCTCCATATCTATGAATCTCTTTCTGTTGCCTCATAAGCTGCCTTATCCACAAGTTTGTTTCCCAAGGTCCAGCTGAAGCTTGGAATCCATGCCAACTCATTACTAATCCCTTCCTTTGCACACTTCTTTAGATGTCTTGCATGCATCACGTGGTCCTTTCTGTGGCCATTCCCCTCCTTAATTGCTTGCAGCACACTCATTGAATACACAACCACTACTGCTTTTGCAACTATGCGTCTCCATTATCCTAATAACTGTCATGGTAATTGCCATCCCTTATTCCGTACAAATTGAGAAATAATCGGACAACCTAGCGGTTTTATACTCTTCATCCTCCTTTTCAAAATCGGCCATACATGCTTGATTCCTTTCAGAATCCTTAGACCAAGCAGTATACACTTGTTTTCATTTTTAGCTACAAGACCCCTTATTCCTAACGTTTTAGTTTCACTTCTATTTGCACTCTTTTTCATCCCTGTTTTTGCCAACTGCATACATATTGTTTCGATTGTACATTGTCCGTAAAGGTAACATAACTTTGTTAGCTTTCTACCAGAGACGTTGCTAGGGGGGGGGGCTAAAGGGGCTATAGCCACTGGTCTTGTGTTTGTAGCCCTGGATAGAATCTCAGGAGCTACAGCCAAAAGGCTGGCTAGCCCCCAGTCCCAACAGTTCTGACATCAGCTCAGCCCCGGGTCTTTTCCAGACCTAGCAACACCCCTGCTATCTACGCTTGCTAATGTGCATCCATTCCTATATGCCTCACCGTTCTCAGTACCTCACACTCTTACCAGCCAGCGTCAAGGCCCCCCACCTCCGTCAAGAGGTTTATAGTTAATAGTACCCCAGGACAGGTGCCATGGAATGCTGCTTTCCTGGGCTACTAGTCAAGGAGAGAAGCGATTGGGGAAACAGAAAATAGACAAGGGAGCAGCGGGCTGAGATGCAGTTTTAGAGAGCTAGGATGCTGCGGCGGAGAGCAGTGACCAGCAATGCCAAAGTCAGCATGGCTCAAAGACAGTGGATGATGGCAGAGATGGAACGTGGCAGAAGGCAGAAGACGAGAGAGGAGCAACATCACAGGATGCTATGGTATTTCAGAGCAATGCCATTAGATAAGGCGCAATGAGTGGCACCTCGTGGGAGATGCAGGTACTAATCACAAATGTTGTTTTGGTGAGGCATTGGGCAGTTGGGAAAATTTGATGGGCCATTAGCAACGTGCCATGTATGTTCCTTAAAAAAAAAACACACAGGAACATTCTTTAACAAACCAGTTGTGTTCATTGAGATTGGTTCACAGTCTTAAGTGGCACCTCTGGATAACATGAAGCCAAGATCCAGGATAAAAGAGAGTGGGGTCGGGGGGGTTGCCACTGGCAGAGAGGCTTGCTGGCTCTGGTAGCTAAGTCTTCTGCCACTGTCGTAGAGGGGCGTTTTGGGTCTCAGAGTGGGGGAGTCATGCCAAAGGTTGAGCATTCTTGTGAAAACAGAAACAAAATATCGAGGCTGAGTACCCCAAAAGGAAATACACCGAACACGGGTTACAAAGGAACATACAAAGTACTTTATTCTCTACTGAATTCAATTACAAAAACAGTGCAAAGTCAGATAGCTATCGGCCCTCAGTACAACACAACGAACTCCAGCGTGGTTCAGTGTGTTCAGTGAGAGACGCTGTACATTAGAATGCATTTGCCTTTTATACATTTTGTGGGCACTATGTCCAGCCCCACTTCGGGTTAATATTCCACTTTATACTTCACCAGTTCTAGGGTTCGTTGCCGACTCCCAAATAACCGCATCTAACTGGTTTGTTTTTATTACATGTAACAATAAGCGTATGCATTAACTGTGTATTCTAAAGTTTTGCATTGCAGGTCTTCTTAAACATTAATACAATGTAGTAAAACAGATGTTCTTTGTTCAATGTGTAAATACATTATCATAATACATACTTGTGGATTGGTTTCATTGCGCGAGTAGTCCTTTCACACATAGGTCAACGTAAGACGAGGTCTCAGTTCATGGCCTCAACAAGTAGCCTGCAGGCAGATTACACATTAGCGATGTACAGAGGTCAAGACGGCCATGCTGTATTTTGCAATGACATCGTCCACCATTTTAGCTCACAGGGTGACTTTTCCACACAAATCCTAAAATGGCGGTTTGACCTAAAATGGCGACCTACATGGATTAAAGGTCAGGACCTTGCAACACAGATTTCTCTCGCAAGCGACTTTCGAGCAGCTTGGCGTAGGCCAATATTAAATATATTTTCCACAATAGGAGGCACAATATATTTTCTATTCCGACAAACCCTCCCTTTGGCCTATGCCAAGTGCTAAAAACTCCTTTGTGTCTCCTTGCGAATAACTCCATGGATCAGTATCCATGTACCCTGAATCACTCTGAAATATCTATTGCCATTAGGTCTTTTACTAATATATCTTTTAACACATATTCTTTGGACGTCTTATTTGTGGCATGCACCTTATGTCCTATCGAATCTATTGCTTGTGCGCAACATCCCCCTAGCATCGAACACATACCAGGCAGACACTGAATACAGCAACAAAGGAACAACAGAATTCCTAAAATAGTTAATAAGACCGAAAGTACCTTCCAACCCCAAGATCGCAAGACGTCCCAGAACCAAGTGCCAAGATCCCAATTTCCCTCTGGAACATGCACTTCGGAACTAAGGACGTGCAGATTCTGTATTGCCTTGAAGATAGTTGGGGAGGAATCCGGTACGAAAGCACAGCAAGCGGACCCCACAAATTTGCATACTCCACCATGCTCAGCTAAAATGACATCTAATTCCATTCGATTTTGGAGTGCTACTAATCTTATTGCTTTCTGCTCTAATGTCATATTGTAGAGTATATCCGTGGTCCGGTTGATGGTTCTCTACAGTACTCTTACTAGTCTCCTGATATCCTCTGAATTCGCTATCTGCCCCCAAAATGGCAAAATTGATTTCGCTATATCTCCCAAAATGTGTGCTGGGGTGTCACCATTCTCGTCCCGTCATGGACGAGCTTTTGAAATTTCTATAGTACTTGCTATGAACAACCCCAGGTAACAGGATCCCTAAATAACAGTTTCCCTGCCAATCCATGGCCAACCATGGAAACGCTACATTACCGCAAACAAAATAGACAGGTTCACCTACATACAAAGGTCTGTCTTCCCCAGTCAAATTTGCAACGTTGGCACAACCTTTAAAAACTCCCATTGACCGAGTGCCATTCCTCTGTATGCAGAAAGAAGATGAATCGGGGCTATGGTTAACAGTGTAAGAAGGAGGCATGGCATCCTTCTTGCCTATCGGAACCATTTTAAAGGAAATCAAAGATTGAAAGGGATGGGCCAGTCTATCAGAAGGCCTAATAGAAGCAACATTCAGTTTACTCGTATTTGCAAAAAGAGAGCATCCCAGGGGATTCAAAACACGTTTCTCAAAACTATTCAAATTGGTGCCATCAAAGTTCCCTGAGACGCTATCATTCCATCGGGCAAAGAACAGTGCTCTAAGAGAAGCATAGCAAGCAGTTGTCAATGGTAAAGGATGAATATACCAACCTAGCCCCTTATCCCCGTGTTGCGGTAAATGTGAACAGACCCAGCAATTTGGACCTATTAAAAATGGCATCTGTAGCGTTCATGATAAGTAACAGAGTATAATTATGATACCTTTGTCTGTGCTGGGAATCTCTAGGGGTCAAAGTATGCAAATGCACAAAAGGTGCATGGACAGTGGGTACATTTTTAGTCGGTAGCGAAAGCTCTAAAGGATAAGCTTCTTCTAAATACCAAAGGCCTACAACAGTGACTATTATAAAACCAAATATTATTTCAAAAATACAGCAATACGTTTTCGGGGCCCAGGCATTTTGTCCATTGTCCCGGTTGGTCACCCCCTTATTTACAAGTCCAATATGAGCGGCGGCTGTAGCAGGCATTGCAGTCTTCAAACGGAAACCCCAATGTTCGTTGCTGGCGACCCCCCCGGTCGCGCGATTTCTGTGTCCTTCCAAAACCCTAGCCAACAGAATCCCCTTTTCTCAAATTTGTGTAAAAGCAAGCCCTCGATGACTCTTTTCCTTCCTTGAATGCACAGCCGAACCGTGCCGTATGTCTATCAGATGCACAGCAGAACCGTGCCGTATGGCTATTTTCTCGGACGCAAGTGATATCTGGCTACTCCTGGTACTGATTGATCCGGAAACAATGTGTCGTCACTTCCCATTGGAAGCAACGTATCATGGACAGATGAAGAGGCTGAATTTGAAACAGCCGTTTCCGGGTGCAAAATTTGTGGAGAGTGTGGAAACAAAATGGCAGCTTCCCCAAGCCTCTCTGGCTTAGAGATATTCTCTGACACACTCTCAGTGCTTCTTACTGCTTTGGGATCATCAGTTGCAGTATCAGCAAGGGGTTCTGCTTCTTCTGTAACGTGTGGCACAGGGTGAGGAAGTTTCTTGATGTGTGACGCGTGGATCCAATTCTTTCGGCCAGCTACCCGCACCGCTGTTTGGGTGACCAAAAGGACCTGGAATGGCCCACGCCAGCGAGGCGCGAGGCAGGAAGTGCGCTCAAATGATTTAATGAGCACCCAGCTCCCCGGTCGTATGCCATGGCCCGGGCCTTCGTAACGCACAGGTAAGGCCTCTCTTACCTGGTGGTAAATCAAATACAGGTTTTTAGTCAATTGGCTACAATAATCTGAAAGTAGTACATTTTCAATATTTCTCAAATTTCTACATTTTGGCAAATTCCATATATAGGCAGGTCTTCCCATTACCACCTCTTAGCTTCTTCTAATGTGGCATCGGCTTGGATATCCCATACAGACCGCATGCCCTAATCCATCACATAAGCATTTTCAGTCTCCCTAGAAACATATATCTCCGTAAAGAAATCAGTGGCAGTTTGTCTAGCTATTTGATCAGCGAAAGCATTCCCTTTTCCAATGTTATCTAAAATCTTGCAATGTGCTGCACAGTTTACAACTGCTAACTGAGTAGGGAGCGCAAGTGCTGAGAGTAGTTGCACTATTAGGGTGCCATGTTGGATCTTGGTGCCATGCGAGGTTAGGAATCCTCTTTCCGACCAAAGTCTCCCAAAGTTGTGAACCACCCCAAAGGCGTACTGACTATCAGTATATATATTTACTACAAGCCCTTCAGAAAGTTTACAAACTCGGGTTAATGCTATAATCTCTGCGGCCTGCGCAGAATTTTGCGTAATTCTCTTAGTTTCCAGAACCGTGCTGAAGGTAGTGATTGCATAAGCGGCTGTGGATGTACCATCCGGAAGTTTAAAGCAGGTGCCGTCACAAAACAGCTCTCCTTGCGGATTATCCAAAGGGGTATCTTTCAAATCAATCCTGCCCTTTGTTTCTTGTTCGGTCGTATACAAACAATCATGTGAGTCTTCATCGCCGCAAGTAATATCTTGCGGGAAAGGTAGGAGTTCAGCCGGATTAAGAACACAACACCTCTTAATTTGAATGTGAGGGGCAAACAAGATCAATTCATATCTCGTCAACCGTGCGGAAGTGAGGTGTTGCGTTTGAGTTCGGTTCAATAGAACATCTACAGAGTGAGGCACCATCAGGGTCAAATCATGGCCTAAGACAATTCCCTCACTCTGCTTTACAGACGCAGAAGCAGCAGCAGCGACAGCGCGCAAACATCTTGGCAAAGCGCATGCTACAGGATCAAGGGCGGAGGAATAGTAACCGCACAGCCTATTCTTCCCTCCATGCTCCTGCATTAATACAGCCAAAGCACATCCATCACATTCATGCACAAACAATACAAAGGCCTTTTCATAGTTTGGTGTGCCCAAAACTGGCGCAGAGCATAATGCAGTCTTAAGCAAGTCAACCGATTGCTGGTGTTCCGAGGTCCATGGCAACGGCGAAGAAATGCCCTTCTTCGTCAAGGCCAACATCGGTTTTATCACTAGTGAAAAATTTGGGATCCACAACCTACAGTAAGAAGCCATACCTATCAAGGCCCTAACTTCCTTCTGCGTATTTAGGACAGACATGCCAGAAATGTGTTTTATTCTTTCAGGTGTCAATCTTCTTCCCTCCTTTGACAGGAGATAGCCTAAATAGGCGACCTCCTGACAACAATATTGAAATTTCTTAAGTGAAGCTTTGTGGCCATGCTTAGCTAGATGAATAAGTAGTAACACAGTGCCCTCCTTACAGGCACTCTCAGAGTCAGCAGCCAGAAGCAAATCGTCAACGTACTGAAGCAAAGTATAGGTAGAGGGCAATTCAAGGGTATCAAGTTGTTCTTTCAAAGCCCTACTATAAATACTAGGACTCTCTGTGTACCCTTGAGGTGCACGAGTAAATATAAACGAGCGTCCCCCTAAGGTGAACGCGAACAAATATCTACTATCCTTGTGTATAGGAATACTAAAGAACGCATTCTTTAGGTCCATAACACTAAAGTAAGTAGCTGTAGCTGGAATGATGGTTAGGATTGTCGTCACATCAGGCACAATTCGAAATTGCGGTGCTACAACTTTATTAATGGTACGTAAATCAATTATGAAATGGAATGGAATTACATTATCTCCTTTCTTGTACACGGGTAAAATCGGACTATTACACAAACTTCCTGAAATTTCTTCAATCACACCGCGGTGCACAAAATCGGAAACAATACATTTCAAAGCTCGCTCGCCCTCAGCCGAAATCTTATACTGGGGAATGCATGGCAGCTCAATTCCATATTTCAAAACTATCTTAACAGGCTCAATCTGCAAAACACTGACATCATTGTCGTCAACAGCCCACAAGTTCTCTGGTACATCGATGAATTCTGGAGGCAATGGTCTAGTCAGAAATTGCGAGGCAGAAGATTGCTGCGGTGAAATCGTCAAGCGCTCTCCATCAGAAGAACAATAAATCACTGCATTTAATTCTTTTAACAAGTTCAACTCCAGCAAGTTTTCCCTGCAATCCAAGGTCAATAGAAAAGGACACTGGTCCGTAAAGGGACACCAAGAAATAGTTACCGGCATAGAGACCGGACCAACAACTGGTGTACCGGAAAACCATACAGAAACATTGGTTTGCCCTGACAGTGGAATGTTTGGAACCCGCGAACGATCAATGGAACACTTCTGTGCTCCAGTGTCTATCAAGAACTGATGTTTCCTATTTCCCACCATCATTTCAACATAGGGACCTTTCTGATTGACGGGAATAGGTGTAGGTTCCAAAACCTGCTACGGGCAATCCTAACGAAACAGAATATTATCAAAAGAAAGCTCTTGAGATAAATATGCAGCGGAAGGATGATCGAATATGTTCCTAGTGTCCGCACTCGGAGTCTGATTGTCCTGTGAAAAAGGCTGTTGAGGGTCCTGTGTAAACTGACCTCTACCAGGGCCCCCTACGCCCGGGCGACCTCTGGATCGCCTACCCATATTACCAAATGTATTATTCGACCTCTGTTGAACGACGGGGCATTGTGCTCGCCAATGACCCTCTCGATGACAATAAGCACATTGATTAATGTTCACAGGACCCAAGGGCACATTCACCTGTGGGACATACTGACCTCTAACCTGAGAGTTACACCCTCTGGGGCCTAGAACAATTTGCTGCAATAGCACCTTAGTTTTTAAATCACCTTTCTGTTTTTCAATCCTATCTTTTTCATTATTGACACGATTCTCATAGTACTGAGCCATGTGCAGTACTTCTGATTGCGATTTCGCCTGCCAGGCGCTTTCAGAGGAAATAATCTGTGACTGGATGTCAGGCAGCAATAGACGTACAAATTTGTCCACAAATAATCTTTTCCCAGACTCTCTGCCTAAGTATTGTCCACTGAAATCTGAAAATACCTGTTTGAACCGATTAAAGAACTCGGTAGCACCCTCAGACTTTCCTTGGACACAGGCCGTAACCTTGTCCCAAATAATTCTTTTTTTTGGGAATTATGGTTTTCAATTTAGCAATAATTCTATCAGGCAGAGTTAATATCACCTGTTGTGGTCTTTCGCCAGTTGGCCTTTCCCCATCGAGCCTAGTTAAATTTGCCCATGTATCTCCCAACCCGGGTACATTGTCAATAGTTCTAACTTGTTTCCATAAATCTACGGGCAGGAGTACTGGAAATAATAAATCAATGTCACCTAAGGTGAACACTGAGGATTGCAAAACAGATTCCATCTCTTTATAGAACCCTGTCAGATTTTTCCTAATGTCAGGAATAGACTGTCTAATGGTGTTCTCTTCCTGTCGTGAAAACGGGACGTGAACAAACTGTGATACATAATGTGCGGGAATTTCCACAGCGACTATACCTTGAGCAGCATTGGCCGCAACCTCAACCTTCGGGACAAATGTCGGAGGAACCTCTCTCATAGGCAACTGAGATGTAGGCAACTCCAAACGCTTACTAAGCAACAGAGCCAAGTCGAGCGCTAAAGCAGTCGAAGAAGTGTCAAGTGAAAAAGCTCTCTTATAAATATTCAATAACTCTGTGGGACAACTAATCTTCCTCTTTACACATTAATCCTGCAGGTACTCTCCCATTACCTGTATCACTTTCCACTGCATTTCCAACGTATATTGACTATATGTGTCATATACCTCAACTGGAGTTATCGATATGTCTGAAATCCATCTAATCGCATCTTTCTTACAAATTCGCATTTCCTCCGATATCGGTTTACGACACGGAAGGTACCATTTCTGTACATACATACTTTCCTCTTCATCATCCTCATTCCGTATCCTTTCTAACTCCTTTCTATACTCAAATAACCTCTCGACATGCTCATTTACCTTCTCCACAGTGTCTCTGGAAAGTGCTAAAGTATTTAGATCCCTTAACCCAAAGGGAACATCCGCATTATTTAATCTTCCCCACATTATACATAACTGAATCCCTAAACCTTCAATAAAAAAAAAAATTCTCAGGAAAATTATCTGTATTAAAAAGTGTGGAAAAAACACTAGCCTGATCATCCTTCTCCATACAATGCTTAGCCCATGCAATTCCAAAGATTGTCTATCACTGCGGAATAATGCCCTAAAGCAGGTAGACAATTTTCCAGGCATATCTCAAATTCTTGGTGTTACCTGGTCAATAATTGTGTCTGCAGATACAACGGGCCAAAATTCAAATTGCCAGGCTTAAATTAAGAGTCGGTTCATGACTCACCTGGACAAACCTAAGGAGGACCGATCGGGACTTCTAAGAATCTTACCTAACTAATCTTACCTCGTGTATGGTGATTTCAGCAAATCTGCCCGCCTCGATAAGTGGACCCTCGTCAAGATGCCGTCTCAGACCACAGGCTAGTCATCCAGGGATCAGATCGTGCAGGGCTGCTGAGGTGTCGCGTCTCATCCAGGGGCCCCTTACTTTTTGTCACACCGTCCGATCCCGGTCCGATAGCGTGTGTCAACCTTCAACAATCCGGCATCAATGTTGAGGGTCCCTATTCGGGCGCCAGCTGTGAAAACAGAAACAAAATATCGAGGCTGAGTACCCCAAAAGGAAATACACCAAAAACGGGTTACAAAGGAGCATACAAAGTACTTTATTCTCTACTGAATTCAATTACAAAAACAGTGCAAAGTCAGATAGCTATTGGACCTCAGTACAACACAACGAACTCCAGCGTGGTTCAGTGTGTTCAGTGAGAGACGCTGTACATTAGAATGCATTCGCCTTTTATACATTTTGTGGGCACTATGTCCAGCCCCACTTCGGGTTAATATTCCACTTTATACATCACCAATTCTAGGGTTCGTTGCCGACCGCATCTAACTGGTTTGTTTTTATTACATGTAACAATAAGCATATGCATTAACTGTGTATTCTAAAGTTTCGCATTGCAGGTCTTCTTAAACATTAATACATTGTAGTAAAACAGATGTTCTTTGTTCAATGTGTAAATACATTATCATAATATATACTTGTGGATTGGTTTCATTGCGCGAGTAGTCCTTTTACACATAGGTCAACGTAGGACGAGGTCTCAGTTCATGACCTCAACAAGTAGCCTGCAGGCAGATTACACATTAGCGATGTACAGAGGTCAAGACGGCCATGTTGTATTTTGCAATGACATCGTCCACCATTTTAGCTCACAGGGTGACTTTTCCACACAAATCCTAAAATGGCGGTTTGACCTAAAATGGCGACCTACATGGATTAAAGGTCAGGACCTTGCAACACAGAATTCTCTCGCAAATGACTTTCGAGCAGCTTGGCGTAGGCCAATATTAAATATATTTTCCACAATAGGAGGCACAATATACTTTCTATTCCGACATTCTGGTGTCAGGGATTGGTGTCAGAGTGGGAGAGTCTTGTCTAAAGTTATGGGTGTGGTGCAGAGATGTGGAATGTTTCATCGGGATGGGTGGCAACCATCTAGTGTTGCTCTTTAATGCGCTGGGTCAGGGTGAGCAATGTCTGGTCACATGACATAATATCCTGGCCGTCTGCTGGGGTAGGTTTTGTTTCAGGGTGGTGCAGAACCATGACTTTATGTTGATTGAATCTGGTCTGGTGTTATGGAGGAAGAGCTGTGGGCAAGCATGGGGCTGTCCGTTATCGTGGGCGGGGCATCTGACCACCGGTTGAGAATGTCTTATATTGAGTCGAGAGCTCTCTGCCTCCATGCCTCTAATTGGTGTATCAAGGTGGGTCGGGTTTAGGGGAATGTTTAGTCTGTGATTGGGTAGCAAAGATCAGTAGACATTTTAAAGAACTGCACTGTTTTTTACCATGCTGCTTGTGGTGAAGTAATACTTGTTTCACAGAAGAATGCAGCTGCCAGCCAAATACCATGGCTATCTGCGTTTCATAGACCATGGTTATCTGCATTTCATAGACCATGGCTTTCTGCGTTTCACATACCATGGCTATCTGCATTTCACAGACCATGGCTATCTGCGTTTCATAGACCATGGTTATCTGTGGGTTATCTGCGTTTCATAGACCACGGTAATCTTTTTTTATAGACCATGGCTATCTGCGTTTCATAGACCATAGTTATCTGCATTTCATAGACCTTGGTTATCTGCGTTTCATAACGTTTCATAGACCATGGTTATCTGCATTTTATAGCCCATGGTTATCTGCATTTTATAGACCATGGTTATCTGTGTTTCATAGTCCATGGCTATCTGCGTTTCATAGACCATGGCTATCTGCATTTCATAGACCATGGCTATCTACATTTCATAGACCATGGCTATCTGCATTTCATAAACCATGGCTATCTGCGTTTCATAGACCCTGGTTATCTGCGTTTCATATACCATGGCTATCTGCGTTTCATAGACCATGGTTATCTGCGTTTCATTGACCATGGCTGTCTGCGTTTCACAGACCATGGCTATCTCCGTTTCATAGACCATGGTTATCTGTGGGTTATCTGCGTTTCATAGACCATGGTTATCTGCGTTTCATAGACCATGGCTATCTGCGTTTCATAGACCATAGTTATCTGCGTTTGATAGACCTTGGTTATCTGCGTTTCATAACGTTTCATAGACCATGGTTATCTGCATTTTATAGACCATGGTTATCTGCGTTTCATAGACCATGGCTATCTGCGTTTCATAGACCATGGCTATCTGCGTTTCATAGACCTTGGTTATCTGCGTTTCATAACGTTTCATAGACCATGGTTATCGGCGTTTCATAGACCATGGCTATCTGCGTTTCATAGACCTTGGTTATCTGCGTTTCATAACGTTTCATAGACCATGGTTATCGGCGTTTCATAGACCATGGCTATCTGCGTTTCATAGACCATGGCTATCTGCGTTTCATAGATGTGTGTCAGATCTTCAAATCTTAATCTCATAAACCTTTATAACCAAGAGCTGAAGTTCTCTATGCCCAGCTCTAAAAACGTTACATTTTAGCCATAGTTATTTTCCTGTGATCTATATTCCCTCTAATATATTTCTTCTAGCATAATCTACCCTACATTTAACATTTCAAGCAATTGTATTTCCCATTGATGCTATAATCGTACTTATCCTTCAGCTTTTAAAAGCAAACTCCTTTACTGTGCGACAAGAATACACGCCTGCTGCAAATGCATTTGCTCTGAAGGAGCAGGACAGCAGAATACTTGTAAGCGGTTTGTTATCCACCGAGCTTACTGGACAGAAGGATTAGGAAACAATGGCATGTGTCCAGCAGAATAAAATGCAAACCAATGGATGAATGATGGAGCTTGTCCGTCTTTGTCTCTGGGGCTGATATGAGAGCCCGAGGACATTTACTGGCCAAAGGTTTGAATGGTTTAAACTGTGAATCCTTTGCTTTTTGTTTTTAGTTTGTAAATTGGGCAATGATTTGTGAGCATACAAATGAGCTCAAATGTCAAGCCTTTGCTCCATGAAAATGTCGCTGTCAATAAGGCTGTGCTACTTTATACATACCTTTTTTCAACCCAGGACACACAGCTCTCAAGAAACACTTGTGTATAGGTGCGTTATAAATGCCATATCATATTATATCATATCAAGGATTCAGGCAACTGTATACATTTTTCACCCACATTGGGGACCATTGAGAAACCTTGAAGTTATCAATCTGCAGGGACCAACACATCCCCTGGTTCCAAGCCTCCTTCCAGCCTCAAACCAATTGCTGTTTGTTTAAGAGCACTGTCTTGCCTCCTTTTAACTGGCTCGGCCATTTCTAGACCTACCCGAGCACCAGAAAAGCATTCAGAAGCACGCGTTGAGGCCCAAGAAGAAGGTTTATATGTAGACTCAGTGGCTCTGGGTCCAGTGGCTCTGGGTGCAGAGCTAGTGGCAACTAGTACCCCACCTCATATCTTTTTTAAATGCCCAGTTGCCTGCCCATACCACTGTCTTCATACCCAGAGTGCTGCTTTCAACCAAAGGTCTGCATATTCTGTGTATGTCATTGCAGCAGTGGGATGGTAGTGTTCTTATTTCTTTGGCCATCTTTTTAGTTTGATTAAAGTATCGTGTTTTTATTGAACCTTGATTCAACATCTCTTTTGTTGCCACCAAAGTACTATTGTTGTTTACGATGCTTCCTTGCTAGCTCACACCCCCTCTTGAACGGTGTGGCCTGCCTTTGGCCCATGTTGCCTTAAAGAGGCAAAGGAGGGATCCCATCCATGCTGGGCCTGATTAACCTTTATGTTACTGTGGGCCAGGAAGGAGTTTAGAAAACACTACTTATCTCTGTACTCCTACAGAGCAGTTGTAATTTTGGCACAGAAACATTATCTCAGAAAAGAGAAGTAGGGCAACCCTTAGACTACAATGGAGTGACAAATGCTGCCACCATTGTATTCTTGCATCCATATTGTGAGGCTGTCTGAATGAGTATATATGGTGCATGGTGTTTGCAGGCACTTTAAAGTTAGGGTGAGTGTTGTTTAAGATGAAATTAGCACCAAGCCCAATGGGTGCATTATGTACTTTATGATTCAAGCATAGAGTCCTTTTATCACAAACATATTTTCCAAATATTTAGATATGCGGTTATTCTTATAATCCCAGCTTTCTCTTTAGCCTTAGGCAAAGCAGCCAGGAACCCTCATTGGTGCGATCTTCCTCTTCCTCTTTCACAAGGGGGTATCTTCCAAGAGCACACTAGGAATTTAAGAGTTCAAGAGGAGTGTTCCAGATTCTGCATCTTAACCATATAACCTTATCTCTGAAAATAGTTTACATGATTATTTGAGGGGTTAATAATGTGCTTTGCTCAGTAAGGCAAGTGTAACATTCTTAATGTATACTCTACATCTGGCCTACATGTTATACTGGAAGTGATCATTAGACATAAACATTGTACAATTTTAAAAAACGAGATAGTTTAAATTGGTAGAATAAATAATGTCCTTTTTAATAGCTTATTTTTTTGTTTCTTAATATGTCCTTTCTTTCTTTCTTTCTTGAAATAACCACTTTCAGATTAAATCCGAGGTTCTGTTTCCTCTCTGGGCTACAGGGCAATGTTTACTTTTGAATGGTGAATACTGATTGGTTGGTAGTGCTACCAACCCACTACATTTGTAAATGTATGCCCAAACACTAATTAGGAGCAAGGAATGCTAAATAACAAACACAGTTGCATACCCTGTAGCCTGGCCTGCTGATCCCTTACAAGATCTCTTAGAAACCCAGCCTCCACCCCGGCAAAGTCCATCCACATCCACGTCACCTCCCCCAGTATGATGGCAGCATTCCCGCAAGACTCCCGCAATGACAACGTATTTCACCAGACACCAGCACAGTCCACTGCTCTGGGGATGCCTATCTCACTGTTGTTCTCATTCTTTTAATCATACACAGCACAACAGAAAACACAGAAACCCCCTCCCCTGCCCTTTGCAATGTTTATGTTTTTACTCTGGCAATAATCGCCAGAGGGGCACCAGCTAATGTGCCATTGACAGCACGAGTCTCAACCAGAGAGAGACAGGCAGAGACACAGAGTGAGGGAGAGGCAGAGAGTGAGGGAGAGACAGGCACAGAGACAAAGAGAGAGAGATTGGCATATGGCACTCTATGTACAGCTAGTGTTATAGATTCCTGAATAAGGAATATCCACACATCTCCCAACGCCTAACAATAGAATGATGACCTTTAACCTGCACATGCTACCATTGCTGCAGCTGTTGCACTACACCTGGCTGCCAATGTGGAGCATCTTCTATATGTATGAGTCGAAGTGTATATGTCTCTGTATGTAGTATCTCTAGCTCTATATATCAGAACATGTTGCCATGTCCCCGGACCCGCTGTATCTGTTATGTCATCATGGCAGGGGTATCAAGCTTGTTCTGTGCATGCCATGTGTGAGAGCGGGACATGCCATGCTTGTGCCCGTGCTGTGCGGGTTGCGAAGGAAGGAAGGAAGTCTGCACTGCTGCTCTGCACTCACCAGGGCGGACCACTGATGATGTCGGGATCATCCGACAGGCCAGGCACTCTGGGAGCAGCCAGCGGACCGAGGGCAGGGAACACCCTGTACTGTCCGGATCCCCGGACCAGATACCAGCTGCTTGGGGATCACCCCAAGCTGGGCAGTCTCAGCACCGGGGTCACCCAGGCTGAGCTGCTCCCACAGGCCGCGATCACGCGGCAACAAGCCCACAACAAAGGACACACAGACAGGAGTTGCCGCTTCCTGGGGCTCTGCTGCACTGCCCTCCACGTGCCAGCAGAGCCCCTTTTATTAAAGGAGCGTCATGACAACGTCATGATGCTCACGCAACAAAACCACGAGACCCACAGACAACATCCCTCCTTTATTATAACAAAAAAAACACACACTGCAAACAAATCAGCGATCCTCGGAGGGGTCTAACTTGGTGCATTCTAGCCCGTGCACCCATTGTGCTCCTGCATCATCGCCGCAAACATTGGGTGCATTCCAGTCTGCGCACCACCTAAAAGCTACTCATAAACTTCAACACTTGGCACTACAAAACAAACAGGTGTGTTCCAGTCCGCACACCACGGGCCCAACAGCGGACAGTTGGAGCTAAGAAGATTCCGGGATCGAATTGTCCAGTGGTGCTGCTGCAGGACAAGAAGAATATATTTTCTTCATCTGCCTCCTCTCCGCATCATGCTGCATTCTCCTTTGATCTTCCGCTGCTTGGACCGCAGCCACTCTGAGGGTCTTTCTTCCTCTCGACTCACCCCCTTGCGATGTCCCCGCCATGCTGGCTGGTGTTGGGGCGAGGCACACCAGGGCAAAGTGATCCACCTTCCTGCATCTCCCACAGATGTGTCCTTTCGCCAGTTAGTTCTGCGGGTGTGGAAGATCCCACCTGCACTGATGGCATAGTGTGGCATTGGGGTCTCTCCTTGGCCAGTCTCCCCTCCTCACCGGCTTTCCTCCTTGCCACTTGCCGACAGCTGCCACCTCCTCCAGCTTGACCCGCTGCATGGGGGCCTCCAACTTGAGGTGTTGTCTGGATGAATCCATGACTGAGGCCCGCACCTCTGCCAGTTCCTGGGCCCGGCCAAGGTCTAGTATCCAGTCGAGGGTCAGCGTTAGGTCCCTCAGGACTTGCTTGCGCAGCATGGCCAAACTGCAGCCATAGATGATCTACGCCCTGACCTCATCCTCCTCGTAATTTCCCAGGGCGCAGGGCAGAGCGATGCCGCGCATCTTACCATGGAATGCATTGAAGCTCTCCCCTTCCTACTGCCTCGCACACCTCATCCTGAACCGTTCATAGTCCCTGTTGACCATGGGTCTGATGTATTCGTACAGGGCTGCGATGGCTGCATCATAGGTCTGACTTGCAGGCCTTAATGTCTTGAACAGCCTCTGAACAGCCAGTCCGGCGGAGTACAGGAGTGTGGGGGCGTTTGGCAGTGTCTTTGATCTACACTGCCTCGAAGTACAACTCCAGTGTTCTCTACCCAGGCTGTCCACCGGGGTCCCAGACTGTCAGGCGCACCCAGGACATCAAAATGGGGTATTGGTATGAGCTGACCCCGACATGTCCCTTCGTTCTCTGATGGATGCTGGTCACCCTGCCTGCTATGGCCACTGCTATTGGGTGTTTTGAATTGTTCAGTCACAGGGCTGCAGGTGGCTTGACCCCCTTTTGGGGGTATTGATGGTGGCTGGGGTGTCCAGATGGGGGCAGCCTGTTGACGTATTCCCTGGGCTGGGCCCACACGTTCTTGCCGCTGTAGGCCCCACCCCTGGTACTCACTGGTAATAGGCCTCAGCGGTGCCAGCCAGCGTGTACTTCCCAGCGGGCGCACAAGCACTCTGGGTGGAGCCGCTACCCGTGGGGCATGAGGCATGTGCATCAAACAGGATGGGTTGATGACGGCCTCTTCTCTGAGGATGACCTTCTGCCGTTGTGTTACCTCCCCCTTGTGAACAGGAGAATAGAACAACTGTTATCCTCTTCACCACGGCCCAGTTCGACAGGCCATGCCCCTTTTGTTGTTGGCCCACACGGCACACACCCCTTTCCTTTGTGGGCCCGCTGGGGCCATGCCCCCCTTTTTGTGGAGCACGACACAGGTGAGAATGTCTATCTCCCCCTCTCATCCACTGCCCCGCGTTGTTGGCCACACACCTCGTTGCAGCCCGGGAGTCCCTGGGGGCCTTTCCGTCCTTTCCTTTGGGCGGGCATTTGAAGTCGCCCCTGCGGGGTGCCGTCGTCAGCAGAGGCCATGCCCCTTCTCGCCGTTCCCCCGTTGATGCCTGGGGGGGCGGGCTGCGGACCACTGGAGGCCATGCCTCCCTTTCAGGCTGCTTCACCGGCCACGCAAACTTCTTCCCCAGAATAGATGAGGAAGAAAAGAAAATGATGTTAGTTTCTTTCTCCTTTTTTTTTTTTCTAGGCCCGAGTGATGATGGGCCTTCACCTCCTTGCGGCCGCGGGCTAGACAGAGGCTTGGCTCCGCCCCCTCCTTTGTTCGGGCCGGAGCAGACTCCTCCCCCACCGTCCGGACCACGTGGTCACCACACCAGCTGGGTGCCCCGCACGGCCAATGCCGCGAACTAAGCCAGCCACCCCAGCTGACACCAGGCGACCTGTGCCGATGCACCGCACGAGGTCCCTGGGCTACCAGCGGCCCAGCTGTCAAGCGGCTGCTTCCGCCTCCTCCATGCACACAGCTTGATGCCACTTCAGTCCGGCTACGGGCTTCACATAGCCGAGCCTGTGTGCTATGCACACCCAGGGCGTGATCCTCGTCGCCAATGTGGTGGCTCACCTCCGGTCACCGGGGCGGCCCACTGATGATGTCGGGATCACCCGAGAGGCCAGGCACGCTGGGGGAACCCAGCGGACCGAGGGCCGGGAACACCCTGTACTGTCCGGATCACCGGACCAGATACCAGCTGCTTGGGGATCACCCCAAGCTGGGCAATCTCAGCACCGGGGTCACCCGGGCTGAGCTGCTCCCACAGGCTGCGATCATGCGCCAACAAGCCCACAACAAAGGACACACACACGAGTTGCTGCTTCCTGGGGCTCTGCTGCACTGCTCTCCGTGTGCCAGCAGAGCCCCTTTTATTAAAGGAGCGTCATGACACAGTCATTACGCTCACGCCACAAAACCACTAGACCAACACACAACACAGGGGAAGCAAGCACAGTCTTCTGGATGGACCTAGCCATATCCCTTGTGCCCTCTCTCTCTAGATTCTTGGAGTCAGAAGTGGTTAAACAGCCGTAGAATTATTTAGAGGACGTTAAGCTCCAAGGATCCAGGCCCTAACATAGGATGGAAGCAGCCTTGCCAGATGTGTGTGGTCATTTGCTCAGCCTGGCAGATGAGGGCACTGCTTCCCTCCTAGTGCTCCTTGGACACTCTGCAGCCTTGATTGGCTTTTCTGTTTTATGTCTCGTTTGCCAGAGGTCTCAGGCATGGCCGAGGCATCCCTGAATTAGTTTGCTTCCTTCTTAGAAGGTCCTACTCAGCAGTGTGCATTGCGATATTTCAGTTAACCTGGCACACCAGTCCATGTGGGCGCCCTCCAAGGGGCACTGTTGCCCATTGCTCTTTTTAATATCTATGCCAGTTGACTTCTGCAGCCGAACAGCTTCTACCACCTGGCCCGCGCATGAGACCCGGATTCACCTGCCAAGGTATGGTAAGGCAGGGCAGATGAAAGCTGGATCAAACTGCTTGGTGGCAGAGCTTCGATGAATAAGGGGCATCTTCCCGCAGGTGGTTTCTACGAAGACAAGGGTCTTTCTGGGTGGCCCTGGGAGTTTATCCCCTCGCTGGAGATAGATTAGACTTTCTTCTTTTTTTCCGAGACAACGTTGTTATTAAAAGGGTAGTGACAAATGTACGACTCTGACTGTGCTGTTCGGAGAGGACGTGTCAGTAAACCGTGCGTTCCTGGCACGTGGGCTGTACAAATTAAACGTAATTGGTTATTTATAACGCGCTTAATACCCAGAGGATCCTAAGCGCGGACCCAGGAATCGAACCGGTGTTGCTCCGTGGCGTCTTGTTTCTGAAACGAGCAGCGTTGCCCGTAAGCTAGCCTCCCAAGACAACCTGACGTGGTGGTTGTTTGAAGGACCTAGCATTGCTGCAGCCTGCGCTGAACTCGTTCAGTGTCAATGAAGGGATGGCTGTTGCAACTTTCTCGTAACTGTACACTCTGCTGAGTTGTCAACCTATCCCATTTTCCAGATAAATAATAGAACATTGTTTGTATATCGTAATTAAGTTTATTTCAGATTATACATTACACCGATATTACTTTACCCACAATACATTTGTATAAACTGTTCAAATGTATGTGGCCCATCGCAGCCCAATTTACGCGCAGCATGTTCCATCCTAACACGGATAGCGCCGCGCTACGGTGACGCATGGGGTTACTCCTGTGAAGCGAACTGCGCGGTGTGTTTTTTTGGCCCGGCTGACAGATGTTCCAGCTGCCGCCCCTCAGATCAGTCCCACGTGTGAAAGCTGCGAGGAATGCGCCGCGGAACACGCGCCAGCGGCGCAGCACTGCCTTAAAAGGCCCGACACGCACAGCCCAGCAATGAGGGATGCGTGGAGCCTACATCCGGGGTCTGCCTCGGTCGCTGTTACTGAGCGTCTTTCTGCAGCTCCCAGGACCCTGCTTTGTCCCATTGTGGACAAGGGCGGCCGGGAAGACCAACAGTATTCCAAGCATGCCCACGGTCACTTAGCAAGCTCTGCTCTGGGCACAGTTTCGGTGCGCTGCAAACTACTGATGTGCACCGACCTTCTGCTGGGGAATTATTTCTCTGAATTTAGGGGCCAATCCACTCCCTTTTGGCAACGCTCGTGGAGGGGGGCAGAGGTTTGGGGGGTAGACATGCACAGGGTAGCGAGATCTCTGTACTGGCTGAAAGGAGCCCAACAAACCGAAATATGAAAGTGCATGTGCAGGGGTGGACTGGGAACCAAAAGAGGCCCCCGAAATAGTTTTCAATGTGGCCCCATATCACACATTTTCAGCAAGTCCAACCATTTTCCTATGGGGAAATTTGGAAATACTACACACTGGAAGCCCTGGGTGCAGAGGCCTACTGGGAAATCCCCAGAGTTCCCTAAAGGGCAGTGCACCCCTTGTGCACCATTTGTGTTCCTCCAAAAGCAGCTCTGTCATCACACCTTTCCCAAATATCACACAGAGTGTCAGTAAAATGATGCAATGTTATGTTGTTGGTTTTTGTTTAGCTCACGCTGCCACTTCTACAGACTCTTAGTACTTTGATTGCTTTATGAAAGTGGGTTGGCTTTGGTTGCGGGGGCAGACTCAGCAATACAGGGTTGCTTTGCTGTGTGTTGATGCGTGCAGCTTGGAAGGAACCGTACTCTGTGTGTGGGGTACGCTTCTCGGTGCTTTTGGAGCAAGCATGCTTTATTAGCACAGCTAAACACACACACATTTCCAAAAAAATACCTTTGTATTAGGCTTGTTCATTACTAAGGGACCGTTTATGTACCCATCGACATCATTATCTAGGGTAGGTATCAGGTGTTTGCTGTCCCTATAGTGGCAGGCCCTCATGTATCTTAGGTCATTTGGGCGACGCAACACTTGCCAGAATGTCTGCAGCTTTCAGCTTGCAGCATTCACCCCATAGAATGTGTATATTTGGGCCGAAACATAAACCTGCAAACGTTTTCCATTTTATCTTGATGAAATTAGGAGCGGTTCTCTCTGAGTAGCTTCCACAGGCTGGCATCTGCTCTCGCAGTGTCTTCGGCGTGATGAAAAGCTGAGGGGTCACTAAAGCGCGACGCAGGGGGCTGTGTCCCAAGAAGCGAGGGGACGCTTAATAATATTTAGTATTTTGTGTCTCTTCATGATACGAGCCGCAACACCCTAGTAGCCTGTTCAGAGTCCCTAACCCCTGTCCTTGCCCGTTCTGTATATGAACGCTTCTGATGACACATCTTGCTCTGTTTAAGCGAGCCTGCGAGCAATGAGGAAGAGAATGCTCACGTTTCTGCAAGCTAATCTGAACCACTTTGCTTTTATAGTGGTCAATGTTCTACGGGCTCACAACGTGGCCAAATAAGTGGACAGGGATGCAAAGAAAAAAGGTGGTGGGCTTAAATCACACATTTCAGTGTGGCGCGGAAGCTGGGAGTAGTCTTTTGGTGGACGCGTGAGAGATGGCAGCGGAGGTTTGGTGGGAGGGGACAGCATGAGATGTGGGGGATGGAGATGATGCACTGCAGATGCACCTCCCTGATAATGCAACGCAAGGTCGAAACACCTGCCTCGGACTGCTGTTGGTACTCAGAGGAGTATTGATTTTGATTTTGATTTAGAAATATTTGTACTACGCACCTGACGAACTGAATCGTATTTAGGCGCTGATGTATCAGATACCATTCATCTTGCCATTTCTCATTTGAATTATGTTATTATAAATGCACCTCCTCGGCTCCCGGTCTCTAGCATAACAAGTAGGTCTTGTGAGCCCTGCGAAAAGCAGGGAGGGTTTTCCTCTCACAGATCTCTCAGGGTAATTTGTTCCATAATCTGGGGCCGTAGACCCCAAATCTGCGATCCCCTTTACTCACACACCTAGTGCGTGGTACGTGGAGCAAATTCTTGTCAATTGAACGTAGTTGCCGTATTGAAACGTGGCTTTTAATTTATGTATGATAGGTAACGTGGCGCTGTTTTGTTAACACATTTGAATACCAGACGGAGGATTTTAAAGTCGATTCGCTCTTTCACTGCTAGCCAGTGTAGTGATCTTCTTAAGTCAGAAAAGTGGGGGCTGATTTTTTTACCCTGTGTAGCAGCCTGACAGCCGCATTTTGGGCCACTTGTAATCTTTGCAACTGACAGGGTGGTATACCTACTAGCAATGCTTTGTCGTAGTCCAGTCTTGAATTGACCAGTGTGCCTACCACCACTGCTCTGTCTTCATTTGCAATAAATGGCAGGATATGTCTCAGAAGACGCAAGGAATAAAATGCAGACTGCACCTTAGTGCCTACCTGTGGTCCTTCCCATATTGTCCTCCCAGACACAGCCCAGGTTCTTAATTTTCTTAGCGAAATTCAGCTGTTTCCCAAGGAAGCATGGTGGCTGTAACTCTTTCCTATGTTGTAGATGGTGTTTAGAGGCAAATAAAGCCACCTCTGTTTTCCCAGCGTTCAACAGTATCTGGTTATCACACATCCAAGCCTGGCATTTCGGTTCTGGACTGGCCTTGTGGGTGTGCAATAGCAACTTGAGGGTTCCAAGTGCTGAATAGGATGGCCAAATAAATGATCTCAGGCCCAAATAACCATACAGACTCAAAGAATATGGCAAATACTACTTTATTATCAGTTCAATAAAATAGAGAAAACTGGCGAACAAACAGATTGTAGCTCAGACACTCTCAGCACATTTCAGTTACAAAAAAGGGTTTTATACCTCATTATACGTCAGCTATGATGTTATCCTACGTGGCAAACAGTAAAAACCCACTTTGTGGTGAGATTGGTTAAGGAACGCATATACCTATAGTCTATATAAGTGTTAGTATCATCATTGGATGCCCCTTATCTGTAGGCACGTCTTCAACAACCTCTAACTACGTAAAATACAGATAATAATGCAATACCAGCAGAGGCTAGGCTTCTGCAATGTATGGTCCACCATTACTTAGGTCGTCATGATTGGTTGGCACTCTCTCACCAACCTTGAACATTCGTCTCGTTGGCTGCATGTAAGCAACGAAACACAGGTGAAAGGGAACGTCAGACAACTGCCTTGCTTAGCCAATTAGCCAACCCTCTCTCATCAGTTAGGGCCAAAGCTACCTCTTTGTAGTTGACCTTACCGTATGTTCTCTTCTTCAGGACTTTAAAGGGAGTGAAGGTACATTGCTATCTTCGCCTGGAGCATTATGAATAGGCCTTGTCTTCCGGTTTTACACCACGTGTGAAGAGACCATGATTTTGTCCGTTCTGTCCTTCTTCTTAATGCTAATTGATTTAATTATATTGGGTGCCATTACTCCTCCTGGCCTCTGGAGACTTTGTTGCTCCATCCCGCATGCACTTTCAGCATCTTTGATTGCTCAATACTTGGCACTTATAATTATTCACTCCTTTACTTAATCTGAAAAAAATATGTCTTACATACATGGCTTATCCTCTTTGACTCCTTTCGTTCCTTGCAGTTGCTTCTTGCTGTGGCATCCTTGATCCTGAGCCAAGCAAATACTGTTTGTTCTTGCACAAATCTGTATTCCAACGTCTTTCAGCTCTGCAGCCTTGGTCTCTCTGCTCAATATTTCATGCTTACTATTATACAATGCTGACTTCCATTTTCTCAACATGGCTGCTTTACTCATGTTATATTTCCTACATTAGCAAGCTTCTACATCATCTTATCTACCTTGTGTTTCTGCCTACATATATCTTCTACATCTCTTGTCACTGATCTTCTAAGTGTATATGGTTTTCTTCATATCCGCATATATGTTTACTTCATTACTTCAGTTACATCTTCATTCATTTGACATCCATATATCAGGTTTAGTGCGCCCACATGTTTTCTCTCTTTTGTGGCACCACTTCTCTTGGGTCAGACTTTACTTATAGCTCTTCTATATCCAGTCATGTCTGCAAGCTCATGACTACCGCATCAGTTTGAGGATACATTTGGTACGGTTGTCTTGTCTGTTTTTGTATTGTATAGTTTACAGAGAAGCCTAAAAGAAAGGTTTAATTTTCACATTCTATTTATGCACCATGTACAACATGTATATATAATATATAAAAAAATAGAACAAAAATATTGTCCATGAAAAATATGTGTTGTGGTGTTTAGACAGTGTTTCTCACTATGACCATATATATTCAGTGAAAAAACTTTAGATGAAAAAGAGTTAAGGTGCTGGGATTCAACACAACAAAACCCTTGAAATTCAGCGAGTGATTACCATCTAAAGTCAGCAACCCCCACCCGTTGATGTCGCCCATGCTGTCATTTTGTATCTGTTTGTGAATCCCTTCTGTGATAGTGTGTGTGCTCATGGGAATGACAACGGGGTGGGGAGTGCCAAGTTAAGATGGTCTTATCACCATAAATGTGGAACCTAAACTGTTTTCTGAAAGCAAACTGATGCCAACAAATTGCCCTGAGAGAAAATGAGACATGTAAACTGTCCAAAATGAAAGTGAGGAAGGCGTCAGTAAAATGCAACACTTTTTTCTTGATTCCCACATCTCTCTAGCTACCATGACAAGGGTGCACTTATGGGATACCAATTGAGAAACAACACCCCTCAAATTGCATGGAGTTTCATACACACACCAGCAACTCATTTGTGAACTGACCCCAAAGAATAGGTTTTAAATGATTTTAAATCAACAGCCGGTTGGGCTAAAAGTTCATTCTTCACAAATTATAGGACTGCAAATGAAAAATGCAACATGGCCTGTGCTACAGAAATCTTCATTTCGAAGTGAGGTTTCCCTGCTATACCTGAAAAATGAAGCCAAAACGAACCACTTGCTGTATGTGTTTTCTCTCATTTCTACAACCACTGCGAAATTATCGAACAAAGCCTGCAATGACATTGTGCAGCTTAAATAATATCTGACAATTTAAATGTAGGGAAAAGCAATGGTTTTGTATCAACTCGAATAACACATTGGTTCATCTCAGCCATATCTAGTGCTGATTCCTGTTGACCAGAGTTTGGACCAGGAGCAAACTCACCTCCATCCTTGGGAGCAACTTTTGAGTTATTTAAAAAAAAGTTTTTTATCGTGTGAGTGAAGTTTAGGAACTGCTCAATTCTTCCATTAAAGTCATACTTTCTGATTTGATTTGATTTATTTGTGCTTATATAGCATTTTATGCCAAAGCGCTTAACAATGATAAAAGACACTAAGCAAGACTCAATCATGGGCAAAGAAATACAATTTTTAAGTAAAGGAAAGAAAGTGGGATTTCAACTGAGAGCGAAATAAGGGAACTTAATCGAGAGAGCGAATAGATAGAGGGAGAGAGTGCCAGAATTTAGGGGGTAATAGGGTAAAGGCGTGAAAGCGTGATTGGGCTCAGGGAATACGAGAGACTGAAAGAAGAAAGAGATTGGAAACAGAGAGGGCGTGATGGTTGGTACCAGGAAACAAGGGAGGAAATATATGGAGGTCCCATGCCATAGAGGCATTGGAAAACAATAGAAAGAAAATTATATTGGAGGTATGTTCAAAGAATGGCCATTGAAGAGAATTGAGATCTAAGAAATAGAACTACAGGGATTGTGGGAGCATGTGAGGTGTACAGATGAGTGGTAGATAGACCGAAGTGGGGCGATAGAGGAGGCGGGGAGACCAAGAAACAATGAAGAACAGTAATCGAGACGAGGCAGGATAATACGTGAGACTAGGAGTTTAGTTGCCCTAAAAGTTAAGAACGGGTAAGCTTTACATATATTAAAAAGATAAAAGTGACAGGCACGTGCAATGGTGAGAATGTGGGAGGAAAAAGACAAGGAGGAATTGAAAAGTGATATCAAGATTACGATTGGAGTAGGTAAAGTTAGCTGAGATGGAGGGAAGACACTAGAAGGGGAGGAATAGAAGGAGGAATTTGGGGACAAGGGAAGAATAGAATTTCCATCTTGGATGAGTTAAGATGTAGAAAGTGAAAAGACATCCAAAACTGGATTGAGGAACGACAAGCAAAGATATTTGAATGCAGGGACTCTGAAAAAGAAGACCAGGAGAAGAATATCTGGGTCTCATCTGCATATAACTGATAGGAGAAGTTATAAGAAGAAATCATATCTGAGAGAGGAATGGTGTAGCGGGAGAACCGACCGTTGAGGTACCCCAAAGCAAAGAGGAAGAGAAAGGGGTGACTGTCCAGCCCAGGAAACAGAGTAGGTGCAATGAGATAAGTAGGAACCAGTTGTGAGCAGTACTAGGAATACTGAGTGATAGAAGCCTAGAGGAAATAATGTGGTGATCAACAGCATCAAAAGCAGTGGAGAGATCTAGTAATATAAGAGAATAGTGGTTGCGTTGCCAGGCAGAAAGAAGAGAATCAGTTACAGACAGTAAAGCTGTTTCAGTCAAGTGGGAAGTTTGAAAGCCAGATTGCAGAGGAGGGAGTACAGAGTGGTAGTTTTGAAAAGAAAAGACTTGAGAATAAACAATTCTTTCAATAGTTTTAGATAGAAAAGGTAAGAGAGAAATCAGGTGAAAATTAGAGGCAATGGAAGGATCAAGGGAGGTTATTTTTAAGATAGGAATGACTGTGGCGTGCTTAATGGAAGTAGGAAAAGTAGCAGAAGAGGGAATTGTTAAATAAGTAAGTAAGAAAAGGAATAAGAAGGGGAAAAACTTGAGGAATAAGAGGGAATGGGACTGAGTCTTTAGGAGCGGCAGTAGGATTAGCACGAACAATAAAAAGGGAAGTATTGTTGTCAGTGAGGGGGTAGAGGGAAAAATAAGAGGAGAGGAGGGGGCCATGGAGGATAGAATATCTAAGAATAGGGTTTCTGGGACCGGTGAAAAGGATGATCGAAGATTAGCTACTTTAGTAATAAAGTAGGATGCAAAGTCATCAGGAGAGAGAGAGACGAGAATAAGGAGGGATCAGGGGATGAGGAGAAGGCGATTTAGTTCATTAAAGAGTCTGCATGGGTAGGAAGAAAGATTAGTAAGAAGATTAGAGTAATAGTTTTGCCTTTCTGGAGAATAGGAATTCGTTTTTTCCATTGATGCTTGACCCGCTGGAGTAGCTTTTGAAAGGAATGAAGAGGAGTGAGCCATGGTTGTGGAGACTTGTGAGAAGGGGCAAAAAAAGCTACATTACCAGCCCTTAACTATATTATTATTATTATTATTATTATTATTATTATTATTATTATTATTATTATTATTATTATTATTATTATTGTATTTATTGAGTGCAGACCTAGCTTTCAGAAGCAATGGAGTGCTTTACAGAGGTGTATATACAGAGGTCTCTACAGAGGTGTACAACATTACAGATGTGTAACAGAGCCCATTCTGTATGTAAGAGGAGGTGGGCATCTTTGACCCCTGGATGTGTGTATTCCAGTTCTGATGTCTATAATCTGCCTGTACTGACTGGCACATTGAGATGCCTGTCTGGGATTGTCTGGATTAATTCCTTTGTGTGAGAGCCCTTCCTGTGTGTGCCTGGAGGGATTGCTGGCCATTGGCTGGCCACTCTGAATAATGTGTGTTGTGTTTTGGTGCTGTTCACTCGCTGTCTCCTGTGGGGGATGAAAGCAAACCATCCCACCCACCCCACTCACTCACTTTCTGAAGACCTGGAACTCAGAACCTGCACTCTGAAATGCCTGCTGTTGTGGAAGGACTCACAGTCTGCCCCAGAATCTTTTGATGTTACAGAGAGTCCGGCAAAGCTCTGCAGGTGGGTCAGAGCCCAGAGCAGTGCACATTTCTTCTAATCTGTGGGGAAACTGGATTGCAGCTCTGGCTCAAAGGCCTTGTCTAACCGAAGCTCTGCATTGTGCCTGCATTGCCAGACCCGGAAGCAAGTACACATTTGCTGTCGGGGCTCTGAAGAGACTCCTTGCCAGACCGACTACAGACTCATCATCCAAGAACATTGAGCAGCTTCCTTGTTCCATTCCACCCCACCTCCCCCAACTGATGAGTTTCCAGGGGCCTGTGCTTCCTTTGTTCCTACAACTGCATCGCTGAACTTGCCCTCCCATATCTTTTCTATGGGGCACTCCTCTCCATGTGAGGTCTTCAACCATCCAAGATTCATCCTACCTTTGGGTCTCTCCATGCCAGCCCCATCCTCTGATGCTGAATCATGTGCCAGAGGACGATGTAGAAACCCTGCATCAACTACTATAGCAGCTGACCCTCCTTTATACTTCTGTGGTCTCAACCACGGCCTGGAAATCACTGGATTGAGAATATCTTCTCACATGCATCTGCATTGCTGTGTTGTCCCTGGAAGTCACTGAACAACGTCCACAGCGCGTAACTTGAAACTGCCAACCGCATCCTGCTTTGTCCATCCCAGGGAATTGCACTGCTTGCAAGTCTTTTCTTTTTACAAGTATTCAATCCTGAACGACATGACATCAGAGGTTATACCTCCATTGTAACTCCAAGAACTGCTCCTGGGGCACACAATGGTAATTCCTTCTCCCCAAAGACTGCCCTTCCCTCCACTACTGGTCTCTTGGACTTGCGAGCCGAGATTTAAAAGCTTTTACATAACCATTACAGCATTTTTCTTTCTGGGAGCAACTCTAAAGAACTCTTATTAACACTGGTAACTTACTTGATACGTTATGGCATCTTGTGAAGATTAAGATGCGTCACATGCAGATAGAATGGTGAAGATTAGCCTTGCATCACATGTAGATAGAATTGTGAAGATTAGCCTTGCATCACAATAAGATAGAATTGTGAAGATTAGCCTTGCATCACAATAAGATAGAATTGTGAAGATTAGCCTTGCATCACATGTAGATAGAATTGTGAAGATTAGCCTTGCATCACATGTAGATAGAATTGTGAAGATTAACATGTGCCACATGTGGATAGAATTGTGAAAATTAACCTTGCATCACATGTAGATATATTTGTGAAAATTAGCTTTGAGTCGCATGTAGATAGAATTGTGAAGATTAACATGCGTCACAATAAGATAGAATTGTGAAGATTAGCCTTGTGTCACATCTAGACAGAATTGTGAAGATTAGCCTTGCATCACACCTAGAAAGCGATGACACTAACCAACCCTACTAAAAAAGTTCACCCCTCTGCATACACCTCTCAAACTAACTAAACACGACCATACCTCTGAAGCACAACAAACTGCATACATTTCACTAGGCCACAACAACAAAACACACCACACATAACCTTTCACAACAGCACATGACGGCTAGCAACCGTAAAACACACCTAAACTCAGCGAATGGTGTAAACCGAACTGAAGCTGCCAACCGCACATCACAGCTTCCTGGCTCTTTCCTCCCACTCAGTCCTACTAACGTACCCCCCACCTTGCCATCATGCTTTTCAGATCTGCCAGAGCGGCAGGGGACCACTAAGGTGGTGATAGTGCATGGTATAAATATCCTTTAACATAACATATCTAAATGTGCGTGTCAGATGGAGGGGAGTGGGTGTTACAGAATTGCTGTGATAAGCTATTAAAGAAAAAACTATTTTGAATTTGATATTACTCGCAACAGATCAGCCCCCACCTTTTTTCATATTAAGATATATGAACGTCCAATGGAGATTGGGGTGTATATTTTCTGGGGGTGTATGACTGTTGAGCTAGCCAACGGAAATATTTGACCAATCAAATAGTGTTATATAAACATGACATATGCATGAGAATATTGCACTTTTTAAAAAGAATGAAAAGACAGGCAAGAACATTCTGAATCTAGAAGAAGCATCTAGAAGAAGCTGCTGGAAACGACAGCACCTTGTAAGGACTACTCCCGCCTTCCACAACTAAACGACTCCCTTCTAATATCTCCTACCACCTTTACACTACACATAACAATCCCCACAGGAGGCCACCAGAGGCCTAGTCGTTAGCAAATAAACACTAACTGAGACACGACAAAGCTCTCCTCTTTAATTACCACAAGAGAAAGCTGAAATACAGGAGATGGCAAGACTGCTTCAAAGCTGACCGTAAGTGTTCTCATTTTGCATGATCAAGAAACCTTTTATAGGCCTTTTAAGTCATTTATAGGGTATCTGACACCCATTGTAGGAATTGCAGTACATTGAGAAGCCAATTCGAGATGACAAAAAACTAAATTTGAACATCACCAAATGGAAATCACTGCCATCCCTAAAATGAAGTAAAACACATTTAAAAGAACCCAAAATAATGCCCCCACCTCCCAATAAATAAATGCATGAATAAATATCCAATGTACTTTTTTGTAGATGGGTCTTTTGTGGCATGGAGGCGATGGACTTCTGCTGCAAGCATACAGATCAATCAGAAAAAAAATGTCAATGGCTAGTGGAAATGATCAGTGAATTGAAAGATACAGTGGTAAGAAGCAATAGGAGAGGGTTTCAAAGGGTGAATAGAGGTGGTGGGCTAGAGACAGAAAGGGAGGAACAAATAAGGAAAAGAAAAAGAATTGAAGCAGTTGGTGAGGGGAAGGTGTAACATGGCGGGGATCGAAGGGTCACCCGGAGATCTCACACTGGAGGAACAGGTGATTTTTCAGCATCAGCAACTTAAGGAAAAAATAATTCTGCATACATTGGCAGAGTTTGCATCTGCCAATATGATAATAACTTTGACACATGAAAAATCTGGATGGAACATTTTTGATTAAAAGACATGGAACCGGCGGATGGCTTGGGTCCACTTGCTAGCCATGTGTGGGCCAGTACATTTTTCTGTAAATGCTATTTTTAAATTACTATCCCCGTTTCCGGGGGGAATGTACATACATAAGAGAAACACTCATGTACAGGCGAATTATAAATGACTCATCACATCAAATCATGTCTTATGGAAGGGGAGACCAGCTCCCCGGGAAAGAGCTTCAGGTCTGTTGCAGAGGAAAGCCGACCCAGCTGTGGATTTGGATAGCTCTGAACTGCTCGACCAGTTGGGTTGCGTGCCCACATTCTGCGACTGCGCTAATGTTGGTGGAACACATGCGCATTTTCTATTTGCTTGTGCGCATCCCACATGCAAGTGAAGAAAACTGTTGTAGGGAATTAGGACCCTGGATTTGGCGACACCGCAGAACACAGGCTGTGAATGCCAGACGTGTTTCATTGCGGGTGCCAGGCGTTCAGAACCACGCTTTTAACAAATTCTCTAAACCAACATATGACCCCATCATTCAATAAAATGTGGGCTTGCGAAACGTGGGAGGAATGTATTACTTATATTCAAAGCATTTTGCTTGAGTCTCCGCCAGGTGGCCAGGATGATGTATATAAGGCATCCATGAAAGAATGAATTCACCCACCAGCCTAGGGCTATGAAACAAGTCATGTATGAGGCCAAGCCACTTTCTACCTACTGATACCAAGACAAGCTTTCCAAACCATAAGCAGACTCGCCTCTACGGGACCGGGGAGATTTCCTGACTGGTTGATGCCACAGAAAGGATGGTCCGGCTGGGGATGGGGAAGAGTCGGCCATATTTGTTAGACAGGGCTGGCCTAACTAGTCACTGGCGCTGGCCCCGTCCTGTAGACTTTTTGCAGGCACTGGAAAATCCAGGACATCTTGCAAGCGCTGTAGTGTGCCCCTCATTAAAATGAATCCTCGGGCAGGGGACCCTGGACATTATCACAGTGCATAAATGTCACCCTGTGCCAAGTCATTCGGCAGGTGTTTCTCGGGCAGAATTATTTCTTTGCATTCTGGATTATAATACAGTGTTAGCACCCTGTTGCAAGGGCTGGAACGTGTGTAATGGCCCAGAAGCCCACCCGAGTTCGCAAGGGCCTATAACGAGGCCACTTGGGCTTTAACCCCTGTTACAGCCCTTGTAATGGGGTGCTAACGCCATTAGCACCGCGGATTACCAAAGCCGTAAGCCAGGGTGCTAAAAAAAAAGGATTTTCATTCATCGAAAGGCCCTTTCAATGAATGAAAATCCTTTGCTAAAATGGCCACCATGGTAATGGAAGGCATAGCCCCCATTACCATAGTGACCTGGAAAAGCAAGAGGCAGAGTAGCGGCGGCACCCAGCGCTGCTGCAACACTCAGGTAAGTGGGGCAGTGGAGGGGGGAATAGTACCATAAAAAACGGGGGGGGGGGAATGGCGCTGCAGGGCAGGGGAGGCAGCCGGCAGGTTCCGTGGAACACGTGCTGAGATTAGAGGGTTCAGTCCGCGATCCGCGGAACGTGATTGACTGCGCCCCCGCCCCAGGTGCCAATGGGAAAAGCGAAACTTCTGACTGGGAGGAAAGGAGCAGGGATGGATGAGCATCTCCGGAATGACGTGGGCCCGTTGGCATGCAGGCACGTGCGCACAATTCTGCGCTAGCCAACGTGATGGCAATCCAATGCCAAACGAACATATCAAAGGAGTAAAGAATTAGTCATGATTTAAAAGATGTATTTCATTATATATAGTGAGGATGTGTGAGGTTGGTCTCAATAGAGAAGAGCGCTGGGAACCACGTCACGAGGAAAAGCACAGCCAGGGAAAACAACAATGCTATTTTTGTGAAAATATGCAAAACGAATTAAAACCACAAATTGAGCCAAAAAGGCCAAACCGAAGACTCTGGCACAGCTTCTCACACAGGCCAGTTGAGAATAATGAACTACAACGTTCCTGTGCTACTTCTATGGGGAGCAGAGTGGCAGAGGGGTGGGGGTGTCCGCTGGACTGCTTGCAAGGTGTAAATGTATCCCTTGCCAAGTTTCGCTTCTCTTGTCCTCTTTCCTTCTTAGCCACGTGGATTGAATGAACCTCATTTAAAGGCACTATTAGTCACCAGCCATTTCACTCAATCGAATTGTGCTTCGTTCATAAGCAGTGACTCTCGCTCAGTGTAAGCTTGTCTTACTCATGTGAAGTCAGCCTCACTCAATGGGAGCCTGCCATATTTATTTAGAATGAGCAGAACTCAGTGGGAGGCTGCCTTACTAGTGTGACCCCTGGGTGCATTTGGGCTCTGCACAGCGGTCATCGCGCCACTCAGGAAGACAAATTACCCACAAGGCTATGTAAGGGGGACCAGCCAAGGTTCTAAAAATGTTGCATTTGATGCCGATTGTGTTGTCCCAAGCCTACGCCTGTCTGAGCTGCCAGGGTAGTGACATATGGACGTCCGGAGGGGTGGGGTGGTGTGCGGAGCGACTTTGGGGCAGTGAGGTGCAGTGACAGGGGAGGAAAAAGGGCATATGTTTGAGGCCGTTTGGTGCAGTCCCCCCTGGGCTGTGTGTAAAACAGAGGGAAAGGGTATTTGCAGTAGCCGGCAATCCTCATGGTTGTGCCCATT
The DNA here is from genome assembly GCF_040938575.1 of Ambystoma mexicanum. Taxonomy (NCBI): domain Eukaryota; kingdom Metazoa; phylum Chordata; class Amphibia; order Caudata; family Ambystomatidae; genus Ambystoma; species Ambystoma mexicanum. The sequence goes on from NC_090931.1 coordinate 875,077,421, forward strand.
ACCGTACCAGGAACGGGGCTGGAGTCCCCCGGGTGGCGTACCTTTGCTCTGGGGAGGTGGAAGTGTGGGAGGGCTTCCATTTTGATGCAGCCAAGTTTCTTGCGTTGCTCCACCGAAAGCTGGAGAAGGTGGGGTAGCAGGTTCATTGGTTCCTGTTCTGAGGGAACCAGCAGCATGCTGGGAGTGAGAACCGGAGTGCTGTTGCAGTGTCCCTGGGATGCAGTGCGGCTTTCATCCAACAGGGGAAGTGGTGAGCATGGTGATCACTCTGGGTCAGGTATGGGTATTTGGCTGATGTGTTTCCACCATTTGGTTCATCGTCCAACATAACCGCATGACACGACCCATCCTGGACAACCTGGAATCCCTTCATCTGACACAACTAGTATCAGGCCCCACACACTCTGCTGGCCACACCTTAGACACAATCTTCAGCTCTTCTGAACTGATCTCCGCGTTCTGACCTCTAATCTGGATGGACAATGGAGACATTTTCTTCACCCTCAAACTATAAGCCCTCCATCCTCCCTGACTACCCCTGGACCCACCTCCCGCTCCCCCCATTGGAACAAGGTCAAAGTAAACCAAGATTTAGCTGATTTCCTGCTTACTTCCCTAACCTCCCTCCCACTCCAGCCGGGTCAGCCCTCCATCAGCCAATTTGACTGGTGACTCTCTGAAGCTCTTTGTCCCCTCACCTCAATCAGACGTTCTCCAACAGACAAGGTCCCTCCCTCAGATGGTTCATCCCAGCTCTCAAATCTCTCAAAACCCAAAACCACATAATGGAACGCAGATGGCGGGTGGGCCCTTCACCTTACAATAGAAATTCTTATGCTCAGCAGATGAAAGCCTACAGAGCCGAAATTCGCAAGGCCAAAACATACTTTTATTGGAATAGAATAGCCAATGCCCTTAACACCTGCAGGGAACTCAAAAGGATCATCTCCGAATTGAAGACCCCTCTTTGCACCTCCTCCTTCCCAGACCACTCCCAAGCCCTCTGTGACTTTTTCTCTGACCACTTGCACATCATAGCCCTGGAAAGAAACCTCACTATTGCCTCAAAAATAGCATTGCTCCTGCAGCACTCCCCTGCATCCACGTCTGGGCTCTCAGACCCACCAACAGCCCACCCGCTCTTCTCCTCCTTCTCTCGTATCTCCCATCCAGAATTCCTAAAGCTACTACCTAGCAGCTGTCCCTCAGGATCCCCTGGAGATCCCTGCTCTCCGTCTCTTCTAAAAGAAATCGTTTCCTCAAACCTGGAGCCAGCAGCTTAGTAAGATTGATCATTGACACATCTCTCCCTTCAGGCACCTTCGCTGCAGATTTGTTATGTAATGTTATTGTTATGTTGATTTATACCATGCACCGCTACCACCCAGGGGCAGTCTCCAGGCGCTCTAGTAATTTCAAAACATCCCACATCAAACCCTTGCTCAAAAAACCCTCTCTTGACCCCCTTCTACCTGCCAACTACAGACCTATCTCAAACAACCATTTCATAGCCAAACTAATCGACCTAACAGCTTACAAGGAGCTATGCCTTTTGACAGAAACTAAACTTCTCCTCAACACCGCCCAATCCGACTTCAGACCCCGTTCAAGGAATTATATCATGCCTAGTCTCCCTCTGGGATGATCTCAATAGAACCTCAGAGTCGGAAGGTTGTGCAGCATTAATCCTTCTCGACCTCTTGACAGCCTTTGACACCATGGACCACCACACCCTCACAAACAGACTCCACTCCCTCTTCAATAGGGATGCAGCCTTGAAGTTGTAAACAGGTATACCAGAGGACCAGGGTTTGTCCTATACAATCACAGTTCAGCAGAGTGCCCAGGCCCAACAAACGCTCCCTGGTAATGATGGAGGACTCAGTCAAGGGCAAGTTAGAACTGTCATTTATTTTCTATAACAGACAGGGATCACACAAGAAAATGCATTTCCAGCAATCACAGCTCTTGAGCCGGTATCAGGAGTTTTTGTTAGCAAATATCATCACAATTTAGAACCATTGCCCCAAAACCTACGAGCCCATTCTATTGGGTGGCTGGGGAGGTAGGGCAAAACTGAGCCTTTTGGGCTGCAATTAGTGAGGATTCATTCTCCTATTTTGCAGGTGGCTCCCTGCCGCTTGAGCCTGGAATTTTCCATTGCCTTTGTACTTGGCTGCGAGCACTGGCTTGTCACGACCCGTGACCCAGAACCCCACTGGCATGGTCACATGCCAGGTAGGGTTAGGGCTCGGGGTTCATTTGGTGCCCCAAGGTCCTTGCATTGCCACCGGATGCTCTCCTGGAGTCAGTCCTGGCACCTTTGGCGCCAGGCTCATATTTGGAATGGGACTTGAAGGGACTACTTTTCATATGGAGGTCTGCAGCCAACATGGAGGCACCCACACAGTCTAGTCCCTAAGAACCAGATTGTGCGGTGCAGTGTTTTAGGGTGTGGTAGCCCGGACTACTTTACCTGGACTACTTTACAGGGTAGGCTATAAAAACCACACCCAAGCTCAAGTACGTTCTTCGCGTTATTCTGCAGCCAGCAGCGTAATGCTCACCGTGTTCAGAAAACAGCACCCGGCGTTCCTGAAATCGCGGTCCTTGCGAGGAGACAAAAGAACATTATTAGCAGTCCCAGTTTACCTGCAGTCTTCCATCCTTTGATCCCAGCTGCTCGCAGTCTTCCATCCCATTGGCAGCATCTTCAGGACATCGCGCTCGCACCGGAACGAAGCACCTGGGGAGGAGAGAAAAAGGGACAACGTTAAACAGGTTACTCACGGCAAGCTCAGCAGTAACCGAAATCTCCTCATATGGCTGGGCATATCTTGGCCGGTTCCGCTCCGGAAAACACAGCACGCTCAGAAAGACCATCGTAACCTGAAAAGGAATAAAGAATACAGGTTAGCCCAAAAAGACATTAGCGCGCCGCACTTCGCGCTGAACCTACCTTTCTTCATACGCTCCGCATCCATAAATCCCGGCAGGAGCCGAACCCAAGCAGCGCACCCAACAAACCTCTGCATACCTAAGGGGGAAACAATCAGGGAAAGACATTAATAGTCCGCAAGAAAGCAAAGGCCCTCAAAGACTGCTATAATCGAACTTACCTCTTGAAAGACCCTTGAATGGGTTGGCATCAGTGAAGTTAACTTGGTTGCTTCAACCCGCAGAAACTACGCACCCCTGCGCAGAAAGCAGGACGGAGAGCACGCCAGACATCATAACAAGGCCCACCTGCCATAGAAGACATCATCCCGAATTGAGTACATCTGGGGGAAATCTGGCAACCAGGGCATACAGGCGTCCCCGCAGATATCAGGTGAGCGTAACAGGCCCCCTGCTTCGTGCTGTAGAGTCTGCATGTCTTCATTCCTCGTTCTGAGGCCTGCGGATTTGTGTCCTTTCACTACAGTTGTTCTATGATTTCTCTATGTCTATATATGTATTATTGCATTGCTTTGTCTTGAGGTTAGGAGTATTTGGTTCTTCCAGGTTCCTTACATGTCCCTGAAGTTTCATATGGTTAGTTGCAATAAGCGGCTTCAAGCTTGTTTTATGTGACTCTTGCTCTCTTGCATTTCTGTGGTTCTGCATTTGTTTAATGAAAGAAAATAAGAAAGACTTTCAACAGTATGTGCGTGTATCTGTCCTCTATCTAGAAAGCTGTGTATGCAGGTTCTTGATATGTGCATGGATGCAAGTTTGTTTCGTGGCTAATGGTACTATGTTGTGGCATCTTTAATGAAGTCTGGACTGCTGGATATTTATCTTTAGTCAATCTGGTCCAGTGTTGAGGCTCCTGCATCTGTGAAGATGTCAGCTGGATAGGGTTTAAATGGTTGCCTAAAAGAATATCTGCTCATATATGTAGAATTTACTGACCCTCATGGGGGCTGGCCAAATAGTAACTGGCATCTCTCGTTTGTCAGTCTTCAGGCTCTCATGCATATAGGGGTCATGATGGGCATTCCAGGTACCCGCTCTTCAGTTCCCCCTCTGGTCAGCCTGTGAACCATATATCACCAAATCTATTCACTGTCACTCTTGGAAGCCATATCTTTGTTACTCCTCCAAGAGGTCCATAGTAATTTGCATGGTCACCAAACTCCATGTCATGTAACAGCATTCTCCTTCTGGGTTGCACCACAACCATTTACCCCAGTATTTCTTGTAATCGCAGGGATCATTAAATACTATAATTTCAGTCAGGAACAGTCACATTCCTTTATCTTTGTCCATATTGTAATTCGAGCTTCTACTATTATATCCTCCTCACCATTATTGTCTACTAAGATTTTCATCCCTGCTGTTTTTTCTGTTGTCTTCTTGACTTGTGTTATGCATTTCCTTATCACACATAATGTCAATAATATTAGTATCAGTGCTGCTAATAGTACTTTTAGTCCATCTTCCATCCATGTGGGTATCCATGAGAATATGTACAATAGCCAGCCTTGATCTTTCCCTGCACCTTTCGCTTCCTCCTCCATCTTGGCATGCATTTTCGACAATCTGGTAACTGCTTCCGTTAGTGTTCTGTTTGCTTTGTCATTTGCTGGAATGAATGTGCAGCAAGAAGACCTGATACTGGCACAAGCTCCTCCTTCCATTGCTGTCAGTAGATCTAGAACATTTCTGTTCTAGAGTGCCATCAACCTTACCACTGGGAGCTCTTCTTTTATGGCGTTAAAGCCTTTGACCATTGAGTTTATTGTCTGCATCAGCTCCCACCTCGTTATCTGGAGGCATTTTGCATTTGTCCATGTCTGTACAGCTGGAACTACTGATGTGAAGAAAATGTCTGACCTACTGAACAGTCGGCACTCGGGTGGTATGTCGTCCAGAGACGTTTCCGATGCTGATGACATGTAGTTCTCTTTCTTTACCCTACTCACTTCTACTGACCTCTTCTTTCTTCTGGTATTGTCCATCTTAGGGAATCCTTCTGTTTTGATGTTTTTTTTCTGGAACCACTAGTGCTGGCGTATTGATGTGCACTAGTGAGCATACACCTCCCCAGTTGGGAGGCAGTTTTTCATACGCCTTAGACCTGCATGCCGAATAATGATCCATTAATACTGCCATCCCAACCTTCATCCCTGGATGCTGTATTCTCTGCTTGCAGTATTTACTGCTCCATCTTTCTGGAAGCATAATGCTGCTTTCTTCAATGGTATTATGGGCATTGGGCCAGCTTCATTTTCCACCCAGGTCAGTAAATTCGCACTTGCATCCAATTCCTTTATGCATTTGTCATTATCTGCCTGTACTGTGTTTACTGGAACTGTCAGGAGCATGTGCTCCTTGCTCCCTACTGCACCTTATTTCCATCTTTCAGCTGTGTACACTTGGCCGTACATAAGCATCTGTGGTCGTTCCCAGCATCCTGATTCTCCTCCTATTTCCTTGAGTCCCTTCTTAGGACATGGTAATTCCTTCACTGTTACTGTTTTTGTCTCTCCTTCTTGTGGCCCATTAGTTATGTAATGTATAGCCTTATCTTTCTGTCCATCATGTCAAGTGTTTTGATATAGCTATCTTCGTATGGGAATGTTGTCTTGGACATCCATCTCAATGTTGCCATTCTCTCTTGAAATCTTCCTCGGGTGGTACACATGTACAGAAACATAAGGTACTGTGCTCCTGCTGTGGTTATTTCCGTTGCCAAAAACATTCTAGAGTCACTCATGGCATAGGGGATAAGAGAGCAGACATAGCAGCGTTTCCCCTTGGTTTGTTTGCCTGCTTTAGTCATGTGCTTGTACCACATGTAATTAGATACTCAAGCAGTATCAGTGACATAGAGATACACCCCTCCCATGTATACATCAGCACTGCGTCTACCTCTCCTTACTTTACTTATAGTGCTTACCTGTCCACCTGACATGGTTGTTCCTCCTGCCGACATTCGGGTTATGTTAGTAAGAGTTACAGCTGTATTACTTGTAACATTCGATATTCGCCAAAAGATGAGGACAAAAATACCACACCAAAATAAGACACAGGACACAATAAGCATTCCTTTAATACTATCACCCATTTCTTTCTCCTCTTCAGAATACTGTGTATCTTTGAAGATGTTTGTTGACCGCCTGCAATGTGCTAGAAAAGGTGTTAGTTATTACTATTTTATTAATTCAAGCCTGTGAACTTGATGTTGGGTCATTGCAAAGAGAAATAATTGTTCCCAAACTATGTGTATTCTAGGATCACAAAGTACTGCAAGCACAAAAGGGTTACATTCATTCAGTTGTGGGTATGTTTAGGCTAAATAGGCCAGCAAAACACAGAAAAATACATTAGGATGGCGTCTTCTATTGCTGTTGGATCTCCTAACAAATTTGACACAGTGGCCTTGGAGGGTCGTGGAATGTGGATCATGGGGAAGCATCAGACAATGCAATAATGACAGTCGCAACTTTCACGATGAATGCTGTTAGTGTGCGGAAAGAAAAATAATAAACATACGGTGTGCTCTCACTCTTTATGTCTAGGAAGTCCTTTCCCTATCTCTCTTGCTCTGGAGTGAGTCATCATATGTTGGCTTCTGCTAGGTTGATATATTCCGAGGTGATCATTTTGCTCTTCTGTTTGTGGATCGTTGGCCCTTTCGTTGTTGGTGCTAGGAGAGGCTGCCACTTGACAGAGCTTCATGTCCCCAAGGTAATTCCAAGCCTTCTTATCTCACAATTTTACTGCACGATCTGTGACCTGTTCTACTGTATATGGTCTTGTAAACCGGGGCTTTTACCACCGACATGTGAAATCGTTTAAAAGCAACTGGTGCCCAGGATAAAACTGTGGAAGCGGTAGAAGTTCTTTGTTTGCTTCTGGGTTGTTGTTTTCATCTCTTGCTTCAGGCCTCTCCTGTTGTCCCTGCAATTGAGGAGAAATAAAAGAGGCACTAGCCATCAAGGAAGCAGTGTATTCGTGCATTTCTTGCCCCAATACATCAGCCATATTTTCTGCATCTAATATTGATCTAGTGGGAGGAGCCAGGGGAAGTCTCATGCGCCGTCCGGTTACCACCTCATGTGAGGTTAAATGGTGGTTGGACACTGGTTCATTACACAATGGGTATAAAGCTCAAGGCAGACAATGCAGGAAGCCTTTGTTTAGCATCTTTTTTATTTTGTCAATGCCTTCCTTGAGCAGCCCGTTGAGGCGCTCGCACATCCCTTTTCCTCATGGGTGATAGGCACAAGAGAATTTGTGTTGTATTCCTAACAAAGTAGTGATGTGGTGAAACATCTCATTGGTGAAGTGAGGACCATTGTCAGATGACAGGTCCTCACACATGCCTCATCGTGGTAACATTTCATGAACCAGGAACCTTGCTGCTCTAATGGCATCAGGATGGGAACAGGGACCGGCTTCGATCCATCAAGAAAATGGGCATACAACCACTATCATCTAGCGGTAGCCCTGGCATACTTGGAGCATGTCAACATAGTCAACATGAAGGTTTTAGAATGGACCCATTGGGTGAGGTATGGCTCCTCACACTACCCTTAGAGTATGACCTGCTGTAGTTGTTTACACCAAAGCAATTTGTCAGGTATTCTGCCACATGTTCTACCAAATTACGACAGAACCAGTCTTCTCCAATCTGAGCAGCAAGCACCTCCTTCCCCATATGGGTGGTGCAGTGTGCAATAATGATAATGGCATTACCACTTTCCCTGTGTTGTTTTGTTGCCATAAGGCGTCTGTCGGAGATACAGTACATACCTTCCCTATCCAGACTTTCTTTTCTTCCATGGTGCAACTCCCTGCAATTCCATAATCTGTGTCGCTGGTAATGTGTTATATCCTTAATTTAATATCATTGTTTGTACATAGTTGCGCTGGGGATGAAGCATCAATTTCTAAAATGTCCCCAAAATAAGCGCTGTGTTTTGCTTCCGCATTCGCTGCCTTGTTGGCCATGGAGATGGGGTACTCCCTCTTCATGTTGGCCTGGCACTTTGTGCATTGCCATGCACAGTGGGAATAGTGAATAGGAGTGCCTTTATCAGTATCCCCAATAGGAGAGAGTGCTATACCAGTGCCATCAGCATGCATGAAGCCCCTCCTCAGCCAGCGTGACAGCCCAGAATGCACTCTGGATATCACGTAGGCTGAATATGAATATACCATCACTTCCTTGTTTTTGCTATGTTCTAGTGCCAATATTAAAGCTACTAGCTCTGCAGCCTGTGCTGAAAAATGCAACGGTAAATGTGCGCTTGTCACCACCTCGCTCATCCCATCTTCCTTTAATCTCATTACTGTTGTCCCAGTATGTCTTTCCCTTGTTGCCTGGTCAATTGTTGATGACCCGTCAATGTAAAGTACGTCACTCCCCTCAAGTGCGTTCTCCTGTACCTTTGGAATGTCGTCATGGTTTTCTATGTTGGCGGTGCAGTCATGCACATAGTACTCATCCTCTATGAGTTCGTTGACAAAAGTCACAGAGTTGACAAGTCGGCACCTCACTAACATGAGGGCTGAATTTGTCAGTAACACCTCATACCCCGAAGCTCTCTGTGTAGTCAATGTCCTTTTGGGTCTTTCCAGTATTGCAAAGAGAGCATGCTCCACATAAAGAGTGGTGCTGCATCCCATGGTAATACTTTCTGACTTGTCTACTGCGAATGCGGCAGCAGCCCGTGCCAGTTTGCACGCATAGTGTTCTCTCATCACGGGATCTAACTTCCCACTGTAATATGCTATGAGTTTTGTGCCGAATGCTTGTCCTTTGTGTCAGTACTGCAGTCATGATCACTCCATTGGAGTGCGAGAATAAGAAGAACTCATCTTTATAGTCTGGAATCCCTAATACTGGAGTTGTGCATATTGCTTCCTTCAGTTCCTCAAATGCCTCGTTCATTTCTTTTGTCCACTGTAAGGTGCCCTCCCCTCTCTGTGCTTCTTTCAGTTAACTTAACAAGGGCCTACTGTACGTGCTGTCATCAAACACACATGCTCTGCAGTAAATACATAGTCCCAGGAATTGCTGCATTTGTTTTATGATTGTGGGTTTCCTGTCTTGCATATTGCCTCTCCTCTTTCTAGTGTTACTCTTCACCCTTCTCGTGATATAAATTGTCCAATGTAAAACACCTCTTTCTGTTAATATTGTAATTTGGCCTTGTCTACCTTGTACCCTTTTTCTGCGAGCACAGTCAACATGTCTACAGAGTCATCTCTACACTGTGCATCTGTTTTGCTGCAAATCAATATGTCGTCTGTGTATTGTATAACAACACTCTCTAACTGTACGTTTTCTAAGTTCATTTGCAGAACCCTTTTGAATATTGAAAGTGATTCACAGTACCCTTGATGAAGTCTGGTGTGTTTCCACCTTTTATTCCTATATAGGAATGAAGTTAAGTCTTGTGAGTCTGGGTGTAGTGGTATAGAGAAGAAGGCATTCATCAAATCTATAACTGTGAAGTGAGTAGCTTCTGTAGGAATGCTACACAAAATTGTCTCTGGATTCGGAACTAAAGGAAGTTCTGCCTCGACAATATGGTTCAGAGGAAGCAAGTCCTGTCTAAAACATCATTACCCCCATTTCCTTTTACACAAGGTGCACTGCTGTGTTACACAGTGATTCTGATGGTACTAAGATGCCTTGATTCACTAGTGCTGCAATTGTCTCATAAATAACCTCATCTGCCTCCCTCGACAGGGGATATTGCCTAGCTTGTGGTAAAATTGTTCCTGGCTTCAGTTTTATTTGCACTGCCCCTATCCCCTTCAGAAGCCCCATGTCATAGGGACTTGTGGTCCATAAAATGCTGTGGACCTTTGCCAAGTCTTCCTCGAGAAATGTCAGCAGTGCTTGTAGCATCATCGCCATTCTCTGTGGTACCTCCCTGTGTAGTTAGCCTGTACCCTTCTGCAACCATGATCTCCACTGACTCACCGACCTCCAGGCTTATCTGGTGTCATCTGTCCCATGTACTGTTATTCTGTGGTCTCCCACTATTACTGCCTCTAATTCCAGTGGTACTATTGTTCCTTCTTTCTCGTCAAGTGGTAGTTCTGGTCTAAACATGTTTTCATTCAGAAGGCGCCACAATTTCCCCTGAACCGGTGGGAGCCATGCCATTATTACTTCAGCCCTGTATCGAAATAGCTCCTCATCTGCTCGCACCCCGCTCTGCAGTGTGCATTCACAATAAGCTGAATTATTTCCCTCATCTTTAAGAGGTAGATCCCAGGCATGGGACACACTATCCCTTTGTCAGTGAATGAGATCGTCATGTTAAGTTTGCTCATGATGTCCCTTCCCATTATGTTCACAGGAGTCTGTCAGGAATACAGCAAAGGTAGAGCTAGGTCATGCTACCCTATAGAAAGCATAAGATTGTCTGTAAATAGAACCAATTTGTTCACCCCAGAAAATCCCCGAGCATTCATGGTGTTACCTGACATTCTATACCTCCACTTGCGGATGCAGTATCTAGTTGCCCTTGTATCTACAAGAAAAGAGAAGTCGTCTCACCTATCGTCACCCCTATGCGTGGTTCCTCCGCCGGGTTGGGTGTAATTGATAGGATGGAACACATCAGGTCTTTCTGTGGGCTGTCCTATTGAGGGTATAATGACATTCTGTTTCCTGCAAATGGGTTGCTCCCCATCACAGTGCCTCCCCTGGTTTCCGAATGGGAGTAATTCCCATGGAGTCGGTGCATGCTAATGTCCTGTCATTTTGTGGTGCTGTGAATGGTGGTTGCATGTTATTTTGTGCCTGTGGTATCAGGGGTGTCTGCGAATACTGTTGTGCTGGTGCCCGCATTTGTGGTGTCAGTGTCGTAGGTTGGTGTGTCTGTGAGTATGCGTTCAGTGTCTGTCCTTGTCGTTGCGTCTGGTCCTGGCTTTAGTACTCAGTCTGCTCCCCCTGATGTGTCGGCTGATATTGCATTCCCCCATTATGTTGCATCCCCCTCTGCTCCTGAACACTCTAAAGATGTGTTCTACGTGTCTGCACACTCAGCACCAGGGTGGTTCTCTCATTTACCTCAGATACACCCAGAGAACCGTTCTTGGCCTTGTTGTACTGGTGGCCCACGTCCGCAATACCCTCCCAAAAACCCCTCTAGGCTTTGTTGCATTTTGTGCCCATACCCACGTCCCCTTGGTGGCCCCCTCTTCCTCAGTACCCCTGCTGCATATCCCCTGCCCCATATACCCTCCTCCCACGGGCAGTAGTACGTACTGTGTCTGTGGTGCACTCTGTCCTCCCATGCTTGTTAACACTGCCCTTTCCATGGCGTATTTGGACAGTTTCTTCTGCAGTAATTTCGGCTCCTCCGCCTTTATTTCCTCTAGCTTTTTCCTTTCATTTTCTTGTATTAACCTGAGGTAGTGTACTGTTGTAAGTTGAATTTCAGACCACGGCTTCACCTCCATCCCCACCAACTTCTTTAGTTACTTTTGCACCTGCTCTGGTAATCCATGACATAGTATGTGGTAAAATAATGCCACTGGTTTATCCCACGTTTCCAGTCTCGATAACTCTTGAAGAGCCTGAATATATTTTAGGGCGTCTTTGTCTTCCCCATTTGCTTGCCATTATCGTGCTGATATCCGATGTGTCTGGGAACTGCATCCTAAGAGCTTGCCATACAGCCACTCAGCAGTTGTTAAACTGTGAACCATAATAAGTTGTGTTCTGGGTAGTCACTTCTGGGTATCCAGCCCTTTTCCATACATCATCAGCAGCCTCTCTGAGGATTGCTGCTAATAAACCTTTAATGTCCCGTACCACTAGTGTCTGTCCTGCTGTTATTCTTTCCATTTCATATATTTATTTTCCCGCACCCGTGGTCAATGAAGGTTGCTTACACCTTCAGTTTTTCTTGTCGATCTGATGCCGTGGTATATACTGAGGTTGCACCCTTCCTTTTTCCATTAAGGTGAACTTTGTCAGCCCAATCTCCCCTCCAGTCTCCCAGTGTCTTTGGTGGCAGTGAACGCCCTTGCTAATTCTCCCCTCCTGTGCACTGGAAGGTCCCTTAGTCTCTGTGTGTATGGGGTAGCGCTGTCAATGCTGCATGATATAGACCTAGAATGATGTACGCTTTCATCTTTGTCACCCTGTAATCGAATCCCGTTGTTGCCTGATTCCCCTACCATGTCTCGGTTTGTGCCCTTCCCTAAGCTTCCTTGGGCAGGCCGTCCTAGTCCCTCGTCCTCACTTCCTCCGAAGTCGATGTACAACTCAGTGTCCCTGATGTCACTGTCAATATTGTTTTTGATAACATTGTCCAAAATGTTTTTGCACGTTGGGTATCAAGTGTTTGACACCAATTGTCACTTCAAGTACTTCACAATTAGACCACTAATGATACACATGGCGAAGATTGTGTCCAGCATTGTGGGTGGATCTGTTCAATAATTTCTTGAAGTGGAGTGTTTCCATAAGAGCGCTGAGTGGGTTAGCTGGGGTTTCGTTCTCTCTTTTGAATATTATGTGAAATCTCCCAGGATGATTAAGTTATCATAATAGGTGGAAAGGTTGGCAATGGAGTCAGTGAGCTTTGTTGCAAACTTTGGGTTGTAGGATGGCAGTCTATAGGTCAGAAGTAACACTACCATGGCTAAGAATTTGAGCATGATCTTGATGAGGAGAAGTTTGCAGTCTTCTAGGTGCATTGAGGGGAGTGATGTGGTGCAGATGTGGTCTTTGTGCGCTATTGCATTTCTGCCTCCTCTTTGATTGTCTCTGTTGGTGTGTATTAGTTTGAAATTGTCTGTTATGGATTTGTGGGTGATTGTCTTGTAGTTGTCTGATAGTCATGTTTCTCTGAGGAAGAGTGCGTCGTCGCAGCCCTTGCATAGGAGGTCATACTTTTCTGTTTTGTGTTTCGCCATGGATATTACGTTGACTAAGCTGCAGTGCTGTTTGTCAGTTTTTTCTTGTAAGTTGTTGCTTATCCTTTCATGAGTCCCAGCTGTGGTGGTGTTTGTTGGGTTTTCATTTCTTGGGGTTCTCTCTTGGGTGAGGCTGTTGTCTGTGTTGTGGTTGTGTGCTTTGTCTCTTCGTTGAGGAGTTCAATTATGTGGAACAAAGGTTTTCTTAGTTCTGGTTTGTGGTGGTTTGTTGTTAGTAGCTGAGGGCTTTTTTTCCAGTCATTGGTTATGTGTGGGGTGTGGATGGTTATGGATTCAAGTTTGCCCAGGCTTCTTTTTGGGGTGTTTTCCAAGTTGCTGTGTTTTGTATTTTGGGATGTTTGGTTGGCCTCCTGTTGGGGTCCAGGTTTGTTTGGGTTCTTGCCTGTGGGGGACTTGTCAGTTGTTTGTTTTCTGTTGAGTTAGAGTTGTAGGTGGAGAGGTAGCATCAGATGTATTCAATTTTCATGCTTTTCTTGGTCAGTATCCTTAGTCTGTTTAGTGGTGTACCCATGAGGTTTCTGTGTGTTGTGAATTCTGGCAGGTAGTTTCTGTTCTGTTGAGGTGGCGTTTCCTTACTGTTTCAGTTTTACTTTCTTGTTTCCGTGTCTTTCTTGTATCGAGACATCTTGGTGGTCTGTGTTTATTGTTTTGGGTTAGTTTTGCGATGTATTCCAGGGGCATGTGCCCTCCTGGATGTCTTTTTTTTTACTTCAGATAAGAGATGGCACCTTCTGCTGTGATGTATAGTGGTGTTGGCCTCGCTATGTCTGTTGGCGAAAGTCTATGTTTTGTGTTTGGTTGAGTGGTGTTCTAGTGTATATCCAGGGTGGGTGCACTCTTGGGTTGGTTATATCCTGCTCACCCTAAGTTACTAAGGGAATCTAGAAGTGGACCCCTTGCTCATTATTCTTAGAGAGGCACAGCTCCACCCTACTGATGAGGTCCAACCAGACCGAAACACAAGTCTGGGGTTGCTGTTGGTACTCTTATCCCGAGGAGAATTGGCTAGCATTTCGGTGCTGGACTACCCCAAGGCAGGACAAAGACTGATATGTTTTGGATATGTCTCCTCTGTGAAAGATAGTGAGCTAAAGAATCTGGGTAAGGCTCTCGTAACCAGAACTAATGTCCGGCAGAGGGACTCCCAGGACCCCCGTTGTTAATTTGCATAATTTAAGTAACTTTGGGTCTCATGCTAAGTTAATAGAGGAATCCAGACGTGGACCCCTTGCTCACTATTCTTAGAGAGGCACAGCTCCACTCTACCTATGAGGTCCAACCAGACCGAAACACGTGTCTGGGGTTGCTGTTGGTACTCTTGTTCAGAAGAGAATTGCCTAGTGTTTCGGTGCTGGACTGCCCCAGGACAGGACAAAGCCCTCTTAGAGAGGCACAGCTCCACCCTACAGACCGAAACACGTCTCTGGGGTTGCTGTTGGTACTCTTGTTCAGAGGAGAATTGCCTAGCATTTCGGTGCTGGACTGCCCCAGGGCAGGACAAAGACTGATATGTTTTGGATATTTCTCCTCTGTGAAAGATAGTGAGCTATAGTGAGCTAAAGAATCTGGATAAGGCTCTCGTAACCAGGACTAATGTCTAGGCAGAGGGACTCCCAAGACCCCCCCCATTTAATTTACAATATTTAACATGTGATAGGAAAAAACAGTATTTATACCTCTGAGCGTAGTACGATTTAACTAAACCTCTGCATTCAGCAAGCTTTAAATGGTGGCAACCCTTCTATGTGGAGGGAATCAAACAGTACCTAAAACCTCTGAGCACAGCAAGATTTAAGGCGATCACAATGTGTAATTTATTAGCGTGGCAAAAGTCAAACAGTGGCACGGATCAATACAGTAGTAAACATTCTGAGCTCAGCAGATTTAAATAGTGGCAGGAATCAACAGTGGCTGAACCACTGGGCGCAGCAAGATTTAAAGTAATTACAATGTGTAGCTTCTGAACACAGCTAGATACCAACAACGGTGGTATTCAACATAGTAGCAGAACCCCTGAGCATAGCAAGATTTAAACATTGGTAGGAATCAACTGCAGCTACGCCACTGAGAACAGCAAGCTTCAAACAATGGCTGCCTTCTTATGTGGCGGAATCAAACAGCAGCTAAACCTCTGGCCGTGGCAAGATTTAAACAGTGGCGGAGTCAACCTTACTGAGATTTAAGACTGTACCAGTACCCATGATAGCTAATCCTGAAATGCGTTTCTTAAACATTCGGTTCCTTGTTAATCCAGACTGTGATTGGATATGCAATGTTTTGGTGATTAAAGGTTAGACAGTTGAGTCAGGTGGTGCTCTCAATCAACTGTGGGGGATGTGTTTTCCCAAATGTGTTTTAAACGTGGTGTTGGAATCTTCAGTGGGAGGAGGTGATGGCCCTTAAGAAATCTGGCAACTGTTTGAGATAAGATGCCACCCTACGCTGCACCACCGCAAATCCAAACATCCTAGGGGTATGGACATTTCCCAAATAACACCTTCCCTATCTATGCCCCCACTCAACCTCCCAACTGCCATAGCCTCACATAAACATATACACATGCATGTACACAAACATGTTTATATAATTGTTCGAATTGACTAAAAGTGGTCAACAAAACTGTAGAGATTCAAAAGAAAGTCTTTTAAACAATGGTTACCCTTCCAGACACATATTTTGAAACTGCTGTTATTTTGCCTGCACTTAGTTGGAATATTTAAGTTCCCAAAGGGTCCCTGTTCATGACTTGCAACCTCTAAAGCTATTAGGGTATTGTGGCCCGTGTTGATTTTAAAGAAGTCTACTAGTAAGGAAGATGGTATTTTGGAGTGAACACATGGTAACCTGATACTTACTGACAACTTGTCTTTAACACGAGTCTGATTGTGTAGGAGAGACTTTGTTTTAATGTTGGTGTATATATCAATTTGTCCTTCATTAGAGATCCAAGATATGTTCTGTTTGACTCCTTTTTCACTTCCCATTTTTACTGGTGGTTGCCAGGATACCAGGAAACTTTAGCAACACTTCTTCAAATGCAACACACATGCCTTAACTTGTTTGGTTTTCAGAACATCTTCAGGAACAAATGTGTTCCTCAAGTCTTCCAGGAATGTCCCAGACTACTTGAAGAGAGGATTAGGTGTCTCATACTTCAGAAATCAGCCTAGGCATTCTGGCAGATCACTGGCTCGGCAGGTTTTGGTTCTCTCTCTCTCTCTCTCTCTCTCTCTCTCTCTCTCTCTCTGAGGAGAGAGAGAGAGAGAGAGGTACTACCCTATCTAACATTCTTTACACATGCCCAGCTTTCGTCGAAAAGATGCACGTCACTTCGTTAAGCAACAGCACACGGAAACGGGATCTCTACCCACGTCGTTCGCCTTGTAACGTCATCCATCATCGGTATCACGTTGGCCTGGCTCGAGTGCAACAAAACACGTCATACTCACGTGTCCTATTCCAGTGGTGCCTTCAGCCAAGATCATCTTGCTATACACCAGTCCTTTTCTGCGATCCCAGTGTTTCTTTACCCAGTGGGGTTAAGTGTAGAGCCATGGTGAGTCTGGGGTCTGCAAGAGGTCTGCACACCTGGGTGGTGGGCGGATGGCAGGCAGGTCAAAACAGACATTGTTCCTTATTTCTCATCAGCCAGGCTGGTGTTCCACTCAGCAGCTGCTGTCCCAGCCCTTCCTGTGTCTGTGCCTCAAACTCAAGGGAAGACGCCACATGCTGTCCTGTCTCGCCATGATGGGCCTTTCTCATGCACCTTGTTATCTCTTCTAGATGTTGTTTGGGAGCTAAGAGGGTTGGTGCCAGCTCACATCAGCTCATGTGCATTATGGGCGAGTCAAAGCCTGACACACATGTTCATCTGATGAATGCCGGATATGCATCATGCACACACACCTTGGTGGTGGGATGATGCTAGGCATGTCAAAAGTATTGACAGCTCCTTATCCCTTCCAAGCCCCACTGGGGGTCCACTTCACAGCCACCCTCCCAGTCCTTCCTGACTCTATGCCTCACATTCAAGGGAAGATGCCCACTGCTGTTCTTGAAGTACTTGCAGACCAGAAATATCTGACATACCTCAACGAAGATTGATTTCCCAGTCTTTGTCATGCCAACCGGATGCTGTTTTTCACCTGATTCAACAACACCTTATTGTATCTTCCCTGTTTGACACAAGTAAAAGCTGATGCCTTCTTACTCACCAGTCACGGCTCCACCAACCAAGTGGATCATCTTCTCATTCGGCAGCCCGTTCAACCAAAATAGGAGTACTCCAAAACTAGAGAAGCATCTCCGAGTATCACTGCAAGCCCCTGAGGTCATTAAACCTGTGATCAACACCCTGAGCTACAGCCAATATCCAAAGACACATTAAACCTGCCGGAAATGCTTCAGGAACGTGTTAAAAACTCCTTCAGTGGCTTCACAATTCCAAGCTATGTGGAACCCTTCCAAGAAAGAACAAGAGCAAAAATATGGTTAAGCTTTGGTTTTCCTGGCCCCACATCACAAAGGATATCAAAACATATGTACAGGAATGCACATTTTTCACTCAGCAGAAGGAAACTCGACAAGCACACACGGGCCACTTACAGCCGTAAAAGGTAGTGACAGACCCTGGGTGGTTGTGACTATGGACCTTATCAATGATTTGCCTCTGTCACAAAAGGATACTTTCATTTGGGCAGTAATCACTCACAGCTCTATCATCTGCTGAAACCTTTGCCCATCTACCTGTCCACCTTCATGGCTTGCCTGACAGAGTATTCTTGGATGCAGGACCTTGCCTCAAGGATAGGTTTTAGCATACTCTGGATGAAGAACCAGGTTTCCAGACGCACCACTCCACTGCTTTCCACCTGCAAAATGATGATCAAATGGAGCCAGCCAACTAGGTGACAAAACAGTGGCCTGACTAGTTTATGTCCAGAGCGCAACACAACTCCTACTTGCTCAATTTGACTTCAACAGCCATCATCATGTATTCATTTTCATCTCCTATTTCTACTCCCTGACAGGGTACCATCTCCCACATGTCTCCCACTGCCCAGTACAAATCCTGTCCCTACCAGAGCTCAAGTCGAATGTGTATGTGGGTGGAGGGAGTCCCCCCACTTTTTTCAGAGGGCACCTTGATATGCTAATTTCTGGTGCCGACACATTCAATTGGTATGCTAATGAGTCCCCCCACTTTTTATTTTAGGACTTGACCCCTGGTACCTGCAGCACAAGAGTTAGCCAAGAATTCAGACATGCCAAAAACACTTACAAGTGTCTTGCTGATTGGAAGCGACAACTGACTGCTGCCTATGCTGAAAAGCATTGGATATCAAGAGAAAACATCCAGATCCTGAAATGGCACTGCTTTGTTGGTCCTTTTAAGATATTGAGACTTCTTCGACAGTAGCTGCCAAATTGCTGCATACATCCCATCTGTCATGTGTCCCTCCTGAAGCCTGCTCATCCCACACACAATTGCTCGAGCGCCTGTGACATTGCTATTTCTGACTCTGCTGCTCTTGATATTCAGCCTATTCTTGATTCTAGTTTGCGAGGGTGCATATTTGAATATCTAATCCACTGGAAAGGTCTAGGGTCCTAAAAAGTCTCATGTTCTGTCCCTGCAACTCTGCTTTTCAGACAGTTCCACTTCCGTCACCCTAAAAAGCCCTTTCTTTTCAGTGGTGGGTATTGATAGGAATCAGTGCAGGTCTCTTCCAGCTGCTACACCCTCATCTCTGTTCTGCTGGTCCACCTGCACCTTCACTCCAAACTCACCCATCCACCTCTCACTCTTATCTGACTCTTCTGGCTTTTTATAGCCCTCCCTTTCCTGCCTAGAAGACTCTCTTTGCTACCATTGGCTAATCAAGTCAGCTGATACCCTGGGCCAATCGCTTTCTGAATTAGGGCTGGTACCTCCTCTGGAAGTCTTCAGAGCCCTGAACCCTTTTCAACGTCTATCTTTGCCATGAGCTACATGTAGCGACTGGGGTCATTTGTTTCCTGTCCCCTTCCTGGATCCAGTAAGCCTGCCTACTAAGGTTTTGGGAATGGTTTTCTGGTCTCCCCAAATGCTAGGCCTCCTTATCACCTCGTTATCTCCTCTAGATGTGTTTGGGAGCTAAGAGGGTTGGTGCCAGCTCACATCGGTTCATGTGCATTATCAGTGAGTCAAAGCCTGACACGTGTGCATCCGATGAATGCCAGACATGCATCGTGCACACACACCTGATACACTTGTCTGCTTTCGGATAGAAGGTGGCGATTGAGTTGCGGATAAATAGCAGTGTGCAGGGGTTGCTCGTTATACCAAATTGTATTTGTCAGTCTGTGATCCGTGAATATTCCCTTGTCAGCCATGTGGATCCTAGATATTTCTTGATGCATGACAGAATGGTGCAACATTGTGTACGATTGCTACAAAACTAGCACGCTTTGAGACGTGCTGTCCTGAGATACAGTAGCGTAACAAGGGGGAGTCAGCATGTCCGCCTTGCTTTCCTCCACCGTCTCGGAAGAGCACATGGTTTTACGCCTGCACAAGATTTTCGCGCACTTCTAACACCAAAGGGTTCCAATGGAGTACGCCTCACATTTACACCTGATGAACAGCAAGTGGATTGCATTGGGATCCGCCGGCAGCGTTTAATTGCTCTCAAAGCAGAGAGTCAAAGTGAAGAGGAGATTTTACATTGGTTTGCTCGTCACAATTACACTCTGCTTTGGGAAAATTAAAATTACATGCAGGGGACCAGCAACACGTATGTCTAAACGGTGATGGTCCAATGCATGCCATTAGCACATAGATTGAAGCAGCCACCAAAGTTGGAAGTATTCTGCTAGATGAAAGAGAGGTAGGAAGGGCGGTGTTATGTTGCTTGCTTGTCCAGTAAATATGGTCACCAAAGGCCACTTCATGTCTCTTAAGAAGAAGAGATGAGAAGAAGTGAGAAGGGAAGGAAAGAGCCACACATGCATGGAGGCAACACAATATATCAAGCTGTCATGCTATGTTATGCACTTTGGCTCCTTGTAACCAAGGCACGTCACCAGATCACTGCTACGCACGGCCCTCAGCAACATTTTTTCGGATAATTCCATTAGAATTAATGCCTCTGGCGTTTGCTAAGTGTTTTCAAATGTATTTTTACCATCCTTTATGCAAAATGCCATTCGGGTCACAACCCCACCATTTCCCTAGAAGGGGATCCTTTCAGGGACATCATTTAGGGGTCGCTAGGGGCCTCCCTTGTGACCCCTGATGCCTGCCTTGCTACCCCTGTGGTCTCCCTTGCGACCCCTACATTTTTTTTTTTTTTTTACAGATTGAAGTTCCTGGGCTTTGTAGCTAATGTCATGTGGCTCTTTGTTTCTAAAGTGGCTGGCTTTCATGTTCAGGCTTCTTAAAATAAAAGGGGGTTCCACAAGTGTAACACTTTGAGCAGTGACCCTAAATTAGAAAGAATAGGAATAACAAATAATTGATCTTTCTGGAATTCTATGCAATAATTACTAGACTCATTAAAGGTTAATTTCAGGCACACTTCAGAGGGTGAGTCACTGATTTGGTCTGTTCTTCAACACCTCAAATTCACAATGCAGAGAAAATCCTCCAAAAGGCATTTAGAGTAGAATAAGTATCAATTTCGAACTATGTATTTTGCTTTTAATAAGTTGCAGTTATAGCATGTTTTTTTCTGCTGATACATATGTTGATCCATTCTTTTATGAAATGTATATCACGTTACAGTGACATTGTAACCATATTTTGCATAGTGTACTTAGAAACAATGCTATGTGATTCCACTTCCTGTTTTGTCAAGGGGTAAACAGTTGTGTTCCATCGCTTCCTGTAATGTCACTTCTGGTTGGCTTCAAATTACATCACTTCCTGTGTTGTCATCAGAGGTCAAGGGTCATGTGATGTCACTTCCGCTACGCCTGGCATTTTGGTGAAATGACGTCCCTGGTTACTTTCCATGGCTGCATTTCGAGCCGACTTTGGCGGGGAGTTTAGGCCTTAACCCCCGTTTTCCTCTGCTCTGGATCACACAGCCATCTGGTCTCCCTGCAGAGCTGTTCAGTAAGAAACTCCAACACGTCTTTAATTTAAACATAATCTTACATTTCTTTCCTCAATGGGCCGGTTTCCTCTTTGTACAGTGATGGGGAACTCCTGGCCCCCTCTCTTGGACGCTATGACCCCGCAGGGATAGCAGCGTTTCCCGGCACTCAACTTGCAATGTGTTCAGATGCTTGATTGGCAATTTCCTCTGTTTTCTTTTCATTTGTTTTCTTCTCACTTCTCTTTATTGCAAGTTTCTGCACACGTGATGCAGAGAATTTCACATAAATAGGTCATTCTTTGCAGATTGCCCCGATTTGGGAAAAGTGCTTTCTGGGGATTCATGGGAAACGAGGAAGCGCAAAATACCTTATAAAATGGTAAACAAAAGGCGTCCTTCTCTCAAGCGCCGAAGGTGCTTCTCCAGGACACATCAATGTACCTGATAACATCCGTGTGGGGGAGGTGTGGGGGAAGGGAAGTGCTGTGCATTCTGGACGTATTAGCCTGATCAAGAAATGCACTGTTGGACCGACTGGATCAGATTGCATTGATTGTAAAAGCGTACAACGATCAAAGTACTTTATATCAGTTCATAATTGCAAATCATTTGACAAGAATGCTTTATTAAAAATCCTAAAGAAAGCCCACATAATTATTTCACATACAGAAGGGCAGTGCTTTATCGCTGGGGTGCTGCTGAGGAAAACGATGTTCTTCCAAGTGTCCATCTAGGTCAGGGGTCTGCAACCGTTGACCCTCCAGGTGCTTTGGACTACAACTCCCACCATCTCAATAGAATAACTAATTATGATTATAATTATCCTGGACATTTTAGTCCAAAACATCTGGGGAGGCAAACTTTTCAGACCCCTGATAAAGAGTGTTTCGTGCACTGAAAGGCACGAGCTCAGTGGGGGCTGCAGGTTTTTGTCCCTTCCTATTTGATCCCACCAGAAAAATCCCTGTGGTCTTTCAAGACAAGTCTTTGGAGCCAACAATGTTCTTCATGCTACGTGACTCCAAGCGGCTGCCAATTCCTTTTTTCATTCATGACCCTTTGTTTTGTGCTGTCCTTAGTTGAGGGTGGCAGTGCATTGCTGGGTCATTAGAAGAGGGGTGGAGCCATCTACATGTCAAAGTGACATTTCCACATACTGTAGCACACGTTTATTCAATCTGACTGCTTGCAAGTTTCTGAAAAGTTAGATTCAACTACAAAGTAAAGCCCCTTTTCTTAAATTAAAACCACAGGTCAACTTCCATACATTTTGGGATTTTTTTGTGGGAATACAACTTGTATGCACAATAACAAGCTCTATGTCTGTATCAAACAATGACTACGAGCAGGCGATTCATCTCACACATATCCCGCAGAATAGACTACAGACATCTTGCCCGGTCCATGCCAGGTGTGAGATGCTTAGCCAGTCATGGCATTTAGCCCTTCATCAGTTTTTAGTTTGTTTCTTGTGTCCTGCATTTGTAGTGGGAAAATAAAACAGCAATTACTGTACAAGTGTACAAAATTATGGGATATCAAATTTTAGGACAATTTGAGAACTTTGTTCCTGCCTGCACATCTTTAGACAATATATGTACAAAAGAACCACTTTCAGCGGGTTACTACTTAGCTCCTAAAAAATATTGGAGTATTTGGGACTGGACGAGAATGGTGGAACATGGAAAAATGTAGTCCTGTCTTAAAAGTGGTGATTGTGAAGCACACGCAGTCATCCTTCTTCCTTCGACCCACACCACAAATACTAATTTGTAACATGTCGCTCCTTTCATGGGATGCCACTCACAACAGCGTCTTACGAAAGCATCTCCACCCAGAATTACATATCTACAAGTTGACACCCAGAACATTGGTTTATCCACACAAGGAACTACAGAAAAAGCATTGCATTTTGGAGCAAAACTAATGCTGCATGATGAGGTGTAGTTTAGAGCCTACACAATTACAAACTGTGCAAACCAATGGCCTGGACTCAAAGCCTGGCTTCCCACTTTCAATAAGCTGTGTGATCCTGGGTAAACCACTCTGCCTAAATGGAACTTGTTGTCCTTGACCGACACAGTTGGAATAACCTAGAAGTGATTCTTTTAATAGTGCACCCCTGTAAAAGCCTGACAGATATATTGCTTAAGAAATGGTTGTATTGCTCCATGTATGATAATAATATTGATCATTTAAATAGGGCACCCCAAAGACTGCCCCCCACCCCAGCTCAATGTGGCACCATCACTTGTGAGTCATTCTGTTCTTATAATAGAACTGAAGTGGGAGAATGGAAGACCAGGCTCCCGTCCTTCACCTCTCGCGCTTGGCCTAGAGGATCACGGCCCAGACACCCGCCGCGAGAAGAGTTTGTCCATTTACCAGACGACCAGGTACCCTGGTACAGGAACATACGGATGTGTCCATCTGCCTGCCCAACAGCCCGCACTGGCCATGCCGACACCTGCGGTTCGGATCAGCTAGACTAAAATCCACACGTCGTTAGAGATGCCATGACGACCTAGACAACGGGAAGCACTTCTGTACAAATATACACACTGAACATTTCCACACCAATCTACACGAAGAACATACTCAGTGCTCTGACGTAGGCGACAGGCATATTCACGGACGTGCATCTTTATTATTTTTATATAGGCTTTCAGAATGCAGAAACGCAAGACGCATCATGAGCTCATTTATAACGCTTGCTCACGCTTCTCTTGAAACCCATTACCACCATAGAGGTATAATGGAAACACGATACTGGTCATGGAAATATATGCTATTATAACCTAAAAGCACCTATGCACCAAACGGACTAATTATGCACCAGGCCCAAGTAGGCCTCAACCAAGAGCTCCCGTGGACATTAACAAAGCACGAGTCAGGTTGCTGATCCTGCAGAAAGAACCCAGTGGAGCAACCAGCCAAGGTCGTAATGTTGCAAACTCACAGTCCAAGAACAAATCATCAAAGGCACGATGTTGCAACCTCGCACCCCGCGCACCAACGTTAAAGTCACGCCGGCAAATTAAACCAGACGCGCAGTAGGAAAAGCAATATTAATTGTGCAGAATTCTGCCTCTTTCACGGTCCCTCCCCACATGACCAAGCCGAACCTGACGAGATGCCAAAGCCCAGGAGAAAAAAGGCGTCTGGGTCCCTCGCTACGAGACACAGACCAATACACTTGAAAGGCTCAATGGACATCTGCTACAGTGGGAGCGGTCAGCCTTCCACCTATGAATAAATCCTCACATTGTCTGCACGTACCCATATTGAAACGTTGTTGCAATCACAGGTACACCGAGAGCTGGGAACAACGGTGGTCCCAGGCTGGGAAGCTCACGGGTGCAGCAATCAGAACATGGGGCTCTTATCTCAGACGTCAGTAACATTAGCCAATCCTCAGGAGTCTTCATGTAACAATTCTTATGCATCTAATTGTAGGGACAACCCAGATATACCACCTGACTACACCTTGTCCACTAATATCATTCTCTATATGTGTACTATACTAACCCTACCACTCGAGCAACCAATTAAGAGTGGCGATAGGTTTTTTGCTAACTTTTTGAAGTGACGCAAGTAGCGCGTCATAATGCAGTAAAAAGGGCCTGCGAGCCCCACGATTGTGTGTGTCAGGACGAACGCGTACGCTCCTTGACCCATCCCTGCCGTTTTGTATAAATAAACAGCAGAGTCACCTTGCTCCTTGTGTGTGTCTCATACTCTATCTCATCTGGGATATACGGGAGGAGTTGGGGCCTCCCTGCCCGGAGGTCTGCGGACGGCCCGGCCGACCCCGGCAGAATTTCCCCCCGACAAGTTGGAGGCACTGCTGAGATCTGTTTAAGATCGACTTTTATTTTTAATTTTTCCAGGCACTCCCGTTGCGAGGAGGCCCGGCGGAGCGGCCCCCTCTGCCGTTGCCCCCTTCTGAGGACTACAGGACCATCGCGGAGCTGCGAGAGGACCGGACAGCGCAATCCGGATATTGGCCCTCGGGAGCTGGTTGAGAAGTATCCCGCCCGCGGTCGGCGAGTGTCCAGACGTGGTCCAGACGAGGGGAGGTGGCGAGCCGCTTGGAGGGGTGCACGCAGTCGAGCGGCCCTGCATCGAGAGAACTTGGTGAGCATGACACGCACAACAAGCAATGCGAAATTGTGAGGGAGGGGGAGGAAGTAAATAAGGGAGGAGGGAGGTGTTGTACAGATGCGCGGCGAAGGTTTAAACAACTTAGTGTTGCTAATGGAATGAATGGTAGCGAAACGAGTGCGAGAGCAATCGGCTACGTCACGAGAAAGAGGGGGGCGGAGCACAAAAACATCACATGCGACCGCTCGTAAGACACTGATTGGCCTAAGTCGCGACTACGTGTGAGGGTGGGTGTGTGTGGTTTCCTGCGATTTGACATTTATTGATCAATGAGTAGATGAGGTTCCCTATTGTTCGAGCAAGAAACTCGATAGGTAGATGACGTTTCCCTGTGGGCGGTAGCTAGTTACATAGTTGCCCAAAACGGAAGATAATTGGCTGGTTAAGCCCTCCTGTTGAGGGGCGTATCACACGCGAGGCGACGCAGTGTGCGCAGTCCGGTTATATTATTGATGAGATTACCTTGTTCCAGGAGAGACAGGAAGACAGCTGTAGGGTTAGCGGGGTAGATTGCAAGTGTATTTTGAACTTAAAGAACATAACAAGAATGTACCAGTAGCTCGAAGAAATCGGTGACGTCACCAGTAGGGATTTAATAGGATATCGCGAGCACAAGGAACTTTGGGTTTGAGAGTGGTGGGGAAGAGAAGCATGATAAAGGAGCTGATGCGGAGATAAACTATAAACCAGTGGATCGAAAGAAGAAGGGGAAAGGGGCGTGGCTGTGCACGGAGAACGCCGGCCACGGCAAGTGTAAAAGGGGGAGGAGAACGGAGAAACAGGACGACTGTATAAGATCGTCGTAAGGGGTACGCAGCCGCAGGGGGCTGCGTGCGCTTCGGCCGCAGGGGGCCGTAGGGGAAGGAATATAATATAACATCATATTTATTATTATTGCATAATTTGTCAAAGGATTGTCGTAAGTCCCCACACTTGCGGGGCGAGGTAAGCAATACAAGGTTGTATATTGTAAACTGCTAGTAAGGGGAAGGGTAACAAGGGGAGTGCAACTATGTCATACGGGAGAGGGTCGGGAGGGTGGGGGAACACCCTCACTACCCCACTACAGCACATATGCACCACACTGCCACCACATAGGGAGAAGTTAATTAAGTACAGCATAGAGTGGACCCAGGGGACAGACAACAAAATGTTAACACCATGGCCGCCTAATGGTAGTTTCGATCCATATGCCCAACATTCACTACTGAACCATCTGCACAATACATACAAGGGGAAGAAGTTGGCAAACCATGTGGAGGTGTTTAACTTATGGAGGATGTTCCAGGGGTCTCGACCAGGACCAAATGGAATGTTCACTATGGGGGAAACACCGGAAGAAAAGGAGATTAAGAAAGAAGGAACGGGGGGGGGGGAAAGGAGTGCGAAAGCACAAAGAATACGGGGAACGAAAGACAGGGAGGAGAAAAGATTGATAAATCAGACGACATAAAAAAGGAACCGAGCAATGAGATACCCATAACACCGGGAGTGAAAACAGAGGGAGGAGGGTTGTACCCTTTAAGAGAATTAGGAGAAATAGAAGGACAGTTAAGGGCGGCTGAAGGATACTCAAACCCGGCATACAGCCCTCCACCATATGTGGCTCATGGGAAGATACCAATGGGGGAAGGGAGGATTAGAGAAGAGCAGACTGTAGAGATAGGAAACGATGAGTGGGTAGCTGCACAGATATTGTTGAAATTACGAGGCTCACTAACTGGAGAAGAAAGGGAGGCGGTAAAGAGAACAAACGAGGATAGTGCCAGAGAGAGTGAAATGAGGGGAGAGGAGCTACTACGGCAGAAGGAAGAGATTTTGGAGGAAAGATTAGCAAAACTAAGGGATGAGCAGAATGAACTGATCAAACAACTTGAGAGGGAGGAAAGAGAGAGAGTGAGGAAAAGGAAAGAAGGTAAGGACGAATTGGAAAAATTAAGGGAACGAAGTGAGGAGCAAAAGAGAGAAGCTGAAAGGGTAAAAGCAGCAGCAGATAGGGTATCAAGAGTAGTGCTGAGAGAGAAGAAGAAGGAAGAAGAAGAAAAGGAAAAAGAAATGGAAATATGGAGGAGGAGGATAATATCAGAGACAGCTAAGAAATATGAAGAGGGGAAGGTAATAGAGAGTATAGTAGAAAGAGAAAGGGTGAAATGGGAAAGGAAGAAAGAGGATGAAAGGATATTGGAACAGATGAGCAACGAAGTAATGGAGGAATTGAAAAGGAAAAGGGAGGAAAATAGTAGGGAAATGGAGGAGAGAAGTGAAGGAGGAAGAGAAGGGAGGGGTAGGGAGAGTGAAAGATGGGGAGATGTATATAAAAGTAGGGAGGTAGCAACGACATCAGCACTAGGGGGAACAGTTGGTAACAACGAAAGGGGAGAAAGAGACCTAATAGATTTGAAAACAGTAACAATAAAAGGAAAAAAGGCAGAGTGGGGGGTGCCATTTATGAATGATTTTTGCAGTGAGGAGGAAGGAGGAGTGGAGAAGGATGGAAGAAAGAGTGAAAGGGAAAGTTTAGATAAACTGTACCTCACTAGAACAAACATAGATTCGCCCTGGATGAGTAGAAGATGGGAGGAGCTGGAGAGAAGTAAGGAGGAAGTGAAAAGAATAGGGGAAACACAAACCAATGAAACCACGCCACCCACATCCCCATCACGCCCTCCCACGTCACAACCTACATGTTCAACCACCGCACGCTCTCTGCACAGAATAAAGCTCGCGCCCTTCATGAACGAACTTACACCTTATGCATGTCGGCTTAGGGACCTCCCTAGTCGCAGGCAAGACAGACAAATAAACATACCCATATTGAACACAGGAAATGATGAAAGAAGGGGAAAGGAAGAAGAGGGAGGTAGGGGCAGAGGTAGTAAGGATGAATTTGAAGTAGTAAAAGAAATGGGGGAAGAGGAGGGGTGTGAAGACTCAATATCATGGAGCGTAAAGGGTGACACAAGACAGAATTTAATGCCACTGCTGGAGAGAGGAGGGGTTAGACCACAGTATGTACCTTGGAAACATACGGATAAGGAAAATATAAAATGTAGGCTCCCATCACTAAGTGGAGGTGCGGGTAAGTGGATATATGAAATGGAAAAACACACCGCAGGACAGAAACTAGCAGTAGGAGATGTGAAGGGCCTGTTAATATCAATATTAGGGGATAGAGCGGATGACATTTGGAAAAGAGCGGGATTCCATGGGGTAACAATAACAAACACATCGCATGATGGGGCACCATTTGCAAACTGCAGACATGCGCTATGGCAGGCACTGAGAGTGCAGTACCCAGACACATCAGACATAGGAGCCATTACTTCCCGTAAGATGGGTGAAAATGAGGATCCTGTTGATTATATCCAGGATATTCAAGAGAAGTGGCGCATGGAAACTAGAGAACAATGGGACAAAACACCAGCCATATTTTATCATATACTAGTACAAGGGCTCCCAGAAGGAGTTCAGAAACAACTAAAGAAAGTAGTGGGGATGGAAGCAAAACCATGGCCAGAAATACAACTGACTATAGTACATCACTGCAGGACATGGCAAGGAAAAATGAAACAAAAGGAGGAGGACAGGAAAACAGAAGAGGCCAAATTAGTACAGAAAAAACTTACTAAATATACAATGGAAGGGGCACTAATAACTACGCCCACACCAATGGCCCAAAGCCCAACGCAAGTAGTGGCTGCACAAGATCCAGCTCAAATAGCGCCTCCACAAGGTGTAATACAGCAAGTGCCGCCTCTGCAATTACACGCACCAAACATGGGAGGAGGGTACCCAATGCAAGGAACTGGGTATTATAGTTATAACAGAGGGAGAGGAGGGTTTATGAGGGGGAGAGGATATGGATATAATACCCAGCAACAGGCTGGGGGACTCAGAAATTACTACCCCACAGGGCAACCCGTATACCAGGACAACACAGGGAGCTTCCCATGGCAAAACAGGGAACCACCCGTGTGTTGGAGCTGCGGACTATTAGGACACATGTCACGTACATGTAGGGTCAGGCCAGGAACACCAGCATGGAATGAACAAGCACAACCTAGGACCTCACAAGAACAGCAGGGCATACAACAACAGCAGATGTCACAACAAGGGAGTGACCAACAACAACAAACACAACAGCCACAAACCTATTCACTGCCACAACAACAAATAACACAGCAACTGACGCCGCCACAACAACAAGTGGCGTTAATACAACCACCACCCCAAACTGAACGAACACAATTGGGTGGGGTGACGGTGTTGGGACACAACCCTTACACAGGGAATGGCCAATCATTGTACCCCCAGTAGGTCAGCCCACAGACGGCCTTGGTGTGTCCCATCCTGTCAGTAACACCTAATAGTGCGGAGGAGCCACGCATAGAGGTAACGATAGGTGACAAAAAATTATCATTCCTTGTTGACACCGGGGCAACCCGGTCTTGCATAAGGGAAGGTAAATTTAAGATGTCAGGCGAAGCCATGAACACCCAAGGATTTTCTGGGGCTAAAGGGTTGGTTCCATTTACTGATAACGTTCCCTTATCTATTGGAGATTATGATCTGTCAGTCCCACTTTTGTATTATAGTGCCTCACCAGTAAATATACTGGGGAGAGACATAATGAACAGGTTGAATATGACGATCTCCTTTACAGAGGATGGCATAATTTGCTCTACTCCAGGGATTAACATGCTCGCAGCACGACAGATTTTGCAAGCATACTGTGGACAGATAGCGATTAGGGCAGAGCCAGTAGATGGCGAGCTATTCCAGTATGGCACAGACATGGCATTTGCATGGATGCCAGGGATAGGAGGGAAAATATGGAGGAGGCCAGCAGCCTATCTGTTCCGACCAGAAACACCAGTTAATGAACTGGAAGGGAAGGTGTTTGTAATGGACATCGAGAGCATTATTGCAACAGCTGATTATGTTGCTGTGCACGCCCAAGATAAAGAAGGGAGAGCATGGAGGGCAGTGATAGCACTAGCAGAAGGATGTAGGCTGACCCAGGTGTCAGATGAAGAGCTGTTTTCAGAAGAAAAGGAGGAAGGTGAAATGGTGTTCATGATGAGTGTAGAAATATGGCTAAGAGTGGCTCACAAACAAGTAGCACAGAAAATTGCAATGGCACTTGAGGCACCCGCAGGCACCCCAGTCCCATTTTTTAAGGAAGATATGTCAAAGGTGCCCAAATCATTATGGACTATTAGCCCTTATGACGTGGGATGCATAAAAAGCATAGGGGGTGTAAGGATAAAATTGAAAAAAGGTGCCATACTACCAAGAGTGAAACAGTACCCATTGTCAAAAGAGGCAGATGAGGGCATATATGAAACCATAACGGCCCTTATAAACAATGGCATATTGGTCCCCTCAGAATCACCATGTAACACAGCTGTGTACCCGGTGCGCAAGGCTAAAGGGGGGTCTTGGCGCTTCATACAGGACCTCAGACCCTTGAACAACATAGTAGAAGCAGAGTATCCAGTAACAGCAAACCCGGCCACAATATTGTGTGGCATTCCAGCAGAAGCATCACGATTTACAGTGATTGACCTTAAAAATGCTTTTTTCTCAATACCATTACACCCAAACTCACAAGATTTGACAAGCTTCACTTACCGAAATACAAAGTGGAAACATACCAGATTACCACAGGGGTATTGTGAATCACCCTCAATTTTCAATAGAGTAATACAGATGGATTTGGGTAACGTTGAGGTGGAAAGCACAGTGTTACAGTATGTGGATGACATAATAATTTGCAGTACAAACGAAAGCAAATGTAGAGAGGACTCCTTAAAAATGTTGACAATATTGGCTGAAAAGGGGTACAAGGTAGACATGGAAAAGATACAATACTGTCAGGAACAGGTACTTTACATTGGCCAACTGATATCCCAACATGGAAGAAGGATTGCACCACAAAGAGCACAGGCCATCTCAAGCACTCCCGTGCCGCAGACTGTGAGAGAACTGCAGCAATTTCTGGGGCTGTGCAACTACTGTAGAGCATGGGTATTTGATTATAGCTCATACATAGGACCCCTGCTTGAGGGTTTGAAGGAAGCAAATAAAGGGGAGAAAAAGTTGGGGTGGACTATGGAAATGAGGGAGGCATTTGACGAATTAAAAGACGCGATATCAACTGCTCCAGTACTGGCATCCCCAGACTATGAGCGACGCTTTTTTATATTTTCACATTGCGACTCAGCAGTGATGAAAGCAGTGTTGGCCCAAAAAACTAGCATGGGCTATAAACCAGTAGCATTTTACAGCGGTCACTTAGACCCTATAATGTTAGGCCACTTCTCTTGTGAACAAGGTCTTGCTGCAGCTGCTTTTGCAGTAGAAAAAGCATCAGCAATAACTATGGGGTGTCCAACTACACTATTTGTGGAACATGCACTATTTGCGATATTGAATAAACCTAAGTCCACACTAACGACACAGAGGGCATCAGGTTATGAGATTATTTTGTCTAAAGCTGAACTAGCAATTGTTAGATGTAGCACGGTTAACCCTGCAAGGTTCCTAGCAGAAGTAATTGAAGAGGGAGATTACGCCCACGACTGCACCCAAGTAACTGAAATGTACCCATGTACTAGGAAAGTTGAAGAAAACGCACTAGAGGGAGGTGAGCTTTTGTTTATTGATGGGTCATCAACTATTTATCAAGGAGATGGGATACGAAGGACTGGGGCAGCAGTAGTAAAAATGATGGAGGCGCCGGTGTGTGTGGCTATGAAGTGTGTACAATTACCACAGCATTACTCTGCTCAAGCCGCGGAACTGGTTGCACTAATATTGGCATTAAAGGAAAGTTTTAATAAAAGAGTAACTATATATTCCGACAGTGCATATGTTACATCGACTGTCCACTCAGGGCTATCAAAATGGAGAAGAAGAGGGTTTAGGAGAGCTGATGGCACTCCAGTACAACATGCCCTCTTGTTGGCTGAACTAATTGAAGTAATAAACGACCCCCAAGAACTAGCCCTAGTAAAATGCACCGCACACACAAATGGAGAAGACTACGTCTCAAAAGGAAATGCAGCAGCAGACGCACATGCGAAATATGCTGCATATTTTGGTGAGATATGGAACCCCACAGACTCACAGAGAGGGAGAGGGAGGGGAATAGCTAGGGAGATGTTAATAAGAGAAGGGTACACCCATCTCCCAGCCACACAGATTATGGAACTACAAGCGGCTGCACCAATGGCCGAAAAAGAAGTATGGGTGAAAAGAGGATGCACAATGTCACCAACCGACGCACTATGGCGCCAGGGTGGCACTGGGAAAGTTGTAATACCGTTGGCACTGTTAAATACCGCCCTGAGCCAATAACATCACCCTGCCCATACAGGCAAGGAAATAATTGCAGCACGAATTAGAGAAGATTGGTTTTGTCCCGAGTTAACCTCTCATGTGTCAAATTTTATCAGCAATTGCCTCACATGTCAACAGTTTACGGCCGGTCATACTTTAAAAGTGATAAGAGGTACCATACCCCGGCCAGAAGGACCTTTTCGGCACCTTCACATTGACTATGTTGATATGATCAACATATGTCAAGGTAATAGGTATATGATTGTAGTAGTATGCCCATTTTCTAGGTGGATTGAAGCAGGGCCCTGTTCATACCCTGATGCGTTTAGAGCAGCCAAATTCATAGTAAGGGAGGTCTTCCCCAGGTGGGGAGTGTGCGAGGTGTTAAGATCAGACAACGGCCCCCATTTCGCAAACGAAATGTTCCAGCATATCACATCCCTGCTGAACATTAAACACAAATTTGCATGTGCATACCACCCACAGGCTAATGGTGTATGTGAACGCCTGAATGGCTTATTGAAGGAGGCAATTGCTAAAATACAACAAACAACAAAGAAAAGTTGGTTGTATTGCCTTCCGTTAGCATTGTTTGAACTTAGAAATAGGCCAGGGTCCGACCACCACCTCACCCCTCACGAAGTGGTTACTGGACGTCAAATGCGCCTTCCCCTAACACCAACGTCAAGGGCATTCACCGACCACGAAAGTTCAGCGAATGTGTTAGGTGATGAAATGTATCAATATGTGTCTTCTTTGATTACTAGTGTCGTGTTTGTGTCTCAACAGCTTGAGCGCACACGGGGCGGGTCTACCAGCAATCAAGAAAAAGACGAAAGTACAGAATTGGGAAAGGAGAACTCGTGCAAACTTGCCAAAGGTGACCACGTACTACTTCGCAATTTCAATAGAAAGTGGAACGAGAAGAGGTTCACTGGCCCCCATCTGGTGGAGGACGTATCAACAAGAGCAGTAAAACTAAAGGATAAGCGTGCCTGGAACCACCTACATGACGTAAAGATCTACAAACTGCAGACCCGCCCCAGCGCCAACGACAGGTCCATTGGAAGGACAGTAACAACACCCCCGACAGCGGAAGAAAGTTCCATCACAGACAACGACCCAATTGTTGCCTCGGAGACGATAACTGACGAAGAAAGGGGTGATCCCCATACTGCCCACCCTATGGTCACACGCTCAAAGAGTAAAAATACTTCCGCCATCTGAGCAAAAACCCCCCCCCCCATTGACTGCTAAGTACAGTTGTAACTAAAACTGAAGGACATTGCTTGCACCAATACACATGTAAACACGTGAATGTTCTCTTTTTTCTCTCGCACATACAGGAACTGCGTAATATTGTATTGTTAAGAAAAGCTAATTAACAAATTCAGTGTGCAGGCGTAGATGGTGCTGCCAGACGATAACTACCCAGAAGAATTGTCACACCAATTTGTATACGAAATAAAAAGGCCAACATACTTAAAAAGGAGAAGGGTACGTGTCTACTACACAGCCTTCCTCCTGGCCATAGAAAATTACATGCCCCACCTCCGCCCATACTTGCCGGTCCTAAGAGACCGATCACTTAGAGTAGCGTGGGAGCAGCTCTTCACCTGGGCACTGAATGACTACTTGATAGGGAGAGCTTAAGGAAACAAAACTAACATTTAATAACGAGCACTTTTGAGAATTTTTAGGCGGGCAACTTTAACGTCACAAGAATACGCTGCCAGGACTGCAGCAAGGTAAGAGCAAAATGCCGGTGAGATTAGCATATGTAATAAAAATAATAGGGATTTTTATGATCACCGGGTTCTTGGCTGCCTCTGTCTGGCAGTACAGCTATGCTATCAGTTTTATTGCTGCACCCAAACCTAATATACCCCCGTTCCCTGCTGCAACAGGTGTTACGTCAGGTGGTAATAGTAACATTGCACCCAAGCAAAATAGAGTTAAACGCAGCACATACTCAGACAATAAAGGTATTGATAATTATGTACAAGATTCAGCACACGTCACAAACAACATATGGTACCAGCACATGACCCGCATTGGTAAGCAGACAACTGAGGATAGCTGTTACGTTTGCTCATTAATACCATACGCCATGAGCGCTTCACGAACATTTGTTGCCACTGAAATAGATGAAAAGACAGCACAGTGCATAATATATTTGGCCCTGTTCCAAACGAAAGGAAGATTTCAAGGAACAGTAGTGCACATGACATGGAAAACACGAGACTCATACCCATATGAAAACAACTTCCTTAAGACCTATCTGAGTTATCACAAGACCAGTTTACATGCTGAAGCATTCAAATACATAACAAGTGGCCCTGAAAAAGGAGAAACAAAGAAGGTAACACTGCAGTATCTACCATGTGATTGGTACGCCACTGAAGTTCCGGGTAAACAAGGATGCTGGGAGAGGCCGCTACTGACGATAACAGGAAAGGTGTATCTGGACAACAGCTGGGAGATAGGAGTAATTGGCAGCAACATGGTAACAAAAGAAACTATCTCAACCATCGAGACACACAATCATCGATGTTGGACGACGTGGATCAAGTACGTACCAATGCTCACGTGGGTAGAAGAAGATGAAGACCCAATAACAATATTACCATTGACTGCGCCCAAAGTATGCTACCAGCATAAAGGAGAGGTGGACGTAGGATATAACACCAATTGTGCAAGCGTGATGGAGTTACCTGAGGGGGGAGCGGGAACAGCAGTAATAATGGACCATTATTGGGCCTGTGGAGAAAAGGCATATCATACACTGCCTCCCCTGTGGAATGGTGTGTGCACAATGGTACACGTCAATGTACCATCACTAGTGGTACCTAAGAAGCATGTCAATGTGGCGAAATTTCCTAAAATGGATGAAGGGGATAAGAGACGAAAGAGATCTGCACCACTTCAGAAGGAGCAAGAGAACAAGACCAACAGCGAGGATACTGTCCTAAATAGGAGAAAACGACAAGGAGAGCCACTGACAGGAAATTACCTGTGGGGAAGGTCGGAAACGGAACTAACGTCGATACCGCCAGAACACAGACTATTCAGCAGAGCAGCAATGTTTTTCTCCTCAATAATACATCCGGGACTGCAGGCATACGCAAACGCAAAATGGCTCCAAATAACCAGATGGGAACTAATGATGACCATCAATTCAACAGTAAATGGGTTCAACGCAATTAAAGAGGAGCTGCGAGCTGTAAGGATGGTAGCACTACAGAACAGATATGTATTGGACCTCCTCACAGCAATGGAAGGAGGAGTTTGTGCAAAGATAGGACAATCTTGCTGCACGTTCATACCTGCCAACGATGCTGACAATGGTACACTGACAGAAGCAGTATCACAATTGGCCCAGATGCACTCCAAAATGATGGATGAAAGTAACGGTGTAGACAAGGATAAGAGCTGGTTTTCACTATTATGGTCATGGATGCCATCTTGGCTGTCAGATGGACTGAAAATAATAGTGGGGTGTACTATTTTGGCTGGAGCTACTCTGATCATAATTAGATTTTGGAAAGCCCGGAAGGCACGCACGACTGACGAGTTGCTGGAAATGGTGGGAATGCACCCCTTGATGCCAGCAGATGATGGCCAGCATACAGGGGTGATAATACAAGAGAGGCAGAAGTTGCGCACCCAAATCATCACCAACCATCTAGACCCACCATCAGTGAAGATCGAGAACCCAAGGAACCCCAGGAGCTACATAGGAAGATGGGTATACTGTACTCCTGGAGGAACATGTGAATATATGTATTGGTCATTTGAAGATCATGTAAACCATTATGGACATCTCGGAGGGATAACTAAGATATGGAGGGTAAGAGGAGATAACGAGAAGGATATGTTTGTGGTCGACAAGTCGACCAGAGGGGGGACTGAAGTGGGAGAATGGAAGACCAGGCTCCCGTCCTTCACCTCTCGTGCTTGGCCTAGAGGATCACGGCCCAGACACCCGCCGCGAGAAGAGTTTGTCCATTTACCAGACGACCAGGTACCCTGGTACAGGAACATACGGATGTGTCCATCTGCCTGCCCAACAGCCCGCACTGGCCATGCCGACACCTGCGGTTCGGATCAGCTAGACTAAAATCCACACGTCGTTAGAGATGCCATGACGACCTAGACAACGGGAAGCACTTCTGTACAAATATACACACTGAACATTTCCACACCAATCTACACGAAGAACATACTCAGTGCTCTGACGTAGGCGACAGGCATATTCACGGACGTGCATCTTTATTATTTTTATATAGGCTTTCAGAATGCAGAAACGCAAGACGCATCATGAGCTCATTTATAACGCTTGCTCACGCTTCTCTTGAAACCCATTACCACCATAGAGGTATAATGGAAACACGATACTGGTCATGGAAATATATGCTATTATAACCTAAAAGCACCTATGCACCAAACGGACTAATTATGCACCAGGCCCAAGTAGGCCTCAACCAAGAGCTCCCGTGGACATTAACAAAGCACAAGTCAGGTTGCTGATCCTGCAGAAAGAACCCAGTGGAGCAACCAGCCAAGGTCGTAATGTTGCAAACTCACAGTCCAAGAACAAATCATCAAAGGCACGATGTTGCAACCTCGCACCCCGCGCACCAACGTTAAAGTCACGCCGGCAAATTAAACCAGACGCGCAGTAGGAAAAGCAATATTAATTGTGCAGAATTCTGCCTCTTTCACGGTCCCTCCCCACATGACCAAGCCGAACCTGACGAGATGCCAAAGCCCAGGAGAAAAAAGGCGTCTGGGTCCCTCGCTACGAGACACAGGCCAATACACTTGAAAGGCTCAATGGACATCTGCTACATTGGGAGCGGTCAGCCTTCCACCTATGAATAAATCCTCACATTGTCTGCACGTACCCATATTGAAACGTTGTTGCAATCACAGGTACACCGAGAGCTGGGAACAACGGTGGTCCCAGGCTGGGAAGCTCACGGGTGCACCAATCAGAACATGGGGCTCTTATCTCAGACGTCAGTAACATTAGCCAATCCTCAGGAGTCTTCATGTAACAATTCTTATGTATCTAATTGTAGGGACAACCCAGATATACCACCTGACTACACCTTGTCCACTAATATCATTCTCTATATGTGTACTATACTAACCCTACCACTCGAGCAACCAATTAAGAGTGGCGATAGGTTTTTTGCTAACTTTTTGAAGTGACGCAAGTAGCGCGTCATAATGCAGTAAAAAGGGCCTGCGAGCCCCACGATTGTGTGTGTCAGGACGAACGCGTACGCTCCTTGACCCATCCCTGCCGTTTTGTATAAATAAACAGCAGAGTCACCTTGCTCCTTGTGTGTGTCTCATACTCTATCTCATCTGGGATATACGGGAGGAGTTGGGGCCTCCCTGCCCGGAGGTCTGCGGACGGCCCGGCCGACCCCGGCAGAATTTCCCCCCGACAGAACAGTGAAACATGCCTTAGCAAGCACATATGTTCTGGCTCCCTTATATCAAGTTCAACCTCAAATGGACCAATATGTGTCATACCATGACTAAAGGACTGCAATCAAGTGCACACCATCACAAGCGATAAATATAACTAAAGCAGTTAATATAAAATAGGCACACACGCCAAACAAAACAGATAGAGCAGAAGAATGTTCTGTCGATCCTGGGCACCTGGGACAGTTGCCATGAAGTTGACCGCTTAGATAACTTGTTGAAATGAAGGCACACACAGGGCCTTGTAGCGCATGCATTAGTACTTGACTCAATCCCTTCTTCTTTTAAAAGATGCACGTATACCTCGCTAGATCAGGGACTAACACGATGTTGCTAGCACTGATCCAAACACATCCTTGGAGCTGTGTGGGTGGAAGCAGGGTACAGGCTTCTAAATGTGTGTTGCGTCAGGAACGTTTATACTCGCACCTTTGGCAATACCAATGAAATGATGTACTACGTTTGGCAGCTTTGCTCTTCTGGGAACACAGCCAGCAGGAAGGGTGAAATTGTGGACTTGCAATGGGTTATGACCACTCGCGATCACAACACACAAAATTGGAAAGTGCTGCAGCTGAACAGCATGGACGTTCTATCTGCTTTCACAAGCACAGCTAAGGAAAAGCTTCCTAAAGGAGTGATCAAAGTGAGTGGAAGCTGTCAGGAGCAGAGTACCACTACTTTTATTTCTGGCTATTAACAGTTCCACTACTTTGTACAACAAAATGAGAAAAGTGGCTCCACCTGGGCACTGTGCATTCATCCTCATTGATCTGCAGTATGGTCTCACAGAAGGCCCAACACCTTCCCCAAAAAGGAACGCAGACCCAGCCAGACAGCAAGTTCAAACTGAGGTTTATTACCACCAAAACCAAGAGGGATCAGCACGAGGATCGAAGGAATCAAAGAACCACTCAACTCTCCAGGCTTGCAGGCCAGTTTTGTATCTACATTGCATCACAATGATGTTACAACCTGGGCCCCTCTCCAGAAAACCTATCGCCATCTGGGATTGGGTGTTGAGTGATTATCCACCTATTTCAGACCCTATACATGTTAGTCTACAGGCTCTTGTATGTCAGGTGGTTGGCCTGGTCCTTCCCCAAATTATTACTTCCAAACAATGTTTCAGTGTGAGGATCTTACCATTGGTTCTTGACAATTGGTACCTACCCCCAGGATACTGAACTATGGTTGGCTAGGGCTGACGTCCCCGGGCCCCGAAATGAATCCCAGCTCTTGGTGTAGCTTCTCAAGGTAAAAAGAACGACTATGTGTCTGCATTGTAACTTGTGAGTACATTCCCATGTACTTGCGCGATCTGAATGACATTTGGCCTAGTAGGATCGTTGTCTGTCTTCCCTTTGTTCCCCCTCCCTTGCCTCATCGCGCCTTCAAACCCTTGTGTATAGGCGCGTTATAAATGCCATATCATATCACCATAGTCGATGAGAGTGCCCTTCACATCGTGCAGCACTTGTTATGTTATGTTATCTACACTTATAGAGCATACAGTCACCCGAGGGCATCACAGCGCTGAGGAGGAAGACTGCTCAGATAAAGGAGGAAACCGCAGGGTAGAGAGCTAAAAAAGAACAGTCTTAAGTGCTCTTCTAAAACCAAGATGGTTAGGGATTTTCCTCATGACAGGAGGGAGGCTGTTCAGGAGGTTAGCTGCTGCTATGGAAAAGGCCCGGGCACCGACCCTCGAAGGGTGGAATCTTGGAACAACAAGAAGATTTGCGGTAGAAGAGCGTAGATCCTGTTCGGGGAGATAACAGGAGAATTTAGCCTGCAGGAACTTGGTCCCTTGACCATGAATAGCCCGATGAACTATACACAGGGCCTTGAAAGGAACACGTTGGCCGACCGGGAGCCAGTGAACTTACTAGGTGGACTCACCAGTTTGAATGTGCAGGATACTAAGTGGTGATCAGACCATACCACTGGGTCAGTTAGCCCAGGGCATAGCAGTGAGTCCATAGAGAATACCAAGTCAAGAGTATTACCATGCATTTCAGTGGGGCCTTGGACCAGTTGGTGCAGGTGTAGGTCAGATAAGCTATCAAAAAAAGAGTTCAACTCATTTGATCTAGGGAGATTAAAGTGGAGATTGAGCTCGCCTAATACCACTAAGTTGGTATATTGTAGACTCAGATCTGCCACTTAATCCACTAGAGCTTTCCCAAAGTGCCCTATAGGTCCAGGGGGCGATATATGAACAGAAAGTGACTGATGCAGGAAGGTGCGATAGCACATCTGAAGAATAATGTTTCCATATTAAGCTTATGAGAACAAGATAACCGAGTGATAGTATATTCAGCACGGAAAATAAGAGCAACCCCCCGCCCCCACGCTGTGGGGTGGGCGGTCATGAGGAATGATACGGTTAGCAGAAGGTATGGCTTGAACCAGTGCAGGCACCGATCTTGGTGCCTGCCATGTTTCTGTCAGGCAGAGAAGTGCGGGCTGCCTGCTGGATAACAATTCCCAGATTTTACCAGTATGAGCTGGTAGAGACCGGGTGTTCAGTAAAAGTAGAGTGGGTGTTCCAATTGCAGACTTCTTGCCACTAGTATTGTTCGTAAAGGCAGGAGCAGTAGGGGGAGAGCAGTGGTTCCACCCAGCAGGCCAAATTGTATTTACTGGGGCAAGAGAAAGCAGAAGGTTTCTATCAGGCCGTCCCCTCCGTCCCATCCCGGCACGGGCGGGCACAGACAGGCTTGCCTTAAGCGCGCCTTCGGTGTGTTGGCAGCGCACCCACTGCACCCGCTCGCTGCGCGGTCGGTCGATCCTGCACATAAGTGCAAGATCGGCACGAAACTGAGGCAGAGGGCTGGTGTGATGGGGCTAGAAAGAGGACTCAAGAGTAGTCCTGGCCCGTAACACAGACACCCAAAGCTCCGTAGTAGTTCTGAATGCAATGGAGCAGCGCACAGTTTTAAAATAAGAAGTCACTTCATTTACATCACATCACCAATTTAAAAAAATAGAATCTCAACCAATTTAACATCTTTCATTCTAACATCTTTGTTGCAAGCTTCTGTCTGGCGGCGGGAGATCGCTTCTTTACCAGCTTCTGGTTTCGATTCAGTATCTGTGTCGGCCGGGTCACATGTTAGGAGACCACGATTTGGGCTTCTGCGGCTTTGAATTACTCTGAATTATGAGGAATTATTTGCATTTACTGCAGCTTGTGTTACTGTCATTTAGGGAATGGAATGTCGTTCGTATTTGGTGGCCTTGACAGCGGCACCTGTCTCACACGTTTGCTTCTCTGTGCAGCTTGAATTCAGCTCATCTCATCTGTTGCTGAGGTCTTGTGGCCTATTGTAACTTTCCTGAGCCATAGCATGGCTTCTACCTGTTCCTGGTACTCTATATTCTCCATAGGTTATTTATACATGGCTCTGTCAGGTCCCATAGGTGCACCTGCAGCTCCATAAGGTTATTTGCATATAAGCATCTGCAAGCTCTTACCCAGGATCTCCGGCTTCTTGCGGTTTCTGTGTTTCTACGGTTAAGCTAATGACAAAATAATAAAATCAAAGACAGTATGTATATGTATCTGTCCTCTAACTCATAGAACTGTTACGCCTTCGTTCTTCATGTATTCGGGTGTGTGTTTATGTCCCAATGTGAAGATTGCATGTGTGCTTCCTGTCTAATGCTGCTATATATCGTGGTGTCTCTAACAACGTCATTAACATCGCTTCTTGGTGCTTTCATCGATACTGTCAATGGAAGTCCCCTTAGTCACATCCTGCGGCTCTTAATCCACTCTGGGCATGGGTTGTAATGCTCCTAATCTGTAGGGCATTGCTGAGTGGGTACCTCTTGATGTACCGATCGATCATTGGAGCACTAGGAATTGGTCTGAAATAATATGGGTGGTCACAGTATCTCCTGTTCTTCTTCCGTGTCATGTACCTTATGGGAGGAAGTGGAG
The DNA here is from genome assembly GCF_040938575.1 of Ambystoma mexicanum. Lineage (NCBI taxonomy): Eukaryota > Metazoa > Chordata > Amphibia > Caudata > Ambystomatidae > Ambystoma > Ambystoma mexicanum. The sequence continues at coordinate 875,119,361 of NC_090931.1, forward strand.
CAGGAGAATTTGACCATCCCTCTTCAGAGGTGTCAAAGCTTTTGCTATGTGGCATTATATTGGGTTAATGTCCATATCATCCATATCATTGCTGTGAAAAGTGATATGTGTGGGAGTCATTTTGTCTTTAGGTTTACTTACTTATTAGGCACACATTTCAATGGGCTCAAAGAAAAACCTCTATGTGCCGGTTGTGTCTCGACTCTTGTAAAGGCCATGTTAATTAAGTTATAACATGGGTGAGAGATGTTAGATCTGTGTGCTTTCGTTCAGCATAGGCATATTTTGTTAAGTCACCTAATATTCTATGAATACCAAGCACATTTTTTATCACTGTTACCTATCATTATTGTGCCATAATACAGGAGCTTACTGAGCCATCATAAAGACTTGAGACTGCATGCTAATTCTATATTTAGAAAACATTAAGTTAATAAAAAAACAGATATGTTCGCCTATCACATGCATTTGATAGTTCTTTCTAACTTAATAGCCAAACGAGCAGGCAGGAATATGCAACCATGATCAGAAATAATAATATTACTTACCTTGATACCCTAATATTCTTTAGGTATTCTTTGACAGACAACATTACACTGCTGAGTCACTGCAGCTGCCAGCCTAACCTGTTGCATTGGGCCTGGTGAAGGTTTTTGTATCAGCAGCAGTCCATAGTCCCCAGCTTTACGAGGATACAAAGGTCCTCCTTGCACCCTTATTGCCAATCTCAGCAGAGTGGCTTGTGCCAGAATAGGCTTGTTGAAGAACAAATGTGGTGAAGTTTGAGCGGCTCTTCACTTTTCTGTGCCATGTGTTCAACACTGAGATTTCTTGTTCCAGGGCATCTTAGTTCAACAACTGTTTCTCTTTACCTTCCCCCAGTAGAGGAGTGGATATAAATGTTGCAATGTCTGTGTGGAATGTTGCAGATACTCATTGAGCCTCTGTCACAAATGTGCTGGTAGTCACATGTCTGGGCTGGTTGCTTCAGGTAGTCACAGCATAGCTAGGGCAAGTTGCTAGACTTGCTTTGTGCACCCAGCCTGGACATGCTTTCTTACAGTGACATGGCATTGTTTACAGACTAATCCAACAAGATTAAGTTCTTATATGGTAAAACTGGCATCTGCCTGCATATCGCCTGAATGTACATGTACAGGCACAGCCAGCATGAAAATGAACGTAAGTGTTACTCCATGTTAACAGAAACTAACACTCAGATTGCATTAATTTTATTCTGGGCTGGGACTGCATTGTTTTGGCTACATCATTGGCCAGTTTCTGTGTTTCACATACTTGAGTACTGGTACATTTAAATTGTTAAATTCTACATGTTTCTGTTTAATTTATGTCTATTTGCCTCCAAACATTTTTGTGGTATGTGTATGCTGATTGCACCTATATAAGTTATCACATGATAGCGTTATAGCCGTGATGAAGAGCACTGTTCGAAACACGTGTCGGCTATTATACAATATTGTTGTGACCATTTTTTTAAAAAGTACTCTTACCTGATACATTTTCACTTGATACATGTGATACAATATGTTTGCAAGAATTAAACACACTACATGTTTCTTTGTAAAATGTGTAGGTGTGTATTTGAGAGGTGCCATTTGAAAACTGATTACCTTGAAAAAATACTTTAAGGTTTTCACATGGTCTTCAGATGGTAGAAAGGACTCACAACACCTTGCTTGCTGGACTCAGAGCACAGAAGTCCTATTGCTAGGGAAATGCATGATCCCACAGCGCCCTGTCCCAGAGGTGCTACAAGGAGAGAGTGCAGTTCACTAATCTCGTTCAACAACCATTTCTGCATAGGGCGATGATGTGAGTTTGGGGAAAGGGAATCCTTGTGAAGAAGGGCAGCTTGGATGATTGCAAGAGACACATCCATATGACCATCAGTTTCCTGAAGGTACTTGTGAGGGAGCTTTGCGGACGCAGGTGACATGCCAATGAGTGTGCATCCCTTGAAGTGAGTTGATAAGACACATGCCATCAGGTGACATCTGGGAGGAGAAGAAGCACGTGCCAGGAAGCCCTGAGAGAAGCTTGTGGGAGAGTCCCACTTGTGTCATTTTAGTGGGTGGATGGTGAAACGCTCGTCAGTGTCTATTTCTTGAAATGAATTAATGAGGCATGTGAAACTGGGTGACACCTGGGAGGATGAGCAAGGAATGCCTGATTGCTGCCTGTAGATGCATCACGACAATAATGCTTTTGTGTTTTTTTGAGGGGCAAGAAGCAGAAATTCAGGGAGGCGGGTGAACAACACATTGGGACAACATGTCAGTAGCATCCATACAAGACAGAGGCAGATCACCTTTTCACATCTTCAGCAACACTTTTTGTGTGCAGTGGAGGTGCCAGAATAGCATGTGGCCACTTGAAGATATTATTCAACTTACGTCCTGCACCATCAATAGCCGCAATGGGCTGGTACTTGCAGCAGTAAAATTACATACACCGGTATAGCACCATTAGGATGAATAGATGGGGAGCAGGTGCAAGTGGATCTATGTCACCTGGCCTAAGCCCCACCCACCTGGTGCCTTGCAGGTTGTTGCTCTTTTTCTCCAATTAGCAAGGGCCGCCCGCCTGGTGCCTTCCTGTTTGCAGCTCTTTTTCCCTACTTAAGGAGCCCCCCAGCCTCTTTTCCTTTGCTGATGGGGAGCAGGTGCAAGTGGATCTAGGTCACTGGGCCTAAGCCCCGTCCACCTGGTACCTTCCAGGTTGCTGCTCTTTTTCCCCACTTAGTAAGCCGCGCCCACCTGGTGCCTTCCTGGTTCCCGCTTTTTCTCCCTACTTAAGGAGCCCTTCAGCCTCTTTTCCTTTCCAGATGGGGAGCAGGTGCAAGTGGATCTAGGTCACCTGGCCTAAGCATTGCCCACCTTGTGCCTTCCAGGTTGCCACTCTTTTTCCCCACTTAGCAAGCCCCATCGACCTGGTGCCTTCCTGGTTGTCACTCTTTTTCCCTACTTAAGGAGCCCTCCAGCCTCTTTTCCTTTGCAGATGGGGAGCAGGTGCACGTGGATCTAGGTCACCTGGCTTAAGCCCCGCCCTCTTGGCACGTTCCAGGTTGCCGTTCTTTTTCCCCACTTAGCAAACCCTACCCACATGGTGCCTTCCTGGTTGCCGCTCTTTTTCCCTACTTAAGAAGCCCTCCAGCCTCTTTTCCTTTGCAGATGGGGAGCAGGTGCAGGTGGATCTAGGCCATCTGGCCAAAGCTCCACCCATCTGCCGCCTTCCGGGTTGTTGCTCTTTTTCCTCACTTAGCAAGCCCCGCCCACCTGGTGCCTTCCTGGTTGCAGCTCTTTTTCCCTACTTAAGGAGCCCTCCAGCCTCTTTTCCTTTGCTGATGGGGAGCAGGTGCAAGTGGATCTAGGTCACCGGGCCTAAGCCCCGTCCACCTGGTGCCTTCCAGGTTGCTGCTCTTTTTCCCCACTTAGCAAGCCCCACCCACCTGGTGCCTTCCTGGTTCCCGCTTTTTCTCCCTACTTAAGGAGCCCTCCAGCCTCTTTTCCTTTGCAGATGGGGAGAAGGTGCAAGTGGATCTAGGTTACCTGGCCTAAGCCCCGCCTACCTGGTGTCTTCCAGGTGGCCGTTCTTTTTCCCCACTTAGCAAGCCCCGCCCACCTGGTGCCTTCCTGGTTGCAGCTCTTTTTCCCTACTTAAGAAGCCCTCCAGCCTCTTTTCCTTTGCTGATGGGGACCGGGTGCAAGTGGATCTAGGTCACTGGGCCTAAGCCCGCCCACCTGGTGCCTTCTAGGTTGCTGCTCTTTTTCACCACTTAGCAAGCCCCGCCCATCTGGTGCCTTCCTGGTTCCCGCTTTTTCTCCCTACTTAAGGAGCCCTACAGCCTCTTTTCCTTTGAAGATGGGGAGCAGGTGCAAGTGGATCTAGGTCACCTGGCCTAAGCATTGCTCACCTTGTGCCTTCCAGGTTGCCGCTCTTTTTTCCCACTTAGCAAGCCACCGACCTGGTGCCTTCCTGGTTGCCACTCTTTTTCCCTACTTAAGGAGCCCTCCAGCCTCTTTTCCTTTGCAGATGGGGAGCAGGTGAAAGTGGATCTAGGTCACTTGGCCTAAACCCCGCCCTCCTGACACCTTCCAGGTTGCCGTTCTTTTTCCCCACTTAGCAAACCCTACCCACGTGGTGCCTTCCTGGTTGCCACTCTTTTTCCCTACTTAAGAAGCCCTCCAGCCTCTTTTCCTTTGCAGTTGGGGAGCAGGTGCAAGTGGATCTAGGGCATCTGGCCTAAGCTCCACCCATCTGACGCCTTCCAGGTTGTTGCTCTTTTTCCTCACTTATCAAGCCCAGCCCACCTGGTGCCTTCCTGGTTGCTTCTCTTTTTCCCAACTAAAGGAGCCCTCCAGCCCGTTTTCCTTTGCAGATGGGGAGCAGGTGCAAGTGAATCTAGGTCACCTGGGCTAAGCCCCGCCCACCTGGTGCCTTCCAGGTTGCTGCTCTTTTTCCATACTTAGCAAGCCCTGCCCACCTGGTGCCTTTCTGGTTGCTGCTCTTTTTCCCTACTTAAGGAGCCCTCAAGCATCTTTTCCTTTGCAGATGGGGAGCAGGTGCAAGTGGATCTAGGTCACCTGACTTAAGCCCCGCCATCCTGGCACCTTCCAGGTTGCCATTCTTTTTCCCCACTTAGCAAACCCTGCCCACATGCTTCCTTCCTGATTGCTGCTCTTTTTCCCTACTTTAGGAGCCCTCCAACCTCTTTTCCTTTGCAGATGGGGAGCAGGTGTAAGTGGATCTAGGTCACATGGCCTAAGCACCGCCTACCTGGTGCCTTCCAGGGGGCCGTTCTTTTTCCCCACTTAGCAAGCCCCACCCACCTGGTGCCTTCCTGGTTGCAGCTCTTTTTCCCTACTTAAGGAGCCCTCCAGCCTCTTTTCCTTTGCTGATGGGGACCGGGTGCAAGTGGATCTAGGTCACTGGGTCTAAGCCCCACCCACCTGGTGCCTTCTAGGTTGCTGCTCTTTTTCACCACTTAGCAAGCCCCGCCTACCTGGTGCCTTCCTGGTTCCCGCTTTTTCTCCCTACTTAAGGAGCCCTCCAGCCTCTTTTCCTTTGCAGATGGGGAGCAGGTGCAAGTGGATCTAGGTCACCTGGCCTAAGCATTGCTCACCTTGTGCAGATGGGGAGCAGGTGCAAGTGGATCTAGGTCACCTGGCCTAAGAATTGCTCACCTTGTGCCTTCCAGGTTGCCGCTCTTTTTCCCCACTTAGCAAGCCCCACCGACCTGGTGCCTTCCTGGTTGCCACTCTTTTTCCCTACTTAAGGAGCCCTCCAGCCTCTTTTCCTTTGCAGATGGGGAGCAGGTGCAAGTGAATCTAGGTCACCTGGCCTAAGCCCCGCCCTCCTGGCATCTTTTTCCTCACTGGCCTAAGCTCTACCCATCTGATGCCTTCCAGGTTGTTGCTCTTTTTCCTCACTTAGCAAGCCCCGCCCACCTGGTGCCTTCCTGGTTGCTGCTCTTTTTCCCTACTTAAGGAGCCCTCAAGCATCTTTTCCTTTGCAGATGGGGAGCAGGTGCCAGTGGATCTAGGTCACCTGGCCTAAGCCCCGCCCTCCTGGCACCTTTCAGGTTGCCATTCTTTTTCCCCACTTAGCAAACCCTGCTCACATGGTGCCTTCCTGATTGCTGCTCTTTTTCCCTACTTAAGGAGCCCTCCAACCTCTTTTCCTTTGCAGATGGGGAGCAGGTGTAAATGGATTTAGGTCACATGGACTAAGCCACGCCCATCTGGTGCCTTTCAGGTTGTTGCTCTTTTTCCCCACTTAACAAACCCCACCCACCTGGTGCCTTCCTGGTTGCCGCTCTTTTTCCCTACTTAAGAAGCCCTCCAGCCTCTTTTCCTTTGCAGATGGGGAGCAGGTGCAAGTGGATCTAGGTCATCTGGCCTAAGCTCTGCCTATGTGCCGCCTTCCAGGTTGTTGCACTTTTTCCTCACTTAGCAAGCCCCGCCCACCTGGTGCCTTCCTGGTTGCTGCTCTTTTTCCCTACTTAAGGAGCCCTCCAGCCCCTTTTCCTTTGCAGATGGGGAACAGGTGCAAGTGAATCTAGGTCACCTGAGCTAAGCCCCGCCCACCTGGTGTCTTCCAGGTTGCTGCTCTTTTTCCATACTTAGCAAGCCCTGCCCACCTGGTGCCTTCCTGGTTGCTGCTCTTTTTCCCTACTTAAGGAGCCCTCAAGCCTCTTTTCCTTTGCAGATGGTGAGCAGGTGCAAGTGGATCTAGGTCACCTGGCCTAAGCCCCGCCCTCCTGGCACCTTCCAGGTTGCCATTCTTTTTTCCCACTTAGCAAACTCTGGCCACATGGTGCCTTCCAGATTGCTGCTCTTTTTCCCTACTTAAGGAGCCCTCCAACCTCTTTTCCTTTGCAGATGGGGAGCAGGTGTAAGTGGATCTAGGTCACATGGCCTAAGCCCCGCCCATCTGGTGCCTTTCAGGTTGTCGCTCTTTTTCCCCACTTAACAAGCCCCACCCACCTGGTGCCCTCCTGGTTGCTGCTCTTTTTCCCTACTTAAGGAGCCCTCCAACCTCTTTTCCTTTGCAGATGGGGAGCAGGTGTAAGTGGATTTAGGTCACATGGACTAAGCCACGCCCATCTGGTGCCTTTCAGGTTGTCGCTCTTTTTCCCCACTTAACAAACCCCACCCACCTGGTGCCTTCCTGGTTGCTGCTCTTTTTCCCTACTTAAGGAGCCCTCAAGCCTCTTTTCCTTTGCAGATGGGAAGCAGGTGTAAGTGGATCTAGGTCACCTGGCCTAAGCCCGCCCTCCTGGCACCTTCCAGGTTGTCATTCTTTTCCCTCACTTAGCAAGCCCTGCCCACCTGGTGCCTTCCTGATTGCTGCTCTTTTTCCCTACTTAAGGAGCCCTCCAACCTCTTTTCCTTTGCAGATGGGGAGCAGGTGTAAGTGGATTTAGGTCACATGGACTAAGCCACGCCCATCTGGTGCCTTTCAGGTTGTCACTCTTTTTCCCCACTTAACAAACCCCACCCACCTGGTGCCTTCCTGGTTGCCGCTCTTTTTCCCTACTTAAGAAGCCCCCCAGTCTCTTTTCCTTTGCAGATGGGGAGCGGGTGCAAGTGAATCTAGGTCACCTGGCCTAGGCTCCACCCATCTGCCGCCTTCCAGGTTGTTGCTCTTTTTCCTCACTTAGCAAGCCCCGCCCACCTGGTGCCTTCCTGGTTGCTGCTCTTTTTTCCTACTTAAGGAGCCCTCCAGCCCCTTTTACTTTGCAGATGGGGAGCGGGTGCAAGTGAATCCAGGTCACCTGGCCTAAGCCCCGCCCACCTGGTGCCTTCTAGGTTGCTGCTCTTTTTCCATACTTAGCAAGCCCTGCCCACCTGGTGCCTTCCTGGTTGCTGCTCTTTTTCCCTACTTAAGGAGCCCTCAAGCCTCTTTTCCTTTGCAGATGGTGAGCAGGTGCAAGTGGATCTAGGTCACCTGGCCTAAGTCCTGCCCACCTGGTACCTTCCAGGTTGCTGCTCTTTTTCCCCACTTATCAAGCCCCGCCTACCTGGTGCCTTCCAGGTTGCCGCTCTTTTTCCCCACTTAGCAAGCACCGCCCACCTGGTGCCTTCCTGGTTGCTGCTCTTTTTCCCTACTTAAGGAGCCCTCAAGCCGCTTTTCCTTTGCAGATGGGGAGCAGGTGCAAGTGGATCTAGGTCACCTGGCCTAAGTCCTGCCCACCTGGTACCTTCCAGGTTGCTGCTCTTTTTCCCCACTTATCAAGCCCCGCCTACCTGGTGCCTTCCAGGTTGCCGCTCTTTTTCCCCACTTAGCAAGCACCGCCCACCTGGTACCTTCCTGGTTGCTGATCTTTTTCCCTACTTAAGAAGCCCTCCAGCCTCTTTTCCTTTGTAGATGGGGAGCAGGTGCAAGTGGTTCTCGGTCACCTGACCAAAGCACCACCCACCTTCTTAGCCCTGCCTCTTCCTTCCTGCTCTTAACTCTTAGATGAAGGGCGTCTCTCGCCTGGGCGCCCGAAGCGAAGGGACAAAGAAAAGGGCAATTACTGTTTGGACCAGGAGGACCCAGGGCCCGGCCCCCTGCTCAGACAGCAGGTAAGCATCCACCAACATGCAATTACTCCCTCTGTCCCCACAGGCCATCCCCATCCCCTCTGGCCTCCCTGTGATGTTTCCTTGTGCCCCCCTTCCTTATCGCACACGGGTATTGCCTGTTTTGCTTGATTCTTCTGCCCTCCTCCCCCCTACAGCCTTCTTCTGCATGAGTCTGTACTGGTGCATTCTGGTTTCACCATCACTGTCTTGCGGCCAATGCTGGATTTGACTTTCATGGACTTCATTGATTCATGGTGCGTCACCCTTTCTCAACGCTCACGCTGGACTTCATTTGCACCTTGTACTCATGGTGGCCTTGCATCATGCTTTTCCCATCTTCATCTTGTTTCCTGGCTTGCAACATTATGTGTTACTACTCACTGTCTGCAATTGTATTCACTCTCCCCTCTTGCTTCTCCACTCCTTTTGACTGCTTACTCTCTGTTCTTTCCTATCTCCTCCCCTCCTACCCTTACTTCTTCTATGCACTTACTCTATCAGAATTGTCCCTAGACCTAGTATGATAGCAACCTTGTCTGTCTCCTCTCCCTTCCCTTAATTGTTCCCCCCGCCAGCTCCCTCCAGCACTATCTGAAATGTCGTCAGGCCGAGTACAATAAAAATTTCACATCCTTACTGTTCATGGCCTGTAAGAATGTCATTGGGCCTCATTATGACTATTGCGCAATGGGTTTAACGGCGCCGGTAATGGTGCCGGTGCCATTAAACCCACTCCGCAATATTATGAGGTTCGCTCGCGGGACCCGCTGTGGACGTCTGGTTTATCCAGACATCCATAGCGGGTTCCTCGAGGGAGCCAGGGAGCTAACAACGGGCCCATTATGAGTGGGCCTGTTGTTATCTCCCTCCCCATTCCCATTGAGCCCTATTGGGGCTCAATGAGGATGGGGAAGGACCGGGCCCGGCTTCCCTGAATGGGAATTACCGGGCCCTCCAAACTCAGAATGGCCCGGTAATTCCCCATTCAGGGAATTCGGACATGGTTTTGGAGGCAGCCATGGCGCCAATAGCGCCATGGCTACTCCAAAGTTGTAATGAGGCCCATTGTATTTTCCCTTGTTCCCTCCCTTGCCTTGAAGCGCTTTGAAACACATTGGCCTCATTATGACCCTGGCGCTCCCATAATGAAGGGGGCCGCTGCGGGACCGTCCCCCTTCATTACGGGATCGCCGATTACAAGGTTCCCTTTGCGGGACCCGGATCAGACGCCTGGTAAAACCAAGCGTCCTGTCCGGGTCCCGCGAGGGGAAGAGGGAGGCAATAATGGGCCAGTTGTAATCTGCCCGTTATTACCTCCCTCCCCATTCCCATTTAGCCCTATGGGCGCTCAAATGTGAATGGGGAATGGTTCCTGCAAGGAGGAATTACTGGCTCCTTCTATGTCGGAATGACCCGGTAAATCCCCATTGCAGGAACAATGGAGCCCGGTTTGGAGGCAGCCATGGTGCTAAAAGCACCATGGCTGCCTCCAAACTCGTAATGAGGCCCATTGTGTATAGGCGCTATATAAATAGACTATCATATTATATCATACCATAACATTGCCCAAGACCAACAATCCCTCTATCTCAGGGGTAGATGAAAGGGGCGTGCATAGCTATCTGCTGAATATCAGCAAAGAACAGCACACAAGGTAGTTAAAGAGTGGGAGGAGATTACCAGATATCTATCTTCACTGACACTGACACCATCCACTGATAAGTCAGATGATGATGATGACCTGGAGGATGATCAAGATAAAGATTACGATTCCTCAGAGTCCAGGTAGGAACATCAGTTGCATCTGGAAACAATGATGCTGAGGAGGAGGAGAATAACACCATAGATATAGAGGCTGCATTAGTGGGCTGTTCAGAGGTTGAGGTTTCCACTCCCTATGGCTCCTTCTGCTCATGGCTTGTCCCCTCTGCAATGGTAAGCACAGGAAGAGGATCCTCATCCACCACTGCCTCACCACAGCAATTTCTCCCTCGGTTAAGTCCACCTGCTGCAGCACCTCTACAGGCTGGCCTTCCCATGATCGTTCTCCTGGTGGACCTCCACTCATCCTGAACACCCTCCCCCTGCTAAGCAAGAATGCTTCCTCCGCAATGTTCCCCACCCAGACAGGAGCCATCTCATGGTATTCCCCCAGGGTGCTTGCTGAGGCTGCCCCATCCTCCTATATGGGAACATGTCCTTCTGCATCGGCACTGGCCCTGCCTCCTTGGGGGCATCCAGCTGAGGACCTGCATCCAGTGCCTCTGAGGGGATATATACATGATTCCTGCCCCCTGTGCCTCTGCAGGGGTGTCCACTGTGCTACTAGGCGGGGCCTTCTCTGATTGCCCTGCCTCCTCTCCCACCCTATATAATGAGGCCTCATCCAATACCTTAGGGACTCTTGTTCAATCAGAAGATGAGCAATGCTGCATGGTCCATGCATGAAAACCAGTGCCAACAAACAGCACCAGGTTCATACCATCCCATGTCAGTCATGGCTAAATCCTCCTCTTTCTGCAAGGAGGAAAGCAACTCCAAATCCTCCTCCCACCTTCTCCCCTTCTCTACCAGTGTCACAGATGCCCCAGAAGAAAAGCACTGACGTAAGACCTGTAGTAAATTAAGCACACCCCTGATAACCCAAGAGTGGGAAACCAAGATGAAAAAACCCAGAGAACAAGTCAGGTAAATTAAAGCTACTATTATACTACCTTGCATGACAAACCAAAACAAGCAACACCACAGCAAAAGGGGAACCCGGATCAATTAATTAATTCATCTATCTTTTATAATGTACTTAATTCTGGAGGCCAGTCTTTAAGTGCAGATTTGAACCTGCGTTGCTCTGCGTTGTCTTGCTTCCAAGACAAACACATAACCCCAGAACTATCCTCCCAGTGTATTCATTTTCCAGATGACAACAAACACACAGGAGGAACTTAGGAAAGGCTAACCAATTATATTTTACATTTATTGTGGATGGGGTTAAGAAACATGAAGCATTTCTTAGATTTTTAAAAAAATATTAATAGGTGGAACAAAACGGAAAAAGCACAAGAAATGGCAACTTTGTTTCTTTTGTGTATGGGGGATACTGACAACACACTAACAACACACTGAACAAACACCAAAACAAAGTAGCACACATTTGTTTAGCAAATGCATACTAGAGACACACAAACCAGGCAAAAAAACAATGCCAAACTGCTAGACCTCTTCAAAACGAATCAACACCCAGGCTCAAATGATCAAAACACTTCTTCCCTCATAGTTTAACAAAAATAAATGAACAGTAGTTAGCCTGGCCTCATATAGAGGGTTGAACTTCATTTAGGAGATTCTAGAGTTCTGATTAGAAGGACAAACCCAATGAGTAAACCAGAAACTTGACCCATGTTGGTTAGATGATGCATTTTCATGGGAGAACTAGAATTTCACTGAGATTAGTTTGCACCAAAACTCACTCGATACATGGAGTACGGGACACAGCTTGACTATAAGAATCGAGGGGCCCACTGGATCCGTTTTTTTTAAAGGTTTGCCCACTTTTAGTGAGCAGAACTGTCATATTTCAATATGCCAGCAAATGCCAATTGTGTATTCATTGTCCAGTGACTCATCTAGTAGCCGCATATTAATACAGGCATAGCAAACAGCTTGAGGGAGACTTGCACAAAGGGTAAAAGACATGGGTTGATGGAAGGACATGCTTGCATTTAAATATGTGAATTAACACATCCATTAATTGGGGATTTACATATGTGCTGTGTGACACTTGCGTGATAGTTCGGGAAACTTCTCAAGACTTTCCTTTTCTCCTCTTCCTTCCGTCTCCGCCTCCTGTGCTAACTCTCCCTCTGCAGCTGCGACTGGGGCCTGGTCCCTTCAAAGCCATACAGGGGCCAGACCACACCCTTACCAGTCCCCCCAGCATCTTCTGCCAACACTTGCCCTTGCACTCCCTTACCCGGACTAGCCTAACCTGGCCCGCCCTGTCTACTACACTCATCCTCCATTCCGCTCCCTTCCCCTGGCGCTTGCCGCCTTGGCATGCCCAGCACTTGCCCCCCACCCTTGTTGGGAGCTCACTCTGGCACTTTTCCCTCTGCGCCCCGCCCCCTGCACTTACCACCTTGTCATGCCCTGCACGGTAGGCTTATCACAAGGACAATATAACCGCTTTTTGCTGTTCTATTTTTGTTCTCATGTCACCCCTCCCATCTTGTCCTGTGGTGCCTGGAAACACTTGTGTATAGGTACCATACAAATGTCAAATAAATAAATAAATAAATACATAAATAAAAACCTGCACGAAGAGTGGAAGAGAGGCTTGGATATGAGGACATTAGCCCCATTGTGAAATGGGGCTCCCTGAGCCAAGCAGTGAGAGTGCAAGGATCTAGATCCTGGTTGAACAATTCTAGAATCGGAATTCCTGGTGATACATAATGTAATGTCATACTAAGTGATGCTATCCTATATTACTGTAATATCATGGACCTTGCCATTTGTATGGCCTCTTGGCTCTCGGGACAGAAGGTAAAAGATGGAGTTATGGATGTATTAGTGGCAACAGAGCAGATGTTTCTCTTTGTTCTTCAATGCAAGGCACTCCAAAGGTTACCGATGACTGCTTGCAGAGGTGTGTGTATTGCATTAGTGCATTGACTCCATGCAATTTGGTGTAGTAGTAGAGTTAGGTGTTAAGAGAAGTGAAAGAGTTTAGAGATGCAGTGAATTCTTGATTTGTCCGTTTTATATGAGGCCACGAAAGCAGGTGGGGGTGCTATCAAAGAGTTTCGTGGGTGTTATCCACAGATTACACTTTCAGACCTCACATAAAAAAAGTATTCCAATCACCAGTCTTGAGCCAGTATTCGTGACCACACTATGCAGAAATTCAAGTGCCCACACACCACAGAAGTGGTGCTCTGGGTGCTCGCTTCCTCAACATAGCAGGAACAGGTAAGGTGGTTAGCTATGGGTGGAAGAGAATGGAAGCGTTTACAGATAGTTTCTAAAGGCAGAAGGATGAGAAATATAACAAAGAAGCAAGGGGAGACAATTCTATTCAGAAGGAGCCAAAACAGCAAAGGCCCGCCGCCTCTTCAGGATAAGGCGAAAACGGAAACTTTAAATAAAAAAAGATCAGAAGAGTGAAGAAGTTGTGATGCAAAATGTCTAGTGAGATAATACGAAAGAAACTGAACTGAGAACTGAAGCAGAAATGAGTGATGCAGAGCACCTTAAACAGTATGCTCCGGCGGATAGGGACCTAATCAAGACCTGCACAACAGGTGTGATATGGGCACATGTCTAGGTGCTGTAAACAAGCTGAGCAGCTACGCCTTCTATGACCTGTAAGTGGTGGACACAGTACTTGGGCAGGTCCAGGTGAAGATCATTGGCATAGTCGAGATAAGACTGTATTAAGGCAGTAACGCAGAGCTATTTGCTGAGATGGAGAAGAAACAGACAACTTGGCAGAGAAGCCATAATTGGATATTTCACTAGGGTGCCACCTGGTCGATTTGAGGGAGAAAAGACAATTCTTTAAAGACTGTGTTGAAAACAGTAGTGACTGGGTGAGGACATAGAGGCAGAGACATAGGCCGTAGAACCGAATTCAAGGGGGCATGCCAACCATCAAGACATTGTCTGATTTGAATTTAAGAGAATTAAGATTCATCCAATTAGCGATAGCCGTCATAAAGGCCTGAAAGTGGCAGAAGTTGCACCCAGATCACCATCCAGACAGATGAGCAAAAGAAAGAAGATGGAAAGGAAGAATTTAATATTTGTTTTAAAAAAAGAGGCTGAACATAAAGGTTGAACAAGAGGGGAGAGAGAAAGGAACCTTGGGAACACCACGATTGAAGGGACGAATAGCAAAAGTGACTGGTAGTTGAAGTGTGAGGAATTTGACCATCCGCATGGTGGCCGTGTACTCGCCTGGGCTTTTTTGAAATATTGAAATGAATACAATGATGGTAGACCGACCACAGGAAAATATGTGGGGCTAATCCACGCACATTTTCCTATGCTCATGCCACAACAAAAGCATAGACCTGTGTACTCTGGGATGGAAACCGCCTATAGGCAAAGTCTGCCCCTGTCATATTTAGTTGGAATGTGACAGCCAAGGAGGGCACAATGTCATACAGAAAGGGGAAGGCCAAACTGTCCCCTGCTATGGACAGCCTGATTGACTGACAAAGGCTCAATGGAACCACCCTGCTCTTTTGTTAGGCCCTGCACCTGGTGGCATTGATTAACATACCAACAGGGTCCTTCAAACAGGCCCCCAGTGGGCCTTGGCTGCAGAGGATAACAAATGAGACAGAAACCCAACTACCTTTCATATGTAACTGTGTCAAACTGAAACCAGCTCCCACCCTCAGTATCAATACAAGTGAACTGTCATGCTGGGGCCTGTTGTTTACAGTAGGCCACACCACTAGGGGAACCCCATTCATAAGGTACAAGAATCTGGTTTGCAGGAGCCAGAGAATCTGGTCTCGCCGCATCTTTAAGGTAAACCTGCCCCTTTAACAGGGACCACACAGGGAGGGCCATTAACCAGAGAGACTCTTTGAACACACCAGGCAGGAAGATGGGTGGGCCTTCGTAGCACAATGGAGTGAGCCAAGAGACCTTTCTGTTGAGAGAAGGGTTCCGCCATGTTAGTTCTGGGGTACACCTTCTTCCTGTTTTCACCCCTTTACCTTTCCTGTTGCAAATCACTCTGGTTATGACCTCACACAAACAGAGGACTGTTGATAAGGACACCAGAACTGGTTCGCTAAGATAGGCTTAGCCTACACCAACCACTGTGGCCACCTTGGTTTTAAAAGAGGGTCGAGCCCCTCATTTGGCAAATCATCTGAAGGCTTCACAAGAAGCAGAACGAAGAACTCATCCTTGAACCCTGCCTGAAGGTACAGTCTGCCATACATCTTCCGCCAGTGAAGGAAGGCCAGGATATCCAAAGAGGGAAGCAGGATCCCTCTCTGAAACATCTCCCAGGGAACAGATTGAGATACAGAACTCAGAGGAACCTGTACCCATCCAGCACACAGCATGCCCTACTAAGCTCTGCAGCAAGCTTCCTGCATGAAGTACAAGAAGGTCTCCAAACCTACAACTAAGACAAGGCAGCTGCCTGCAACGCACTCCATAGCTTTGGGCCGTTTGCCTTAAGGGATTACAGGAGCCTGTTGAAGAAGCTGGAAGAAGTGCCTCGAAGAGCATCTACCGACACCCACCTTAAAGGACATATTCGAGGAGGTCAAGTTCCTCCATCCATAACCGACGGCAATGCTGACTGTGGTCAAGCCACCGTCACTTAAAGACATCCAAGACAACTCGACCAGTGCTTCTACATCACCGATCAACACTGAGACAACGATTCATGACCCTGCACTTGCGGGTAGGCCAGCCTTCAGCCATGCGTCCAGCTTTTCGCACCGAACCGTCTTGCCGCCTGTTACCCGAAGCTGACTCACATTTCGAACTCTGTCACAGAAGCCTGCGAATTGCCCTGAAGCTGTCTTGACCCTGTTGAACACCTGTAGCACAAGGTACATTGTGGTTCTGTCCCTGTGTTCCTCCCCAGGGGACCTCTAAAGACATAGTAAGACACATTGCTCCCTTTCTGCTGAGGCCAAGAAACCTTAAACTGTTGTGGTTATTAACCATAGTGACTACCTTCCTGTCAATATCCAGAGTGCATCACTTTTCCTTCTTTGAAACTGTCTGTCCTCTGCATTCCCTTACAGGGTGGGTTATATTTTTGTAGTGTTGTTAGACTGTCTGTTGTGATATAAATAAAGTAGATATTCTTGATACAACCTTGACTGGACAGTTTCTTTTATCATTGGGTAGATATTGTATTTTGGCTGTGTTGCAACTAATCAAAGATCGACAATCTTTCAGAGATAAGCCTGCCATTCCATCCAAGTTACCAAAATTGGACAAGGTGTATAATGTGCTTGTTATTTCAATCTGTTTAGATCCTTTCTGGTGTATTTGAGGTGCGGGCTGATTGATGGTTTAGAAACCGATATTCAACCCTTCACCACTGGTACCCCAGAGGTTGATTCCTCACAGGGAGAATGCTGGGTTGGAACTCAGCGAGAGGGGAAGTGATCCAACCCTGCTCACTGCTCGGGATACCCAAGGATGCAACATGGTTCCAAGTGGTAATAGAGTGGTCGAATGTGTCAAATGCAGAGGGAGATGGATAAGACTAAATCTGAGATTCCGCCGGAGTCAGAGACAAGTCAGACATCATCCAGGATAGCTGTAATAACAGACTCAGTGCCCTTTCATGGCCAGAAGCCGGCCTCTAGATGATGAAGGACAAAGTGAGATTTGACAGAATAACAACATTGAGAGGCAACCAAAGCTTTCAAAATATTGGCATAATCTGACATAGCACATAATCGCTGGCACAGCACAATAATGGGGTCATGATGGTGTGGGTCAAAGTATGGGATAGTTAGACTTACCAGGCATATCGTGAAACCTTGAGTCATAGGTAATCCTTGTTTATCTTAACGCAGCTTAATGCTGAGTAAATCATTAAAGAGATGCAGATCCAAACACACGCATGTTTCAGCCAATTCTATTTTGATATAGGGTTCCCATTTCTTAGTGAGACATAGTATAGTGGTCGCACAGGGATCGGGATCCAGGAACAGTGTTTTGGTTTACCTGGATGAGTAGGCAGGCCTGGGGAAGCCATAGCCTACTAGAGGATAAGTGTGCATTGTGTGGCATTTTTCTAGCAGTCCAAGATGAAAAAGCAGGTTGAAATTGTTGTGTGACCTATATCTGGTTGTGGTGTATCAGGATGGCCTCTCAAAGGGGATATTTTCTGATCTTGCCTCAATCTAGTGTTTGATGGAGTCGTTTATGTGAAAACATGCTCATGAGCTGGCCTTGCCACATTGTATGATAGCATCAAAACATATCTGAGCTGTGAAGAGTGATGTATGGTGGGCCTGTCGCCCATGGAAGAGGTGAGTGCTGATGATCACTTGAGGCATGACTTGTATTGTGTGCCCCTGCCTGCATTCTGGTGTGGTGAGAACGATGGGCAGGCAGGAGATGTCAGGGGTTGGAAATGTGAGGCGGACAACATTGTAAGGAGATTTGAAAATTCACCATTTTATTAAATAAAAAGGTTGGATCCAAACCTCGCTATCACTACCCTGATGAGGATTTCCCCTGCCCAAAGTAAACTAAAGAAAGCACTCTAATAAAGTATATGTGTCCCTCACACTTATACATTCAAGAAATCAATAAGGAAATGTATTGCAGTTCAAAACAAAAACATTAATATAACAATTGAATGTGTAAAGTAACCACAGTCCTGGTTTATGATCTGTGTGAATTCCCTTTTCCCAGATTCAAACAGGATTCTTGCTAGGCAGTTCAAAAGGAAATATGGAAATCCTTGTTAGAAACAAAGTTCCAAAACAGCTATTTTGTAACTTCAACCGGATAGTCGAACGTTCGGACACTTCAAAGATATACCAAAGAAAATGGGATGTTCTTTCTCTTCATTACATAAGAATGAGCCTCAGAATCATCTTCTTCACAAGGCAACAAGAATTGTTTTTGTCAGGATGATTTGCCACAACTGAATTCTTTCAAAGGAATCTAACTCCTCTACAACAAATGTATACAGATCTTCCTTCAGCACCGCAAGTATAATACAAATGTCTTTGTTAAGACCACTTTACAGCAGTTCCTCAACTGCTACCTGGTTTACTCCCATGGCAGGCCTACTTCTTCAAGGGTTTGTCATCCGGGTATACTCTCCCTGCCCGAACAGCATTTCACAAAACAGAACGTGCTGTAATGGTAACCTTCAACTCATAACAACTATGTAGCAACTTCACTATGTTCATCATCTTGCAGCATTAGACTTTTAGCTACTTCTCAGAAAAACCAAATTCACTTTGGGGTTCTTTAAAATTCCTCTGCAAATTATGTTCCTCTCCCTCTGAATTACCTTTTGCAGATGGACAGCCTTTTTGCCACTTTGGAATCTTCACTAAGCAAGTAACCAAATACTTAAAAGGAAAGAGTTTTTTCCTGTTCCTTTCTTGGCTTTGGCAATGTATGTTTATATCAGCTGTTATTATATGTTTCACAAAACATGTGTATCAAATGTCACAATCCTTTGGTCTTTCATCGACTTTGCCAATATTTGTTGGGCTTGTATTGCTTAGGTTTTAGTTTCCGTTGGCTTGGGTAATGGTTGTATGCCTTTTAACAATGTTGCCCCACCGGGTTGTTGCTTTTCCATGCTCACATACTTAAATTTACAGTTACTTGGTTTCATGGAATACAACTCTCACTGCTTCTTGATAGTTGGTAATCAAAAGCACTATTAACACTTCTTTCACTCATACGCGGGTCAAACCAAACTGCACACCTGGAACATACAAGCAGTCTCAGAGTGCTCCGCAGTCACCAAATTGAGAACTCACTGGATAATCTTAAGCTTTCGATCCTCTATGTGTTTACAGATCTTCTGCTGTAGTGGCTCCTCGCGACCCAGTGAACAGCTTCTCCTGGTCCGCCATTGCCTGCGCCAATCGTTGTTGGAGCTTCCTCTGCTTCTGATAGTCTCCGGTGCACGCCAGCCACGGAGACCTTTCTGAGAGTCTTTGTTGCACGCAAGCCACAGGAGACCTTTCAAAAGCAAAACCTTCCCTCGATGCTTTCGCTTACCGCTGCACAGCCTCTGCAACACAGGCCTTCAAAGGGCAAGTGTCCCTTCTGCATGCTTACCGCTGCACAACCTCTGCAATTGGGATAACTGGAGGCATAGGCCCTTTCCGGACCAGCCACTGTCTTTGGCTTCACAACGGTCCATGCGTCCTTTCTCTCCTCCAGTCCTGACCTC
The DNA here is from genome assembly GCF_040938575.1 of Ambystoma mexicanum. Classification (NCBI taxonomy): domain Eukaryota; kingdom Metazoa; phylum Chordata; class Amphibia; order Caudata; family Ambystomatidae; genus Ambystoma; species Ambystoma mexicanum. The sequence continues at coordinate 875,138,375 of NC_090931.1, forward strand.
GGCTGCTTGCACGGTCTGCACTGCTGCTCACTCGGCTCTTCTCCTGCTCCTTTTTGGTTTTTTTTCCTAATGCCTGCACCTGATGGGGCTTTTTAAGCCTCCCAGTGTCCCTCATGCATTTCCATTTTCTCTGGCACTGGTGCTCAGTGGGCTGAGTGCCCGTTACCTGTGTTTGATGGAAATGGTTGCCTGTCAGCAGGTTTCTGTAGGTGGAATGGATGGGTGATGGGATAGATTTGGAGTAGAGGGTGTGGTTAGTGTGATTTTAGTGATAACATTGAGGGTGTTGGCTTTGGTGATGTGTTCAGAGGTATTTCCCCTCTCCGTGCTATCAGTTGGCGTTGCTTGCTGGGGGACTGGGTTTTAGTGTTGGCTTCAGGGGGCACCAGGCCATGTGTACTAAGTGGATCAGGCCCATTAATACCAAACAATGTAGAATTTTCATCCACGTTGTCCCGGTTGTACTTTATTAGAGAGATGAGTTGACCGGAGTACTGCTGTAGGCCCAGTGAACTGAAAGGTATCACCTTTTTCAAAGCTCTGCACTGTGATTCCAACATTGGGTTGGTAGAACGCTAGTCTTTGGCTGCTCTTGTAAAAACCAATGCTTTGTGTGCTTTTCTGATAGCGTTAGTATGGCGGGGATCAGATTATTTGGGCAAAAAGTTCCACCATCTAGTCACCATAAGATGAAAGAGGAACCTACTTGATGTTTTCTGTTGTAAAAGCTGCCTTGGTGGGCTGCATTGTATTTTTGTTTTTGTAACGCCGGATTTTCTTCGGGATAGAATTTGCTCTCTTACCTTGGAGCCTGCATTGAGCTATATATCATGCATTGAAGTGTATCCTGCGTCTGCATAGCGTCCAGTGTATAATGCAAAGTTCTAGTGTTGTGTGTTCTTTCTGGTTCAGCCATGCTAGTAGCCTTGCACTAGCCTAGAATTTTGGGCTCGCTGAAGATGTATCAATTGGCATTCGAGGAGTGACAAGCAGATGCTCTTTGCTTAATCTAGCTTTGAGAGAAACAGAGAGATCATGGCTAGATTTCCTTGTGGGAAGGTGATGAAAGGTACTATCCACCTAATTGATTTGGGGATAAAGAAGCTTTTTCTCAACAGATGTTTGATTTGAAGTTCTATGGAGTGGTGGCGGGCCACCAAGACGCCAGGATTCAGGGTGACTTTTGGCATCTTTGGGTAGATTTCCATTTCTTCTGGTCATGGGGTGGTTGTGAATATCTGTGGCTTGGTGAAGAATATTAGTACTGCAGATTTGTTGGAGTTGCGTTTCAGCCTGTCGTGTCATCTAGTCCTCCACTTGTGTGAAACATCTGAACAGTCTCTTTGTGTCTCCTAATTGTCTCCTGGGAGTATAAGGATTATGTGGGTGTCATCTGCATAGTTGTAGCATGTTAGTTTGCATGCTTGGGTGATTTTGATGAGCAACACCATGTAGATGTTACACAGGAAGCATGAGAGGTCAGATCCTTGTGGTACTCCGCAGGTGGTCATGCATTGGGCCTATCCCAGTGGTAATTGTTTGGTCTGTGTCCCGTCAATGAGGAAAGATGATGTAATGGTCAGACCTTCTTCTTCCAGTTTTTCCTTTGTATCAAATGACACTGAATAGGCCAGATGTTTGTGGGTGTAAGGGTTGTCTATGCCTGTTTTGGTGCTTTTCTTCTGTCTATCTGAGATTGATCACAGTAATATGAGTGGTCTGAATTCTATCTGTGCATCATCCAATGTTTGTTTGCATGTGCTAGTGATGCTGGTGATAGACTACCCTCCCCAATAGGTTTTTCGTGTAGTGGATGTTGAATTTAGAATGCAGTTTGATTAATCTCTGGTTTCCCCTCAATGTTCATTGTGATGAAGGCTGCCTTGCAATCATGCTTTATTATCCCTTGGTGGAGTGATAGGTTGAAGAGATTTTAGGACCTTCCCGCCCTAATTTGCCAATTGATGAGGATTTTGAAGATTTCTAGCAGGGATCTACTGTTGATCCCACACAGTTGATGTGTTCCCTGTGGTAGAAGGTCTGGTCTGGTGATGGGCTTGAATGTGTTTAGATGTGGTGCCTTTGACGAAGGCATCCTGTGACCCTCACCTGTTCCAGGCTCTGTTTCCCTGTTTCCTTTTCCAGGTGGATCACTGAAATGTGAGACAATGGTGTTACTTAGTTATGCGATGTAGTAACCACATTATTGCAGGCTGCCATGTTCTGGACCCCTTTTGTTGTGATGGGGCTGGAGCTCTGCTTTTTGCCACTGTTCCTTCTTTTTTCTTGGTTTCCTTTTCCTGGAGTAGCATAAACACTTTTGAAACATTGCATTGTCGTGCCTGCTGTAGTTGTCATTCCATATTCATTCCAGTTTGCCATTGTTCCCCTTTAGCGTGTTTACATTGGGTGTGTGTGTGTGTGTGGGGGGGGGGGGGCATCTTCTTATATATTACTCCCAAGAGGGTCTGAATATGGGGACAGGCATGTCTGTGGCTTTAAGGATCCACCTTTTATTGTGTGCAGCCTCCTTTCTGGTTCTACCTGATGTTGGTGGACTGAGGTTGGTGTCAGTAAACGCCCTTTCACCCCTAGCTACCCACCTTCCCAACATAACAGCCGTGAGGCAGCTACATGATGAATGGAAAACCACTTCATTTTATGTATGTCCACATAAGTTCAGGTATAAAAAAAACATATTTTAATAAGTATACAGCAGTATAAAAACATATACATCATAGAAAATTCGATAAAACAGCCAATTTATAGGCGACTTTCTGGCTTATCAGTGTTTCTTTGAAGAAGCTATATCAGGAATGCAGAAAAATGACATATAAATAATCTTATCAGCCACAATAGATGAACTCAGTCTGCCAACAATTTGTATACAGTGTGTGATGTTAGTAACACAGGTGCTTTAGGTAGTCATGAATTCATTCCTATATATCATGATGCGTCTACACTTTAATCGTGTTTCTGGGGATGAAACACAACCAGAGCAGGTCAATTCCTGATGTCATTGTGTAATCAGTGCTGTCTTCAGGACGCTAACTAACGTTGGTAATCAGGTCAGAATAGTCAAGCTGCACTGGACCTTGTGCATAGCCATTTCTACCTATGGGCAAAAATAATAAAAACTAGGTTTAAAACCTTATATGCTACTACATTCATTCTTTAAATGACATACATACAACCAAGTAGCTGTTCCACTGACCTGTATTGTCAATTTCTTTTCAGTGTTGGAGGAGTTCGAATGTAACAAATTTTGCGCACATCACTTGTGCAACCGGATTAATCAATCACTTTGGATAGAGCACCCAGATTTGTTATTTATCTAGGCAATATAATGGTGGATATCATATTCAGCATTTAGTGTGGCGTGTATTCATCAGCACATTTACCTTATTCATAGGATAATAGGTCCATCGTAGTTGATGGTATCGTTTTGGATTCAGGTTGATTCATCATCCATTATTCCTATATATCGAGACATCTATAGGTGGGACTCCATCTCCCAGAGTTCCTCACAGTTCCATCTACAATTGACAGAAACGTATGTAGAACTTGTTTTAGTATCTACTATATTCAACATATGTTAGATATTGTTAGTCACTTCAGCTTTTACTCACTTCGTCTGGAGTTGTCTTATGCTTCCCCTGTGTCGCTGGCACGTGCAGCCTTGTATAATAGCTCAGCGTGTACTCTCAAGCTCTATTCCCTATTCGTTGTTTGAAAGTGGTCTAATCTAAAAGAGGATTGACAGCCATCAGGATATTAGTCGTCTGCCTTTTCAAAATAATCATTCCAAAGCTCGTAGCCTATACACACTTACTTGTTTACATCGCAGATGGATTCTGCGTTGCGGTCGCATTCGGAGGAACCTCCACATGGTTTGGCGATGGTAATCCTCTCATATCGAGGCTGACTGATCACTAGACAGCTGCTGGCAACTAGCTTTGTGCACTACAGGCCACCATCTTGTGTCAGTGTTGCTGTGTACGAAAATTACTCTCCTTCTGTTCTAATACATGACTAACTATTACACTCTAATCACTCTAATGGCTGCATGGATAATTTAATTCATAAGTTGTAGACATCACCTCAAAGATATGGATATATAGGCGTGACATTGTAATAGTGGCGGCATAATTTCTCATGCACAGAGATTTGCTAGAGAAATCTCTTGCTTTATCTCTTATAGCGCTGATCATGTACAGAAGTTAGACCCCTCTCTTTTCTTCAAAATAGTCCACATCGGATCTATGTTAGAAATCGCTGGTAACCAAGTGTATGATGTTTTAAAATGTGCTGGTCCTCAAGTAGTATATTCAACCACCTATCCGGCTTGATGATGTCAGTATGTAATATCTTCATTCTGAGTCACCGGGGAGATTTGGATATGCAATGTGCATGAATAATCCATTGGATCAATGAAAGTACAGGTTCCACTCAACAGAAATGTTTAATCCCGCCTTCACAGTGTTTAAATCATATATCCATTTTTGCTTCAATTTTTGGAGGGCCAAATCTCTATCGCCAACACAAGGGTGTGCTTTTGATGTTTGAAGTACAAACCAATATATATCATTGTATGTGTGTTTCATTTTATTATAATTAGCTACTAAAGGTTTGTCAATAGTTTTATTTTTAATGGCTGATCTATGATCACATATGCAGGTTTTAACCGATCTCTTACTTTTGACCAATATATAAGAGGCCAAACGGGCATCGAATGCCATAAATCACCCATTTGGTGAGACAGTTGGAGAAGGTATTTAACTTCCATATATGTCCCTTCAGGTCAATTTGTTTGATGTTAGTTGTAAGATGACACACAGAGCACTGGCCACATTTAAAGTGGCCTTGAACCGGAGGTAACTGCCACAATTGATGCTGGTCAGAGAGAGCATTTTTAGTTCTATTAACTGGGTATGGGTGTACTAGCCTATGGCGGAGGTTGGGCATCCTCTTAAATGCGAATCTTGGATTTTTCGGTCTAAGGTCATCTGATTGGGTAATTTTCCAATTCTTCAAGATGATCTTTCTGAGATCATTACTTAGCGGTGAGAAAGAGGAAATGCATGTCATTCTTTCTTCCTGTACTCTCTCACGCTTTGTTAGACACATATCGCGATTGATGTTGCGTGCTCGTTTCATAGATCTTTCTATGATCCTGGGTGGGTATTGGCGGTTTTGTAGTTTTTTACTCAGTGCATGACTGTTGGTTTTGAAGTCATCCAATTTGCTGCAAATGCGGCGAATCCTTAAAAATTGACCGTAAGGGAGATTGTCTCTCAGACTCAAAGGGTGAAAGATACTGTATAACAGTAGTGTATTTTTATCGGTTGGTTTCTTGTATAATGTAGTTCCCAATGTGTTATTGTCTTTTTTGAAAATTACCAAATCCACTGAATGCGAAACACGTTTCTTGAACCTAAAGCTACCCGTTGATTTCTTTAATCTTTGTTTATTATTTTGCGGGTTACCCAAACACACAAAAACCTGCCATTCTTAGTCCCTTCCTTTCGTATTTGTATTTGTATTTTATTTATTTATAAAGCGCAACCGGGCCCACAGGCAACTGGGCGCATAAACTTTGAGGAAAAAAAGTTAAAGATTACAAACAGTAAGGCAGCAAAGAAGCAGGCTCCTCCAATTTACAGACGCATATTGCTATAAGCAGGATGAAGTACAAGTAAGGGTGAAGTGAACAGTATCACAATATGTGAATAAGTGCCAACAAGCAGAACATTGGTCAAGTACTTAGTACAGCACGGCTGATCCAGGTACAAGTTCTGGGTAGCTATAAGGCAACAAACGTTGCAAGAGGAGGATAAGGCAGAGTTGTCACAAAATAGGGATTGGGTTCGCAGGCCATGTCAGGAGTGGCAAAAAACAAATATCAATTTTGCGCGAGGAGCCATGTCTTGGTTTTGTTCTTGAAGGAGTGGAATGATGGCACAGATCTAATATCAATAAGGAGGGAGTTCCATAGCTTGGTAGCCAGGATCGGGAAGCTGGCACCCCCTGCTTTTTGTAGTTTAAATCTCGGAAGGGAGAGAGTGTGGGTTTGGGCTGCTCTCATGGGTCGTGTGGACAAGTGAGGAGTAAGACATTTAGCGAGGTAGGAGGGGGCCTTGTTGGCCAGGCACTTGTGCGTCAAGGCAAGTGTTTTCAGAGAGATTCTGTACTTGACAGGTAACCAGTGAAGATTACTTCTATGATCGAAAATGTGTTGGTTTCTCAGGATGTTTAATGCCGCTCTAATAGCATTGTTCTGGGTAATTTGAAGTTTGTTGATGTTGAACTGACTGGTCCCTAAATAGAGGGCGCTGCAATAATCAATGTTAGACATGATGAGAGTTCTAGCCAGGATGATGCAGTTGGCAGTGGAAAGAAATGGTCTGTAGGCGGTGATCAATTTGCAGGTGTAAGCCGATGCAGACCTGACTGCATTAATTTGTCTTGTCAGTGAAAGAGTGGAGTCAAGGTAAATTCCTAGCGTGTTGGTGTCCTTGGATACCTTGATGACGTTACCGTCAATGGTGAAGGATTTGAAGGCATGGTCTAGTTTATTAAGACGTTGGGTAGAACCCAAAATAAGGAGTTCTGTCTTGTCATTGTTGAGGCACAATTCATGTTGGGCCATCCAAGCCTGGATGACCAAGTAGATGTTGTTCAAGGATTTAGTGTCCACAGAATAGTCACCCGTGATGGGGATGAGTATCTGGGTGTCATCCGCATAAATGGTATAAGATACACCCAGATAGTCAAGGACATCAAAAAGTGGTTTGGTAAAAACATTGTAGAGTGTCCATATACTTTGGATTTCACTGTGATATCCACAGTACATTCCTGAAGATGTTATTGGCTTGTCAAACTGATCAATAACAATTAAATGCTTCTATTAATAGCAGTTTTTAGGAAATGGATGGTGCTCATGGACTTTTTGTTTCTTTTGCTATGTGTTTTTTAATTCATCGATTTAAAGCTACGGCAACACATTCTGTTAACGTGTTCAAAGACAAACACACAGTGCAAACCTTGTAAGACCAACATTCTGTTGAATTTAAGTTACATTTTAAGTGCATCCATTAACTTGATGTAAACCTTTCATTGTCTTAAACCTACTCTGGACTTGCATAATGTCACATTTGTAATAACTACAAACAGCTTAGTAAAATATATGTTTACTGAAAGCAGTTTAGCCTGATGCCCCTTATCTGTTTGTGAACCCACCCCCACAGTCCTATTGGTGTACTCTGGTTTTCCCTCCACCATACTTATCAGTAGCAATGCCACAGGTACTAAGGCTATGAACCATATACAATAAGACAGAGCCATAAGAGAACAACCATTGACAATGCCAACGATATGGGTGTCATCTACACCAACTTTGCAGATGACACCCAGATCCTCATCCCCATTACAGGCGACTACACCGAAGACACGTACACCATCAATAAAGTATACTCTATAATCCAAAATTGGATGGCCCTCAATAGCCTCTGCCTTAACAATGAGAAAACAGAGGTCCTCATTGTGGGCTCCCAAAAAAGAGTAAGCACCCTCCACCCGGACTACTCTCACATTAACATTGACGGTACACTGATGCCAGTACTCAAACAAGTCAAAACTCTTGGTGTCTACATAGATGCCAATCTCACTATGCACAAACAAATAGCAGCCCTCTCCTCGTCCACAGCCTACACAGAAAACGTGTTGCACTCAGCCCACAATTTCTTACCCCTTCAAATTGCATCACCTTGGCCAGAGCTTTGATTTTAACGAAACTGGATTATTGCAACATCCTCTTTCTAGGAACCTCTAAAACCAACTTAAACAAAATCCAATTATTACAGAACAAAGCCCTTAGAGCGGCACTAGGTATAAAGAAATCCGAACACATATCCAGCATTAGAAGAGAAAACCATTGGCTGCCAATTGAAGCAAGAGTCATCTTCAAAACCCTCAGTATCGTTTATAAATGTATCACCAACAAAGCGCCTAGCTACCTCAACAACTCCATTAAGAAAAAAATCTCTTGTAGGACACTGAGATCCAATAAACTTGCCCTCTTAGAAGTTCCTCAATACAAATACAGTAGAGCAAGAGGAAGTAGCTTCAAAGTCCTAGCCCCATCGCACTGGAACGCATTAGCCATTAGCATAAAAAATGAGGACACCCTACTAAAATTCAAAAAAGCACTGAAAATTTGGTTATTCAACAAATATTAACTGCTTCGAGTCCTACTCCATCTCAGTACCAGAACGCTCTTTGGCTGACCTCCCTTCTTCTGACACTATATGTTCTCCCATAGCCAACATGTACATCCAGGGGTCACCTTCAGAACTGCAACTAGTGCTGAAACAAATCACGAGTGGCTACCTGACCAAGTGTAATTTAGTATAAGTAATTTGACTACATGTCTTTTTGTAACTTAGTATAAAAACGTTTTATATGACTGTAACTGTAACACTGTATACAAAGGCGACAACTCACCTGTATTTTCACCGTGATACCCTCGGGTCTGGGCGAGTAACAAATGTAATAAATAAAATAAACAGTTTTGGTACTGAATAACCCTTAATTGTAGCAGCTGCTAAATGTTGCGAGTACCAATAGCCATGCTGGGCAAATGCCTATGTAATATCTATGTACAATCCAACACTGTTGGCTTTGGCAATACTTGTTTTAATAGTACTTCAGTGAAGGACACCACTTATAAATCAAGGGGCTGAAATCACATTTGGTTAAAACATTTTTATTACAGCACAGCACATTTACAGCTCAAATTAAGCCATTAACTCTCAGAAGACTGCTTTGAAATAGCACTGGCAGGCACTTCAAGTACAAAGTTGTATGCTACTGCTTGATAAAGCGAGCTTAAAGAGATCACATGAGGATGGGTTTTGAGTAGGATAGGTAGTGGGTGGCAATGGGCATAGAGACTAGAATGGCAATGTGCAGTCAATGAGTAGGTAAATAACCAACCAACACCTACAAGATTTGTGTCCATCATATCCCATCTCCCTACTAGCTGTACTCGAATGCAATAATTTCGGTTTATTGATGGCGCTAAAGCACCACCGAATAGCCAAAACTAAAAAAGGAGTGACATGAGCATGGAAATGTAGACACAAACTAGCTTTACACCCCACCATTATTTGGCCAAAACTTTGGGCACTCATATTTGTGTACCTTCCTGTGCACAAAAATAAATGTGATCAGTGATGCAGCATTGTTGGGCATTTGTAAAAATCAGCAGTGAGGGACTCCAGTGCGCAGTAGGGATTGTTCTTGTGTTTTGCAAATCTTCTATTCTCTTAACAGTGCTCTTCAAACTGGCTAGAAAGCTCAGTGGGATTTTAAGACCACTGTGTGTAACCTTATTATACCAGGGGGGTTCGAAGCTAAGCTTACGCAACATTTCATCCCCGCTAGGAGATGGAATGAGCTATTCTGATTTGGGGGAAATCAGTTACGTGCCAGGCTTCGAGTGTTAAATAAAAATAAGAGACACTCTTTAGGATGCAATTTCTCAGTTCGATTGTTTTTGTTGGCCTTCATGCCCGCTTTTACTCCGTTTCTCAGCACTACCAATGTTTGCAGACATGGATACTGTTTGTGAACATGTGAGCACCGACACAGTTCCTTTTTGAAATCTAAATCGTGTGTAATGTTGTATTGATGTAAATGATCAACAGCGGCCTTCGCCGTAATACACGAGAAAACACAATCTAATTGACTTTGGATCCCATCCATCAAGAGATGATACAACCCCCCCGGGGGTCGAGGGGGGCGGCACCACGGCTGTAGAACATGGACCGCAGCCAGACGGCTTGCGAGAGGACGCACACCACCTGGAACTCATCAGGGCGATGGAATAGCGAAACGCCCCCAATCACCGCGGCTCGGCCTCTTCGCCTGTTCGCTATTAGCACTGAGCCGTTCGGTCCTTGGTCCAGCTCCATTAATCTAGGCAGCCGGCATTATTCTGGGTACACAGGAAACTCAGGAAACTCGTGTTTATACCCTGAACGATGTTATATAACATCCTGCATTCAAATAAAACAAGAGGAACCAAGGCCCTGGGAATGGGATTCTCATGGTCAGCTCCCATCATGGGAAATTAGGATCGTTCAGCCTTTTTGCTGGTAATTTGTTCATACATATTTGGTTTCAACAAAAACACGTTGTTGTTGTAAAACCTTTATACGGGGTCAACAGATTGTGTCCTGGCAAACCAATGCATGGCTAACAAACATTGACAAGCAAGTAGATCTTCACAGGTATTCACGTGACAAGCCCGAACTCTGGAAAAGTGCCTTATGTAGTTGCAATGCCTTAGACAACGTGGCAAGTGCTATTTTGGAGGGGTACGGTAAAGCTGGAGACCAACCACTTTTAGGGAAATGATATGATATGATATGGCATTTATAACGTACCTATACACAAGTGTTTCAAGGCGCGACGAGGCATTGGAGGGGAAACAGAGGGAAAGACAAAGACAGCGATCCTACTAGGCCAGATGACATTGAGATCGTGCAAGTGCAGGGGAAGGGGGAAGGGGAAAAGTTCAGGGGGAAAGGGGAGGGGATAGTGTAGTACATAGGATAAGCGTAAGATAATAAAGACAATACATAAATAAAAGTGCGGCCAGCAGGTGACAAGTGCAAGGGTAAGGTGTCAAGTGCTTGTCAGGGCTGTAGGGATACAGAACAGTCCCCGAGTGCAAGGGCTCACAGGGGGGCAGTGCAGGTGAGCAACTAGCGGGTAGGGGACCTGGGGCAGACTTCAGGGGGTAGCCAGGTAACCAGTGCAGTTTCAGATTCAGCCAGGAGATCAGCAGGGGAGAGCAAATGAGAAAGCAGAAGCAAAGAGGAAGGTCTAGAGGTGCTTCCGGAACCGGAGATGGTTCTCCTCAAGTTTCAGAGGGGCCCGGGATGCTGTTCCAGAGGGAGGCCCCAGCAGATAAAGAGATCTACCACCAACTCGTTGCTTGGAGAAGCGACTGACCCTGAGGGATTTGGAGGTGGATGAGCGAAGAGCTCGAGGGCGAAGATATTTAGGAAGAGCGAGTTGAAGGTATTGAGGTCCCAGACCCCAGAAGGCCTTGTGGACAATGCAGGGGGTTTTGAACCTAATCCCCGCTGCCACTGGGAGCCAGTGCAGTGATTTCAGTCCTGGAGAGATACGATCCCTGGGCTTGAGGCCAAGGACAAGTCTTGCAGTCCTGTTTTGGATGAGTTGCAGAGGGCGGAGAGTAGAGGCAGGCAGACTGAGAAAGAGGTTGTTGCAGTAGTCCAGCCTAGAGAGAACCAGAGCTCTGGAGACAGTGAGCTTCTGAGGGATGGAGAGGAAAAAATATACCTTTGATGAGGTGCAGCTGGTAGTGTGACTTCTTAGAGACGTCTGAGATGTGAGGAGAGAAGGAAAGTGTGGTGTCGAAGATGACCCCGAGGTTTTTAGTCTCACAGGTGGGAGCGGGAAGAGGGCCAAGCGAGGCCAGCCACAGAGTGACAGGAAAGGAGGGAGCAGGTGTGCCATTGAGGAGAATCTCTGTCTTACTGGCATTAAGGCAGAGATCACTGGTGGCACACCACTCCTGGATAGCAGAAAGACAGTCAGAGATGAGAGAAGGAGAGGAAGTGGCGGAAGGGAGGCTGAAAATGAGTTTGGTGTCATCTGCATACCACTGAAAGCTGGGCCAGAGAGGGGCAATGCAGTGGGCAAGAAGTGCCATGTATTGGTTGAACAGCCAGAGAGAGAGGTAAGACCCCTGGGGAGCACCACTGGTAGATATAGAGACAGAGGAGAGGAAGGACCCAAGTTGGACCTGGGCGGGTCGATCGGAGAGGAAGGAGGTCAGCTAAGCGAGGGCCTGATCAGTGATATCCAGGTTATCATGGAGATGGTTGAGCAGTATGGCATGGTTGACCCTGTCAAAGGCAGAAGCGAGATCAAGTAAGATGAGGACACAGGGGGTGTTGGAGTCAAGGTTGGAGAGCAGGTCTTCATGGATGTTCAGGAGAGCAGTTTCCGTGCTTCTGGCAGCTCTGAAGCTGCCAGAAGCAGGCACCCAGCTGAAATGGATCAGCTGGGTGCCTGTGAGGGCATAAGCGGAGGCCACTAAACACATCAGTGACATACCGATAATTTCACCCGCATTGGAGCACCTGGCATACTGCACATCCCAATTGGCTATAGATTTGGGTGACCCCCAGACACACCATATTCCCCAGGGAGTTATCTGTTGGTCGCTGCTCACTGAGGTGTTCAGCCAGGGAAGCCAGATTCCCCCTGTCAGACTTCCACAGCGCCGAGCAAACGACCAGTGCTTAATTTGTTAGGGTGATGAGCCCCACGACTTATTTCTGAGCACTGGCATGAACTGTCTCAGTTGCAGTTCAGTTTTAATCTGCTGTTTTGGTAAAAATTATTTTATTATCTCTCCTTCAGTCTTAGTCGCACAACAAGAAACAGATGCATGAGGCCATGGGTGCTGCTGTGCTGCTAGTTATCCATGTCAATGAATAACAATGAGCCAAAAGGTGACAGTGCTGTGCACTTGGGCTCATCATGCAAACACATTGCTCTAGTCATCCGACGTGACATTGGCACAACTGTGCTGCTGTAATAATGGATTACACTGCTGCAGTACGGTGAGTGTCTCTGGTGCAACCATGCACCATGCAGCTCACTAGAACTTGGGACAGGTGGGCACACACATTTATTTTTTTACCAGTATCAGTATTATGCTGGCTTTGCCTTACCTCTGCAGGTGGGGCAGAAAGCAGGCAAATGCAGGCCCTTGTTAAGCTGAACACTTCTCTTGCATCTCCTGGTGTGCAGCCAGCAGGGGGTGCATCAATACGAAGGGACATGCCCGGCCAACACACACTGGCACATATTTCTGATCAGTGCCACACATTCACCAGTGTCATTAGTTCGAGTAGAAGGACCCGCTGTGACAGCAACAGGGCTGCCACCAGCCAAGAGCACTACCAGAAGGACAGGGCCTTGGAAAATGCCTCTGCCAAGCAGGAGTTCCCATGCTGAGGGCCGACCTATAGCAGAAGATGTTGCTGAGGTGTTTGGTAGCCAAGTATCTCAGTTCAATAATGATTCTCCTAGTTAATATGAGAAAACCTATACATCGTGATTAATAGATTGTAAAATAACTGATTGGTGTGACTGTGTGACTTATATTGTTTTTTTCTTCAGTTTCTGTAATTATGTTTTATCTTATGACTTAAGGAATCTGCACTTTAAACATTCTCTAGCACTTGCACTTTATTAGCTATACAATGGGCCTCATTCCGAGTCCGGCGCTAACCAATGGCGGTAGTAGCGCCTTTGTCAGCACCGGACCCGTACCGGCACCGCCCTGGTGGAATGGGAAATTACCGCCCTATTCCGAGTTGACCAGGGCGGTAATTTCCCATTCCCCAGGGCTCTTCCCCATTCCCAAATGAGCCCCCATAGGACTCAATGGGAATGGGGAAATTGCAAATAACGGTGACCGTACTTTACGGTTACTGTTATTGGCTAAAAAGCCCCTTTGCGCTCTCATCCTTAACGCCTGCTAAAAGCAGGCGTTAAGGACGAGGGCGCAAAAGGAACTCGGAATGTGGTGGTAAGGGATTACTGGCACCGGTCTCGTTAACAGTGACCGGTATCCCTTACCGCCATACTCGGAATGAGGCCCAATCTATTCCAGCACATTATCTATGAACATTCCAAATGTTAATTATGTTGTTGTATAATTAATTGATTGGATTTGTATACTTTTATTGCGAATTGCCAAATAAAGTTATTTACTGCTGCTAATTTCTACGAATAGGTGGTCAAAATATTCAATTTGCCATCTATAGAATTAAAGGAAATTGATAAAGTGGATGATGTGTTAAAAAAACAGTTAAATATTTGGTGCCTCATATCGAGACACAAGAAATATGTTATTCTATGTATTTTGATTGATATGTGTAAATTACACAACTGCCCTGAGTAGTGCATCCATCACACCAAATTAGAAGATGGGAGTTGCAGCTCATGTGTGAGGTTTGGTGTCTACATGCAGTACAGTTGTTGTCCATCTCACAGTTGTCAGGTAGTTCATCTATTGTGATGTGTTGTTTTTGGTGTACTACATGTACACTGTTATTTGCAGTTGCTGTGACTGTGTTGGTGAATGTTGCAGTGCCATGCTGCTTATGGTCATGACTCACTGTTGATCATGGTATGGAATGTCTGTGTTACTTGCTGCATCTGTGTCCATTTGGGTGTGTCAATCACTTTGTCTCACTTGTCAATTGTGTCCTGTTCAGTGCGTTTTTCTGATATGGGCATTGTCTCCATATTGACTGCATGTATGTCACATGTGGATCCTGACACTACTGCTTTTGCGCTTACAGCACCAAGAATACACGTGTGCCTGTCATGCACATTCCCACACAGGTGTGCAACCCTATTAAATTGGGCTTATGGGCATTGGTGGAAATTATACCTTTGGAGTCCATGAACACCTAGCTGCTCATAATTGATAGTTCGCAAGTTGCTGAATTTATCTGTGGCAGCACATATTTTGGGTGATATTTTCTTGGACATTAGTGGTGTTTTTGTGCCTCAGCAGTGGTTTCACTCCATGCTTACTGTGGTTACGTGTCTTTCATTTGGCCACACGTTGTGCCTGTTGTTTTATGTCTAATGGATGTTGTTTTATGTCTAATGGATGCACACAATTTTGCCCTCCCAGTGGCACATTATCAGGGTGTTTTGTGGGCACGGAGGATTGGCACATGGTCATCACGGAACGGCACCTGGGATGTGGATTGATCGTGTGCACTCCACAGGGGCAGGGTTTTACATAAAGTAGAATTGAACCAGCTGGGTACGTGCAGCCTCTCCACGTGCCCTTTGGCAAGCCATGCACAAGGGTCGTGCCTGTGGGTGCAGGCAGTGGCCCACCAGCATGTCCACTGGGATACCACGCTGTGTGGAAACATTGTGCAGGACACATGCTGCCACAATGATCCTGCACACAACTGGTGGTGCATATAGGAACACACCACCAGAGTGGTCAAGGGAGTGGAAACGTGATTTAACTTTAAATTAATTTGACTTAAGCACTCCGAATGTGCGCTCCACTATGACCCTAGTCGTTACATGGGCAATATTGTACCTTACCTCAGCTGGTGTAGTGGGATTCCGTATGGGCGTCATCATCACTGTGCTCATCGGGTACACACCGTCCCCTGTAAATGTATACATGGTTGTCATTATCATTTGTTGTCAGTGTCTATTGGTAAGTGTGCAACGTGCATGCATGTGCATGTCCATTCATACTCACCAATGAGCCATGCGTTCCCATGCTTGTCAGCTACCAGGTTCAGGTGTACTGGTGACATCCTGAATATATAACTGTTGTGTGTGCTTCCTGGATAGTTTGCAGGCACTTCAGTTATGATGCCCTTGGCATCCCACACAACCTAAACATTGATTGAGTGCCAATGTTTGCGATTATGGCATATGTGCTCTGTCAATCGGATGGATATAGCGCAACATGGGCGCATTCTATTGCACCAAGCACTCATGGGAAACTCGCCACAGCATAGAAGTCCTGCATTACTATTTGCCTTTCTGCCGGTTTTCTTGGCATATAGATGTGGTGCTGCACAGAAAGTTGTGCAGTTATGCACACCAGCACCTAGTGCAGGCAGCGTGACTGTGTGGCCTGGGAGATGCCACCTACTATGGCAGTGGTCCGCTGGAAGGATCCAGTTGCGTTGACATGTAAGGCATTGAAGACTTTTTGTAGGGGGCTAAGGGCCTGGGAGCACATGGTGGGGTATGTTAGCCCATCTTACCACTCCCTGACCAGGTCTAGGATTATATGGGAGGGGAACCTGTACCTGCCATAGACCTGGTCATCCGGCATCCCGAAGAGGGTGGTACGTGGGTTGAAGATACAGGCCCTGGCCATCCTCCTCCTCCTGTGGTGTCCATGCACGATCGCTCCGACAAATGCTGGATTCATTGTGGCTGGATCCGTTTGGTGTATTGCCTGCTTTATAGATGCACGTTGACATTTGTGCCTGCTATCGGGTGTAGGGAGTGTACCAGGATTTGCGTGAACTTTTTGATGACCCGACGTTCAGAGTTTGAATCTATGAATATGTGTTTATTTGCGCTGGTAAGGGCGTGCGATTGCTTGACTATGGACTATCCCTCAACGCACGCACATTTTCACGTGTTATTCCTCATTCTGCATGTTCCGCCCCCTATTTTACTTGCTGCGTAGGCCAGTTCACACTCTTCTAGGAGTCTTGCTGTGATGCTGGAAATGCATTGGAGGGACAGGGACTCCCTGTCCTTGTCCTGTAGTCCTTTTTCATATGTGTTCTGTGATATTTTCTGCACAGGAGTCCATGTGGGACTCCTGGCAGTGCAGCTCTTCCTCTTTTTGGTTTGGTGAAAAGACCCATGGCATATCCTTATGGAACCCATGGGTGGGAGTACAACCCTGTACTACTAGTGTATGTTTTTGGGCATCTGTGGGTGGCCCACACAGCAGGGTATCGGCTGGTGGCAGCTCCATGCTGAATTTAACAGGTGCTCTGAGTATCCTCCATTTTGGGATACCCAGGCCCTGCCATTGGAATCAGTTGATTCCTGATAGGAGACGAGATGGCCCCTGTGGCCTTTTGCTTTCTATTGCCTGTTACCTTGTATTCTCAAAGTCCTGGGAAGCCCTGACTCTGTTCCTTCCCCTTGACTGGTTGTTGGATGGAACATCCCTATATGCTAGTGCCCCCTGACTGGCTGTTGGGTGAAAGCTCCATATATGGTATTGTGGGGGAGTCCAGGCCAGACTGGCGGGAGCCTTCCAGTGACTGTATGTTGTGGGTCCACCCTTTAGGTGGGACCTGGGTGAATGGAGTCTGTGACAATATGCACTTCTTGTTGTGGATGTCTGGTTTCTGGTATGAAACACAATGACGGAGACAGCCCTGCCATAAACTGGTATGAATGCAGTGTGTAGTGCTGAATGGCTGGGTACGTGTCCCAATACACATTCCTTGTTGTGACTGTCTGAGAGGGAGGAGGATGGCCTGAATGCACTCTATGCCTGATTGGCTGCCTGACTGCCTGAATGCCCTTCTGAGTGATTGGTTGCCTGAGTGTGACCCAGCAGAATAAATGAGAGACGGAACAGTATATCTGGGGGCCTCTCACTGCTAGAATTCGTCAGAAGCTGAAGTTGATACTTGAAGCTTATCTTTGAAGCCCAGCTGGAAGAAGAAGATCTACTGCTGCATTTGCTTCAACCCGATCTGAAAGCTGTCGAGTTCATCGAGCGCTGATCTGAGAAAAGACCTGGTTAGATCTTCCTGAGCTCCGAGGGACCATCGAGCGCCGCTAACCTTCGCCAAAGCTCCCTGGAAGTCAGACCCTTGACAGGCTGCCGACCAGAGACACGGACCGCTGAGGAGAACGAAGAGAAGCACCGGACATTCCGTCCACCGTCATCGACCAGGGTTTGCAGGTTTGCTATAACCTCAGGGGGCCCATCGAAGTCGTGTTGCCCAGAAGTGCGGACCGCTTGATGCTTTGCCGTTGACGACCGGAGCTGCAACGCTCCATTGATTAAGACATTCGATTTGAAGGAATCTCTCGCCAGCACCGCCGACTGCTTTGTCCTGTCAGAGAAAGCCGAGGCCGCCGACTCACTGAGGAGAATCCGCCGGTGGATTTCTCGCCACCTGAAGACCGCAGAGATGCCGGACAACTTGACACCCTTGCAGGGCCAAAGTGCTTCATAGACTCTTTGTGATCCCGAACTATCGACACTGAGGTGGTCCGCACGCCTCATCCTTGCAGGACATCTTCCACTCATCGTCGACGAGCACTGCCAGGACCGAAGCTTCTGCCTCGACGCCATCGAACCTTTCATCAAGGATCATCGACACCAAGTTCACCTTCTTCGAGGCCCGTCAACGATCAGTGGCTCCTGCCTTAAAGGGAGTCACTCAAGGAGGATCCATCGACGCCTTCTCGAGAAACTCTGCTATTCCAGGTATATTGGAGTGGTAGAAATATTTTAGAAGGAAATAAGACTAATTGAACAATATATGGACTGGGCTTGTAGTATATCTTTTATTTTACCGGTTGCCCAGGTGGGGAAATCCTCATACAGAATTGTGCCTAGTGGTAGGGGCCCAGTATTCTGCCAATTGTTTTAACCAACTGCTTTCCTCCTATATCTATTGTTGGTTCCCTTTATTAATTTATTTTGTGTGACATTTGATGAGAGTACAGTTGATGCACTTTAATGAAATCTGATAATAATTGTGGTTCCACTTAGAACTGTGTATATTTTCCATTGTAGATTAACTGAGCACAAAGTGAGTTATTGTGATTGTATATATAACCTTGAACCTTAATTATATAAAGACTGTGTTTTCACTTATACAGTGTGTGGCCATTCCTTTGTGGGTGCTTCGGGACTACACTGTACTTAAGAACCAGCCTGCATCACCGCCTGAGAGCTAAGCCTTGATTGCTCGACTACGTTACCAATAAAAGAGAATCTTGGCTGGGGTCCTCTGTGCCTCTCCTCTGCCATACAGAGAGCAGGAGTACAGACACCCCCCTCTGGTGCTTTACACTCACGAAAGGCATTCCTCTGCTCGCAGCGACATGCCGGGCCAGTGCAAAATCCACGCAAGTCCAGGAAAAGTACTGCGCATTCGATTCCATGAATCGACAAAGGCGGATTTGCATGCAGTTGTGTGTGCAAGTAGCCTGTTTTCCATGCAGATAATTCCATGAATCGGGCCCTATATTTTTTGTTTGAGCCCTGTAAATGTTATTATGCTTTTATACGGCACAAAATCACTACCTTAGTAGTTTCAAAGCACCCAGGCTTGTCTGTGGAGTGGCATACTCTGCCCACACCAGGAGCTTGCTGACCTTAATCTGCTGGAATAATTTAAATGAGCGAGGACAAGATAAAAGGATGGGAAAATGTGATTTTGACGTAACACATAAAGAGGGGAGGGAGGGAGAGATGCAACACAGAGGAATGATTTGTGATTGCATAGGTGTCTATCAGTCTTCTTAGATGGACAAAAGTTCTGCGAAAAGGGATGAGGCAGATATATCCTAAAGTGTTGTAATTAATTACTTGTCTTTCCAAGGCAGATGTGGAGAATTGTAAGTTAGTACACAATCTAATGTTCAATGCGTGGCAAGCTTCAGTGTGTGCTTGGGCAATCCTAGTATTTTGCTGGCTTATTTGCCCTTCCATCTCTGCTTGATTCTGCGACTACGAATCCTGAGGTAAGAGTGGCAGCATCATTGTGCATAAAGTGAAATGTTGGTGGTAAGGGAATGGCGTGGTAAAACTAGTATGGTAAGATTGAACACGCCTAGAACCTTGATGTCAAACGGTTATTATTAAGAGTTTGTTCCATGTCATGTCATGCCAAGGTCAACTTTAGTTCATGTGGTGAGACTGGTGCCTTAGTTGGGAGAAGGCTATCAAAATAACCTAGTACGTAGCATGTTGTGTTCTTCAGTCACTGAAAGGAAGAGGTAGATGTACGATAAACCGGATTTTATTTATTTATTTTATTTTTACATTTGTATAGCGCTCAGGCAGCCCTTGGGCATTGTGGCGCTGTTACTTGTGCACAACTTTGTTACAGTTACATCATAATTTGAGGCTTGCTTACATTTTCATATCATTATACAGTGTACCTTTTCTTACAGTGTAGTTACAGGTTAGAGGGGTACAGAGGTGCAATGAGAGGTGATCAAGCGAAGATCCATGTTTTTACAGCTTTTCTGAATGCTAGATGAGAGTTTTCAGCTCGAACGGGTGGTGGAAGGGCAATTCCAGTGCTAGGCTGCTAGGTAGAGGAAGCTGGCACCCCCTGCTCGGGCTCTCTTGATTTTGGGTAACATGAGCATGTTTGAGTAGGGTGTTCTAGTCGGTCTTGTGGATGTGGAGAGGTGTATTCTTGCAGAGAGGTAGGGAGGAGCAGTTTGGTGGATACACTTGTGTGTTAGAGCAAGCGCCTTAAAGAGTACTCGCTCTTTGATTGGGAGCCAGCGAGCTTGCTTTCTGGCGGCCGTGATGTGCTCTCTTTTAGGAATCCCTGGTAGGGGGTTTAGGGGTTGGTAGGGAGAGAAAAAATAATAATAATAATAATTTGGCACTTATATAGCGCTACGAACCGTCAGGTATCTGAGCGCTGCTTATTATTACCCACGGTGTGTGTTGCTCATTTATCAACCTCGGAAGGATGAAAGGCTGAGTTTGGCCCCGCTGGGATTCGAACCTGCATTAGCAAGTTCTGTACAGATGTCAAAGCGAGTGCTCTACTCGCTGTGCCACTTGACCAGCGAAGGCCAAATATCAGTCTTCCTGTATGCAGTGACAGCCTGGCTCCCTTAGGTTATGTAATGTTATTCTGCTTTGTTGCCATAAGGAAATAGCACATTTTGCTGCTTGAACAGCACTTTATGCCACACTAAGGCCACTTTACAGGACTGAGGAGCAAGAAGGAAATCTTTCAGGCTGCAAGCCAGCAACGTGAACACCAGAGCGCCAAAACATCAGCACAAATGGGCCACTCAACGAGGCAAAGTGTCGAGAATGGGCATGAAATAGAAGTGAATGTGCTTCAAAATGGAATCACAGTCAAGAACAATTGTGACCTAGCAGCTTGTACTCCTGGAAACTCTTATTTTTTAATTTTTTTATTTGAAGTTGTGACATTACACAACAGAAAATGTCAAGTCCATATCTTGGGCACATCAACAACTGCTTATTTTTACATATGTTCCACAACTAAAACATTCCCCTACCCCCACCCTTAACAAACAAACCCCTCCCTCTTTCATTCACCGCCCCCCATTCGGGCAACAAAGAGGCCATTTTATAAAGTCCTATAAATGTAGCACCACTGCCCGGTGCTTTTCTCTAAACAGTGGCAGTTTGTTTTCACTTATATCAACCAGAGATCCGTCCACATGGACACCACGCTGTAATAATCATCCCTTGATTCCCCTAGGCTAACTCAACATTCACTTATCAATATGCTTGCATGGGCACTCTTTCCTTGGGCCTACATTTACTAGGGAAAGCAGACCACTCCATTTCACTTGTCGGTCGCAGGTCATGTAGCAGCCCAGTCAGAAGTTTCATGTCATATATGTCTCTGGCTTTCAGGGCCCACTGTTGTTCGCTTTACAGAATTGTCCTCTACCATACCCCACTAGGCAAGCATGTCTAGCCAACAGCAGGAAGCGTACCATATGCAACAATTTCCTCCAACTATCTTTGTGCACTTCCATTCCGAACAGCACTAACAAAGGGTTCAGGCTTCTTTCTATTCCATCCAAACTCTTTATCTAACCAAGGCTCTCCTTCCAAAAGCCCTGGACCTCCTTACATGCCCACCACATGTGTCAGTAGTATGCTTTCTGGCCGCAACCTCTCCAGCACCTAGGATCTACCCCCAAGAACATATTTGAAAGACGTATGGGCTACCACTGCCACCTGTACAATAATTCTATGGCATGCAGCTTATACTGGCATGCTAGGGATGTTTTATAAGCATTTGTGCACAACATTCTCCACCGTTCCGCATCCAATTCTATCCCCAGGTCCTTTTCCCAATTCCTCTTATGCATTCGATGTCCCATCCTAGCTTAGATAGCAAGGTCTGATACAGTTTTGAAATCAATCCCCTCGTGGACATATCAGCACTCAACACCATTTCAGTGGACGTTAACTTCCTCTACAGCATCTCCTTCCATTTTGTGTACATCAGCACCCCTTTAAAATGAAGATATTTGAATACTGATAATGTTCCTATGCACAGGCTCTCCTCTAACATACCTATGTCCGCAAAGTCCATGCCCTTAACTACTTGCCCAACTCTTTCAAGTCCAGCCTCATACCAGTCCTGGAACCTGGATGGGTCCAGTATGTCATCCTGGATTGGGGGGCCCATGATTTGATTTCATTTTATTTGTGGACTTATAACATGCCTATCCCAGGAAAGGGAACCCAGCAAATAATTGCACCTGGGCACAGGTGAAAATAATAGGAACCTACAACACAGAATTAGAATATTTGTTTTGGTAATAAGAAGATTATGTGAATAAGAACATTTTAAAATGTTTACTAAATATATTTAAGAATTTATTTTCCTGCAGAGTTTGTTGAAGAGAGTTCCAGGAGCGTGGGCCAAAAATCGCAAATCGTTTGTTGCCCCAGGTTGAAGTTTGAGAAAAAGGGGCTGTTAGAAGACCCTCTCCAGTAGATCATAGGGTACGATTAGAGCGAAGGGCAGTGATCTTAGAAGATAAGTAGACCAGGGTTAGACCATTAATCCACTTGAAGACCAGACATAAAGAGGCTTGAACAGAATTATTTTCTATACTGGGAGCTAGTGAAGACTCCTTCGAAACAAAGAAATCGAGGATCTTCAGGTTAGGCTGAACATTTGTCGTGCTGCAGAGTTCTGGGCAGTGTGTTATCGCTGGAGTTGGTATTTCGCAATGCCGAGTTAAAAGGGCATTACCGTAGTCCAATCGAGAATTAATCAGAGTTCCTACCACCATTGATCAATCCTTTTCTGCAATTAGAGACATTAAAGGTTTCAGGAGTTTCAACTGAAAATAGAATTATTTAATAATCTGATTTACATGTGGATTACAATTTAGACTAGATTGCCATATACAGCCCAGATTCTTTTTACTTTCTCTGCATATTCAATTGGGGCTCCAAATAGAGCTGGGCAAGGAACATAGTGTAATGCATTGGCTACTTTAACCTTTGAACCAAAAACAATAATCCCATTATGTGATGGATTGAGCTCAAGTTTATTTTCTAGCATCCAATTTTGGATTTTACCAGCACAAGTCAAACTCGCTCCATTGCTTCCAATGGTTGTTTTAACCTGAGATAGATCTGTGTATCAACGGCATAGGAATGGTAACACAGATCAAACTGAGTTAAAATGTTTAACAATGAACAGATATACACATTAAACAAAAGCGGTGACAGAGAAGAGCCTTGAGGTACTCCTCATGTGACAGGTGTTAAAATGGATTCCTAAACTCTGACCTGGTTGGCAGAAGTTTAGGAGACCACCCTAGTTTAGTAGAACAGAGGTAACCTCTGGACAAGCCAGGCCAATCAATGTAGCTTGGCGGGTGGTCAAGACTAGGTCTCAGGAGGCGTGAGAGTGATCAGGAGCCCACAATGAGCACACACAGTAACGAGCCACAGAATACTCTTAGACAGGTGTATATCAAAAATAAAATACATATACATTTATTAAAGGCCTTATAATCAAACATGAATAACCTCAGTAATAGAGAAACAATTACCACACAATCATATCACTATTTAACATGTACGCAATCAATTTTCGCTTAATGCAAGATGGGGAAAACACATCCACACCCTGTAACAGAAGGGGGGTTAAGACAATTATTGCATTGGGAGGACTTCAGAATCCAAACCCTAACTTAAGCAGTCCATCCATATGAAGTGGGGAGCCTTGTGCTCAAAAGTACAGCAGTGCCTTTACAATGTGTGGTCGTGCATAAGGAGCAAAAACAATCCCTATTCAGGGGGTTGTAGCAGTTCAGGGAGGGGCTTGAGGTGATGAAGATTAACGTCCTAATATTCAAGGAAGGTCTGCCCTGGCAGGCAGAGCAACTTTCGAGGTTTGGGAATAGCTAGGGAGCACAGGCTATCCCAGCCAAAGTGAGGATCTTTAAGGAATCCTTGTGCGTAATAGTACAATGGATGTGCCAGGGGCCACCGGTAAGTTAAGCAAGTACTCACCAACCCATGGCACACTCTGGACCAAACTTTGCCATTTCAGTTGAGGTCATTGGTAGGTTCAAACCCTACCGTTGCTCATCGTTCTAACTCTCAGGGGCTACTTGAGAGGATTCTCATCTGTGATGGGACAGTATCCTTTACTCTGCTCACGAAGGGAGGACGAAGCAAGTGCTGGTGCAATAGGAATCAGGGCTCAGGGGAGCAGGCAGGTAAGACACCCACGGTGATCATCACCACAGCGAAGTGACAAAGAGACCGCACAGGCTTGCGATGTGGCACACTCTCCTAATTCAAGACCCAGAGGAGCTAGGCCTATGACATCTGGTCGGAGAGGGCCGAGGAGAACAAGCTAGTGATTCCCCAAGTCTCGAGTCACAACTCGGGACAGCAGCGCTCCTATGCGATATCCCAGTGTAGAGCTAGTCCATTCACTGGATGGACCAGGAACACGTCAGAGAAGGCTCTTTTGGCAGGAAATCAGGAGGTGTTGAGAGTAGTTGTTCGCACTACCCCAAAGGGTGGAAGCGCCCTTGCAGGCCTCCGAAGATCGTTGTCAAAACAGTGGTCCAATGGGACAGCAACGGGCTCAGGGCACCAAACCTTCCAGAGCATCTCCGGAGCATCCACAGGTTTGCTTCGGCTTACAGGATACTTGGCTCCTTTCGTAGTTCGATGTGCACCATGGTAGATCAACCTGGATTGGATGCAGAGCCCCTTCTCTTCTCCAAAGTTTGCGCCTTGCTCAGATTTGAACAACCAATGGAAGTTCTGCTTTCTTGCATGCACATCAGGCATGGACCAATCACGGGCCACGGTGGTCTCAATCATTCAGGTGCACCAGACATTCTGGCACCAGTAGTGTGGATTGGGACCAGACAGTCCCAACCCTCTTACTGGGTGCTAGCACATGTGACATGCAGGAGCCTGTGAAAGATGTGGTTTTCGCGGGAGGCTGCATGCCCAAATAAGGAATCCCTGAGTCAGCTTGTACTGGGGGAAGTCTAAGGGACAGGATGGCCAAATGACAGAACAAAGACTTTGTGGCACAGCCATTTTGAGCACTGGCCATTGTCAGGGACCAAACACAATAAACATGGTATGTGGTACGATAAAAAGAAGTAAAAATACCAATAAAGTAAACTGCTGTCACCAGTTCTTCCTAGGCCTGCTTGTCTTACCACCAGATATTCCTTAAAGGGTGACTAAGGCCATACAATGAAAAGACCCATGTGCATGGTACAGTAAGGTACTTGGCACACAGATAAAAGGTTAGTAACAATTGGCAACAAAGTCAAAGACTAAAGGAAACATAGTTTCCCAGAACTGGCAGTCTGAAGTACGTGTCAGTTTCCCCATAACAAATTAGCAAAAGCCCAAAGAAGCGCAGCTGAAGGCTGTGCTCCACTGGACTAAGTCAGGTTAGGTCAGCCAAACAAAAGCAAAATGTTTAAGGGGGTCCATAATATGGAGGGAAAATTGCACTTAGAGAAATCTTTCCAGACAACAGGTAGGGGCTCAGACAAGTATGGGCCTACCTTGACCGGTTTGACAGGGTCCGTCAAAATAAATCTAAACCACTCAAGTGCAGTGTCAGACACCTGAGTCACTGATGACAGTCTTGATTTAAGGATATCATAGTCCACTGTGTCAAAGGCTGCCAACAGGTAATCATCCCAGATCGTGGTCAATGCAGATTTAGTGCTGCGGCCTGGTCTGAAATCTGACTGATAAGGGTCAAGGATATTATTATCTTCCAAAATAATCTGCAGTTGCATGGTAACAATGTTTTCTAAGATTTCTGCTGTCCATAAAAGACTTGCAATGGGACGATAATTAGAGAGAATTTTGCAGTCCAGGGTTGCCTTTTTCAATAAAGGAGTAAGATAAGATTTATTCAGGTCTGATGAAACACAACCTTGGGTTAATGAAGTGTTCACCAAGGTCTGAACATACTTTCCAAGTACAGAGTCACAAGATAAGCAGGAACGGGATTAGAGACAAAATTGGTAGGTTTCAAGTTGCTTATCAACTTGATGACAGTTTCTAAACTGACTAGCGAAAAAACAAATTTAGGCAGAGATAATTGATTATCTGGGAATATAGTCTTAGTTATTATGTTAGATTGTAAGGTTGCTTATTGAGTGTCTATGTTATTCCTAATCATCTCAATTTTCCCCCAAAAAAATGTAAAAATCATTAGCCATTTTTTGAGATGCCTGGCGAATAGATTTAACACATGAGGGATTAGTAAAATTTCTGATTACCTTGAACAGAACTTGGGATCTATTTTCAGCCAGGTTTATCTGCCCTTGGAGAAATAAAGATTTTGCTTTGAGGATCTCCTGCCCAGATAGCTTCAGGGCAAGTTTGGCTTCGGTATGAGCACTTGTTTTCCTGGTCTTGAACCTTTGTTTTTACATTTGTTGATAATGACATCTAAGGACTTTTAATTTGTCATTATACCATTGGTTATTCTTTTTAGCAGATTTCTTAACAATTTTGCAAGGAGCAATAGCATCACAATTGGCTTGCATCTTAGTCATAGGTTCAGAATACAAGGTTGTGCAGGTTAGAGTTGATTGAGTAATCGTTAAGTCATTCAACAGCTCATTGCTAGATATGCGATCTAAATCTGTCTTTCGGTGACGAAATTCCAGATTCACAGGAAAATTCTTACAGAATGCAATAAAATCAATAAGTATTGTAAAAAGACCACTAAATGATCGGACCAGCTAATAGGTATATTTGAGTTCATGCCTCTTAATAAAATAGAATCCAGTCAGTGACCAGCTGTATGTGTTGGTTGATTAGATAGTAAAAGAAGGTCATGAGATAACAAGATGTCATTTAAATGTACACAATCTGTAACTCTGGTTACCATATGGTTTGTCACACCATATGTTAAAATCACCCAACATAATCAACTTTGATTGACATAGTGCTTCAGAGCACACATAAACTTCCAAGGCATCTAGAAATCGACCAGCAGGCACCGGGGCTTTGTAGCACAGAATAAAATGGCCTGCGTTATCAGGGGTAAATTGGCATGTCCAAGCCAACATTTGAGAGGTAGAGTCCCAATGTAAAGAATGGAAATTGACCAATTCCAGAGTATTTTTGGCCTACATAGATATTCCTCCTCCTCTCTCCCATGTGTGGCTCATCGGGGGCGACCATGTCATAACCCTATCATCTCCCTTTTTTCTCTCCATAACGACCACAGCAGACCTAGAATCCTGTGCCCTTAGACTTAATATCGGGTAGTCCGACCCCCCTTTCTCCTTTGGTTGTATCAATACCCTGTACAGTACCCTTTGCGTCTGTATCTGCCATATAAATCTTTTAAATCTGCGCTTCAGATCTGTAAACTGGATGCCTGGCATTGTGATTGGCAGTACTTGATATTGATACACGATCTTAGGGAGGAGTGTAATTTTGACAGCATTCAGCCTACTGAGCCATGATAGGGTAAGCCTCGACCACACCTCTATGCCTACAAAGAGCCTTTGTAACATCGGGGGTAGTTAGTCGCATACAGGTCATCCATATTCCTAGTGATCTATGCATCTAGGCACCTTATGTTCCACCTCTCAGACGGGATCCCAAATTTTCCTATATCCTCCACCTGATCTTGCTCATCTCGGCTAAAGGGAAAAAGGACCAATTTGTTGGTAAAAAGCTTAACTGCTGATCTTTAATCAATTCTATTGAAAAAGGATAAGCATACTCGTCCTTAGGACTTAAGGGGTTATATTCCGTTACCCGTCCATAATCACTCAGAATCCGAAGTGCACCCCGGACCAAGCTGAAAATATTTGTAATATGGAGAAGGACGTCATCTGCATATAGACTCAACTTATATTCTGTATCCCCAAACCTTATGCCCGCTATATGCTCCTCTTTTCTTATTTTGATGCCTAGTGGCTGTATAGATAGGGCAAACAGTAGAGGGACAGTGGGCACCCCTATTTGGTACCTCTATTAAGACTAAAGACTGGGATGTCTTCCCGTTAACAACTACTCATGCAGTGGGTTCTGCATATATTGTCCCTATAGCTCTCATTATTCTGTCCCCAAAGCCCAGTTTACAAAGCACCATGAATAAGAACCTCCACTCCACCCGGTCGAAGGCTTTTTCAGCATTGGGACTAAGTAGTGCATAATCCCCATCTTCTTTGGATACATATTGCATAAGGTTCATGGTTTTGTATATGGTGTCTGCCCCCTGTTGCACGGTGATGAAGCCAACTTGTTCTGGGTGTACAATGCGTGGCATCATCCCTTCCAGGAGAGTAGCTGATATTCTTGTAAATATTTGTTCATCAATATTATATTAAGCAATGATATGGGGCGGTAAGAAGGACACAGGGCCGGGGTCCTCCCCTCTTTGGGTATCACTAAGATTAATGAATTGCTAAACGATGCCGGTGAGGTACCCGCCTCAAAAATATTATTGTACAATTTGGTCATGTGGCACAAGAGGGAGCCTGCAAACCTTTTAAAAACCTGTTGTGTAACCATCCTCACCTGGGCTTTCCTATTTGGGTGTCATTTAATTGCCTCCTGCACTTCTTCAGTGGTAATTAGGCTCTCAAGTAGTTCAACCTCTGGCTCAGAGAGGCCCTTCATATCAATGTCCCTAAGATATTCTGTTGATTCTAGGGTAGCATCCGGGCACTCCGTATCATATACGTTTTCATGGAATTGTGCAAAACAGTCTGCTATCTCCTCGGGTTCATCCTTAGTTTGCCCCACCCATAGCACGTGCAGATTTAACTCACCTGTCAGCCCTCTGTGCTCTAAGCCTATCCGCCAGCAACGCATCCACCTTATCCCCCTTCTCATAAAATGTCTGCTGAAGCTTTTTCAATTTGCACAGTGTATCCCCCAATCTAAGTGCCTTCAATTCTGCTCTCTTCATCTGCATTTTCCATAGTTCCTCCTCTTCATACCCACACCCTACGTGCATCTTTGACTCACTCTCTGCAATATCTTTTCTGAGCACCTCCTCCTCTAATCTACGCTCTCTCTTTTTACATGCTCCTTCTTTCATTAGGATCCCCCTCCAAGTGGCCTTTCCTGCGTCCCACACCACATTGATGTTCACATCCCTCGTATCATTTATCACAAATATTCTGATATATCTGTGGAAAGCTGTTTTGCAAAGATTGTATCCCTCCACAAGGAATCGTTACACCTCCACTTAATATCAGCTCTACCAATTCCTCATATCTATATCCATCAGTACCATATTATGGTGCGTCCATCCTATCGGTCGAATAGCACAATGTATGATTCTCCGTCTCTGGACTTTGTTCAATAACAATCAGCCAATCATAGTGTAGGTAATGTGGGGTGCTGAAAAAAAAGTGTAACCTCTCTGTCCTGGGTGTGTTACTCTCCATGCATCCACTAGTCCTCTAATGTCCATGGTACAACCCAAATGTCCCTCTTCCCTTTCCCTCTCTGATAAAGTTGGGCCTTTCTCTGATTTCCTATCCTGATTCCCATCGGCCCAGGAGTTATAATCCCCTCCTATAATGAAAAGATCACCTGTGAGCACCATCACTGCATCGACAGCCTATTTGGTGAATGCAACCTGACCATGGTTAGGGGCATAAAGCCTTGCCAAAACCACCCGTACCCCATCCAGGGAACCTTGTATTGCGAGTAGAGACCTGTCAAATATTTTAGTAATCACCCCGCCCTGCAGCCGCTGTTGCTAATGCAATATTATTACCATGCCTCCACACTTTGTGAGCCCAGATGCCTATTCCTGCACCTCACAACTGTCTCTTCTCTCCTGCTACCAGTCTGTTCTCTTGCAAGAAAAGCACATAAAGAGCCATGTTGCGAAACTCACGTGCAAGTAGAGACCTCTTGGTAGGAGAGTTAAGTCCTTTCACATTAAGGGTACCTACGCTCAAGCTTGTGCTCCCCCTCTTAGATCCCATCATCCCTTCCCGTGATATGCTTGCTCTGTCATATGCATGTTACACACAACCCCCCATTGCCTTATAAACAATAAACTATTGTATTGCCCAGACTAGCATTATTATTGACACATGCTTCCTCTCGAGTTCCCTGCTTAAACTGGAACAGAAACATTTAAAACTGTAACCTTTAGCATGCAGTAAAGAATAAAGAGACACTGTCTGTCCTGCTGAGGGCCAGCCGGGGTAGGAGATCAAAGCCCCTCTTCCGGATCTCTCATAGGGACCACATTGTTCCACGGAAAGGTTTCTTCTATCATAGGATGTTATTCTCCTTAGTCCGCTGCATTACTTCTGGACTGCTCATGGGTCTTTCTGCAGAGATGGTGCATTCAGCCGCATGCACTTGCATCCGTTCCTTCCTCTCCTTTGTTGGAGAGGCCCACAGTTGGGGCCAATTTATCTTTCCTCTTGGCAGTACTTTCCTGCTGTTCCAGTCCTGTGTCAGCATCCGAAATCAAATGGCAAAGGGCCTGTTCTGCTTCCCCAGCAGACGTTAGCCGATAGTTTATCGCATCCACTTCAAATTGCAGGGCGAATGGGTATGTCCACCGGTTCCTGATCCCTTTCTCGGTAAGCCATTTTGTGAGCAGCCGGCAGTCTCCCCTCCGGGACAGGGTCAGGTTGAATAAATCTTCGTAGATCGTAATGAGCAAACCATCGAACTCCGGGTCTTGCCGCAACTTTTCTCTGGTCTGAACCTCTGCGATATCTTTATACCTCAGTAACCTGGTCGACGATGGATGCTGAGCCATTACCATATGGCTTGCCTCCCCTGTGCACTCTCTTCAGTTGCACATCTTTACCCCCTTCTGCTGAAAACAAGAGGTTGACCATGGCTTGCACCTTGTGTTCCACATGTACTAGTGTTTCTCCATCAGCTTTCTTCAGCCCTAGTATACAGATGTTATTCCTACTCTCCTGGTTCTCTAAATCATCAATATTCAGGGCCACCATCGACTCACGAATTTCCATCTCCGTCATTCGAGCATTCAGGTGCATTTCAGCCATGTCAGCGTTTAACTGGTTATTCTCTAGGCTTTCCATTTTACTTTCCACTGTGCCAACCCTCCATGCGAGGTCTGTTGGGGATGATTGTAAGCCCCCTCAGGGCGCCTTAATTTCAGCCATGATTCCCCCAATTTCCTCTTTTGAGGAAAAGTGCCCCAAATCCAAGCCTGTCAGCATCTTTCCTACCGGCGTGCTTTTTGTTACACCACTACTCTGTCCTATCTGTGTTTCTTAGACCACAGGCACTGGGGTAGGATCTCTGTGTTTGGTCTATCTCTTTGGCGGTTGATGGCCAAAAAAAGGAATGGGGTGCACCAGTCTCAGATGCTTCACATAGCCCCTCCTCTTAGGACTTTAATTGCTGCAATATAGCCAAATGCTCTGATTGGGCCTGTTCACACGTGAGCACAGTGTGCGAGCCCCTTCAGCGTGGAAAGCAGCGTTTGTGCAGAAGGTATCCCTCATGGCTAGGAGCATCACAGCCCATCCAAGTCTCTTTCAAGATGCAGTATCTGCATCATTTCAGGGCCCAAATCTGAGGTGCCACATACCTCCATGGGGTGGTTCCTTCTCTCCATAAGGTGTATGGCCACACTTCTCCATGGGCTCTCTGCATCAAGATATTAAGCAGACTCATGAAGCCTGCCAATCTTGTATCTCCCTATTTCAGGGTTATCCAGGCAGTCCAGAGCTGTGCTTCAAGTGGAGCCACAGTTCAAAACCCAACCTCCTTTAACAAGTGGAAAGTGGAAAGGCAAGGTGAAAGGGTGTGCTGTACGGTTTTCTTGTCCATGGTTTTACCATGCCCAGGCACACAATGACATCCTAGCACTGTGGTAGGCTAACTAGCCAGACCACTGCTTACCCCAAAATGTTGTCATGTCCTTACACATTTTGCCCAAAAGGGCAATCGTAGCTGCTCTGAGTCTACTAGGGAGGTGATTTGGTGCAGTATAAAAAATGTGTAACAGAGCAAGAAGAAAAAAAGGTTACATTTAACCAAAATGAAAATTGGAAAATTGACTCCTTTTTCAAAAAGTCACTTTCTAACATATAACCTAGTGACTGTTATTAAGAGTCTCCACAGTAGGAGAACACCAGGGGGCGCAGTGAAATATGCCTGCTTGATCACAGGCTCCCGCACTTTCCAGATGAAAGAGAAGCATTTGAGCCAACCCACACTTTCCCTGCAATGGGACGAGGATGAATTGTAGGGGATACAGAGCCCCCCAACTCTTCTTCAGCTGAGGCTGGGCTATTCTGAGAGCTAATCTGCATAATCCAACCTTGTTTATTCTTCTTGACCTGGTCCGCAGTTACCTTTTCCTGTTCATAGATGGCAGTATGCAGATAGTAGGGTCCACTTCACAGCTTAAACTCGCAGGCCTACTTCAGGAGTTATGGCCCTTTTCATAAGATGAGTGCTACACATGTTTGATTTTTATTTATTTGGGTTTTCTGGGAATTGCTTCCTGCCAACTTAATGACTGCTTCAAAGCACTTGACATTAGACATTAATGTGAAACGACATAATTAAACAGAACATAATAAAATCTCACATGACATGCCCCAACTAGCTGGTATAACAAAACTGTCATCATGATCCCCAAAAAATAAAAGAAGGTGTGAACAAATCCCTAAAAAATACGAAGAAAATGAAAATGAAAAGTAATCAAACCTCCCTTAAAAACCAAAGAATTCCAATTCAGTTACAAGATTGTAATCAGGAAGGGAGAAATAAAAAATTATAATCAAGGGCAGGGCAGGCTTGGGTGTATAAGTAGTGAGAGAGGAAGTGGAATTCCAAGCACAGGTGTGTGGGTGCTGAGGGGGTATAGGGGCACCCACCTAAAATAAAATGGAAAAAGTTAATTTGGTATGTTTCCTTACAACATGGAATCGTGTATGTGTTGTGGCTGATCCTTCTGGTCCTGGATGGGAATTGATGTATCCTAGGTCAATAACATTGATGTTTATTAAAGGTCTGCATCTGAAGATTGCCACTGGAAGATATGTGTGAAATGTGCCATTTCGGGAAGTGTCTGTTGAGGGGCCGGTGACTATCAGTTATCCAGATCCCCCATAACCCCAAGACATCATAGGTTCAAGGGAATTTCATTATGTATCTACAGGTGGATGATCTTTCACATTGCTGGCTAACTTTAAAGTGCTTGGAATTTCATTATAAGTGAGTTGGGAAATTCAAGCTCGGCCATCTTGATCTCTGTACTTAGTGAAGTAGCTGTAACTCAGCCATACCTCACTGATAAAATAAATACTCCTTTTTTAAACCCTTTCTGGCCTGTGCTAGACAAGAGTATTTTTCTGTGTCTTTCTAATTTTGCGGGTGCTAATATAGGCATGTGTTGCTGTATGGCTCGTGCCCATTTTCACTGATTCAGTACTTCTTTAGTTGGCCATAAGTGTGGATAAATTGACTTTTTTCCAAAATGGTTAGACAGGACCCCAGATCATTCAAAGGTCCCCCACCCTTAACCAGCACCATTCAGTTTCACAAAAAAACATCTCCATTTCCTTTCTGCCCTCATCCACAGGTCCCATTCCTTCCTTCACATACTACTAGTTGGACTCCTGACTTGTTGGACAATTGTGAACATTCCCTTACTTCTGCAGCTACACACAAGTCCAGACCAGTACCAATCTTGCTTGTTGATTTTTTACTCATTCTGGATATATTCAGTTATTTTCACCTTTATACTGCTGCCTTTATACTGACATTCCATTCGCTGAAACATTCAATTTCCCTTATGCGCCCTGGACATTTAACTAAATTTGATCCATTGAAAACCGGCGATGGGAGCATGGAATTACCCTCATATTTAAGGACAAATGTTTGATGGTTATAAGAGCTCCAGGTCTCGGCTTTCCTGGAGTTCTCTCCTGTTCCTCTCGAAAATGTTAACATAAGGAGAATCAGAAGATGTAACCATACTTTTATTAAACTATTTATGACCACTTCATAGAAAGCTTCTTCCCACCCCCACAACACTGGAGCACCTTCGTTCAGTTATTGCCCCTTGTTTGATTCTGCCCCTTCAATTCCTCCTACCATTACTTTAGTTCCCACATGCTCGCAACATCTGGAAAACTGGGCACTATCCTAATATGTGTTGTGCTTTTGTCCAGTTGCTGAAGATCTCTTGGAATTCCTTAGATGTTTGGGACATGCTCACCGAGAAGTAGAACACCTTGGTTTCCCAACATTTCCATCTAACTTTTTACCACTGCTGAATGTACTTCCCTTGCGAACATATAGTTTGGTATGTGCATCTTCAAATCGTTATACTTTTTTCTGTCTTTATTGTAAGCATATCAGACTCATCACTACTTTGGGATTTTTGATTGTCCACTCTTGCACATGTTATTGTTTTCCGCTATTTGTGCAATATTTATCAATTCTTATAATCCACCTTCAACACTTTTCTTCAGTGACATTTTCAAACCTGCAGTTAAGGCAAGCAAACTAAGGCTTGATACATTGGCCTTTTGGTTTAGGAGAATAAAATCAGGGCCCTTCTCTAGATTCTCTAAATGAGCACTCTAAATGCAAGTTTACTGCACACAGTATTCTTGTCTTCGCTATCACGGCATATCTTATAAATGCGCCAAATGATATGCTGTCTGGGGCTGATTTATTCAATAACAATGGCCTCCAATTCTAAAATGATAAAGGAAAGGAATAAGTGGGCACCACTTTGTATGATGATTCTTGAAATGAAGTAACAAAGTAAACAGAAGAATAAAGCTTCTCAAAAAATACTTTTAGGGAGCTGGCTGTGAAAAGTCTGGAAACACCGTGACTCGAAAAGTAGCAGTGAAGGAAAAGACTAAGTATGGCCAACTTAGTCACACAGCCGCTCTCCATTATACCCAAAACAACAGGTTATGAAGTTAAAAAGACTTTCTTCAAAATATTCCTGTATATAGGTAAACGTGCTTGTATCCAATTTCAAAAATGATAGTCAAAAAGAATCCAAGTCAGAAATAAATTCAATAATAATTTATCAAAAGATCATTGATAAGAGCACAACACTAATGATATCTTAGTGAGGCTGCAGCTACACATCACATGTTAGGTATGGACTTAATATGCCAATGCATTTCGGAGTATACAAACTCCTTCATCAGGGCAAGTCTGTATTGAAATAATGTGAACACACAACATAAAAACACATGCATAAATCAATAAGGAAAATTTAAACACATACCAGAGTGTAGAATGTTCATATGAGCGTTGGAATATATGTTTGGAAATAAACAACAAAATAAATGCAGTAAGGAACAAGTAAATCAACAACATAATAATGCTAAAGAAGTAAAAAACAAATAACAAATGGTACCTCTATACCGGTGTGTAGCCAGTGTAGCTTTTTTTAGGAGTGGCAGGCTGTCAGTAACACCCGTGGTCCAATAAAAGACAGCGGTCACAACGGCTTTCTAAAAGCATGAAAGTTAGAGTAATCAGAGGGCTACATGTGTTTAAGTGAAGCAGTTTATCTATTACAATCTAAAATGCAAAGATACCTGTAAACGCAGCACGGCCGTGAGACAAGCCGTCTGAACGCTGCAGTGCATCGCCGTATTGTGGTGTTGCTAGGAAAGGGGTTATTTACATAACCACGTGACCGCATCGCGTCTATAAGACAGCGCGATGCGTGTGACTTTCAAATAGCTATGCTATCTCGATTTGTAAGCCCCCAAGGTATAAACTAAGTAATTATATAGTCTAATGGTGGTCAAGTATTAATTCTAGGGTGCATAATGTCTAAAATAAAATTATAGAATCAGCATAGAAATGAAGAAAATACTCTATGAAAACAGCTATGTTGTTTACATACAAAATGACAAATATAAACAGAATCAACAAAAATAAATAAAATCTGCTGCTAATGGTGGCATTGAAAACAATGCCACCTTGGGTCCCAGACTGGACATCCGGGAGGCTCGGCAGCAAAGTGTCTACATCTATGTAAATATAAATCAACCAATTTAGCAGATTTAGAGCGACATGAACATTTCTCAATCAGGGAAACAAACATAAATATTATATGTTACCTGGAAACCCAGGCATCAAATACAGAAAAAAACAACTTCTAAAGCAGATGAAATAGCACAAGACAGTGGAATACTGTCATATGTAAAGCATGATGTCCATGTACAACAAATCTGAGGTTCAAGGGAAAGTCTATAGAGTATACTGAACCTTCAATATTGGTTGCCACTGAATCACTATGTCATAGTTAAATGTAGCAATGATAGTTAATCTCTTCATTGAGTCCATGAGGAGATAAACTACCAAGTTTATCTATCCAAAAGTTTTCTCTCCTATTAAGCTGCAGTCCAAGGTCCTCATGTGGATTTTTCTTGCTCAATACCTCTAAGATCAAAAACTTAATTTGGGTTAGGTTATGTCTATTTTCGATCCAGTGGCGGGCCATCGCTGAATTCGAATTGCAGTTCCAGATACAAGAACGATGTTCATTCCAACGTACTTTCGCTGCTCTTGTGGACTGACCTGTACGGGGATGGTGTATTGTGTTCCCTTTCAATATATCGAAGCACTTTGTTATCGGACACTGTTAAATTGCTAAGGGAATTGAAATCATCAGTATACGTCTCAAAATTTTCTGTACAGAGCAATAAAATTAAAAATGCAATTAAGAAACATTGGAACATCCTCAGAAATGACACAAGAGTACAGAATCTGTTTGACCAACTTCCGGTTTTTGCATATCAAAGGAGCAGAAATTTGCGAGATGAACTGGTACATACACGCCCGAGATTGAAAGAACCTGTTACCCAACGCATGGGGACATATCCTGTCTTCATTGTGCCAACTGTAATTTAATATTGAAAGGGAACACAATACACCATCCCCATACAGGTCAAAAAATCCTGTTGAGAACATTTGGAACTTGCGATAGCACGAACATTATATATGGTATCCAGTGTCCCTGCGGGAAGTACTATGTAGGTCAGTCCACAAGAGCAGCGAAAGTACGTTGGAATGAACATCGTTCTTCTATCCGGAACTGCAATTCGAATTCAGCGGTGGCCCGCCACTGGATCGAAAATAGACATAACCTAACCCAAATTAAGTTTTTGATCTTAGAGGTATTGAGCAAGAAAAATCCACATGAGGACCTTGGACTGCGGCTTAATAGGAGAGAAACCTTTTGGATAGATAAACTTGGTAGTTTATCTCCTCATGGACTCAATGAAGAGATTAACTATCATTGCTACATTTAACTATGACATAGTGATTCAGTGTCAACCAATATTGAAGGTTCAGTATACTCTATAGACTTTCCCTTGAACCTCAGATTTGTTGTACATGGACATCATGCTTTACGTATGACAGTATTCCACTGTCTTGTGCTACTTCATCTGCTTTAGAAGTAGTTTTTTTCTGTATTTGATGCCTGGGTTTCCAGGTAACATATAATATTTATGTTTGTTTCCCTGATTGAGAAATGTTCATGTCGCTCTAAATCTGCTAAATTGGTTGATTTATATTTACATAGATGTAGACACTTTGCTGCCGTGCCTCCCGGATGTCCAGTCTGGGACCCAAGGTGGCATTGTTTTCAATGCCACCATTAGCGGCAGATTTTATTTATTTTTGTTGATTCTGTTTATATTTGCCATTTTGTATGTAAACAACATAGCTGTTTTCATGGAGTATTTTCTTCATTTCTATGCTGATTCTATAATTTTATTTTAGACATTATGCACCCTAGAATTAGAAATTGACCACCATTAGACTATATAATTACTTAGTTTATACCTTGGGGACTTACAAATCGAGATAGCATAGCTATTTGAAAGTCACACACATCGCGCCGTTTTATAGATGCGATGCGGTCACGTGGTTATGTAAATAACCCGTTTCCTAGCAACACCACAATACGCCGATGCACTGCAGCGTTCAGACGGCTTGTCTCACGGCCGTGCTGCGTTTACAGGTATCTTTGCATTTTAGATTGTAATAGATAAACTGCTTCACTTAAACACATGTTGCCCTCTGATTACTCTAACTTTCATGCTTTTAGAAAGCCGTTCTGACCGCTGTCCTTTATTGGACCACGGGTGTTACTGACAGCCTGACACTCCTAAAAAAAGCTACACTGGCTACACACCGGTATAGAGGTACCATTTGTTATTTGTTTTTTACTTCTTTAGCCTTATTATGTTGTTGATTTACTTGTTCCTTACTGCATTTATTTTGTTGTTTATTTCCAAACATATATTCCAACGCTCATATGAACATTCTACACTCTGGTATGTGTTTAAATTTTCTTTATTGATTTATGCATGTGTTTTTATATTGTGTGATCACATTATTTCAATACAGACTTGCCCATAGGAAGGAGTTTGTATACTCCGAAATGCATTGGCATGTTAAGTCCATACCTAACATGTGATGTGTAGCTGCAGCCTCACTAAGATATCATTAGTGTTGTGCTCTTATCAATGATCTTTTGATAAATTATTATTGAATTTATTTCTGACTTGGATTCTTTTTGACTATCATTTTTGAAATTGGATACAAGCATGTTTACCTATATACAGGAATATTTTGAAGAAAGTCTTTTTAACTTCATAACCCGTTGTTTTGGGTATAACGGAGAGCGGCTGTGTGACTAAGTTGGCCATACTTAGTCTTTTCCTTCACTCCAATTCTAAAATGTCATTGCCTGATATTGCACTGCAGACAGAGAGTTTAAGATTCACTGTTCACCCCTGAAGATTCCTTAGTTTGGTCTCTACATTTCATTGATGTCAAAAGAATGACTCTAATCATAAATACGTTCTGAAGAAGTTATCAATAATCTTTGATCAGTTATCAATTTATTTTTCATTTGATGGCCTTGTCCCGCATACCTGTCTGTGTTTAAGTTTACCCACAGGAGCTCATTCACAAATTATTTTTGCTGACTTACCCATGTCTTATGCACGGATAGAGCTACAAGTAACACTGGGTTCCTCTTGATTTACCAATAGTCAAGAGTATGTCTGAGTTATTTCCTGATAGCGTGTCAAGATTGTGTAAGGTTGCAGATGACCGATTCTGACACAGTGGTGGCATGCTTGTTGGCAAAGACCTTTATTTTAAAACAAAGAAAAGGAAAAACCTATCTTACCCTATTTCTGCGATGGGTTGCCCTACCTCAACAAAACACTAAGGACTCTGTCAGGATGTCTTTTAACTTATTAAGTCCATCATCCTGTGTCCAAAACTATTTCCGTCCCTTAGACTAAACTAACTAAGGAAAAACTGTGCGTCTTTTTGATCCAGAAGGAACCTTCTCTCGTTCTGGATGCAGACCTTTGAAGTTCAGTTCATCAAGTGAAAACACAATGAGTGACTCTCCAAACACAGTTCCCAAGTATCAAAAGGAGGGGGCTGAGTCTCTTTCACTTGTTCTTTTCTGCAATTCCCAAATGTACTGTTAATTCTGGTTTACTATCCTGACAGACTTAGACATACATTTGTGTAGCACAAAACATACTTTCCCTGTATCCTGGGATCTTTTTCCAAGTCAAAACTGATGCACCAAGTCTGGTGCACTATCCTGTCAGACCTGACCACAAAACCCTGAAAGTGTCTCTTCCTTTGGTAATTGGTCCATGAGTTCATCTTCCTACTGATTACATTTCTCTCCCTCTTACATGTGGGTCCCTCTGGGCTGTCTCTGATTTGCTTTGGGCCTCAGCTGCTTGATTATTTGTGTCTTCGCGCTTGTGTGGGTCCCTGACCCCTGTGGTTTGCTTTCCTGGGCCTTGCTCAACTTCATATGGGTCCCAGACCCTACTATATTGCTTTCATCGGTTCTCCACCAAAATCTTACTCAATGTTCAAATGAGCAGACCAGGTATACTCCCCTGCCAAGTACTGTTCCCAATAGGATACTTTAAACAGTGTGTTTCACTTTCCCTCTTCTTGGTTTTATCAGGGTACCAGCCCCATTTACTTTGGCTTTGCCTCTATGGTTCACTTGGGTCCCATTGCCCTTGGTATCGGTCTTTCAGACACTTAGTTTACTCCCCTGCCAAGTGTCTACTGCTGCAGCATATGTCGGTGTACTTATATTTATCTTAGGGTCCTCGACTTGTGTATCGACTGATGCGGTATATGCTTGTGTCCTTATGCTTTTTTTAGGATCTTCAATCTGTGTATCATCAGCTTTACATCTTACCGTGTTCTCAACCCTTCTTAGGATCCCTCTGTTTTGTTCCCAGCCACTCTAATGGACCCAGGCAGCACCCATACCTTTTTTTCGTGTTTCCACTGCATGGCGTCCTGCTCGGGCTTCTCTGATTCTCTGGACAAGCCTTTGATCCTATTCACTCTACACTTGCTGTGGTCCACATCCTTGCTCCAGTTTCAGTGACAAGGGCCGTGCAGCTTTTCTCATGTAGGCACCCAAGGCGTCCGTGTGCTTGGTTTCGCCTCGGCGACCCCATGCGCTGCCGGTTCTTGGCAGCAGCTTCTGATACATCAGCTTTCCTCCACCGGCGTCCCGTTCTGCAGCTTTTCCCCCTGTCTCCACATCTACGGCACTCAAACTGCGCTCTCGGTTTCTCAGGAGCACGCGCAACCAATGGCTAAGTGCATCCTCTGATTTGTACTCTGTATAGCCAATAGGCAGTCTCCAACAACTAGACTGCTCGGTTGGGTTCTGATCGAAATTCCTCATTACTCCACCCTTCCTCCTCATTACGGCACTGATTGGATGATCACCATGGAGTACAGTAGCATTCTTTTTCGTCTAAGTATTTTCTTGGGACTTACTTTCCTCAGCTCTACACATGTAGATAGAATTGTGGGGAACTCAGGGTACTGAGTGGGGTGCAAGGAAGGAGGTGATAGAACTGAAGGAGGTGATTACCACATTCACCCAAGGGGATCTTTACTAGTCCCATAGAGGGATTCCCTTCACATGAAATCCCCCCGCTGAGTACAACCCCAGGGGGACTATCAGGTAGCGACTTTGTAGAGGAGGTGAAGATGTCATCTCTAGTGCCCGCCCCCTCACTTCTGTCATACTGGAAGCAAAGCAGGAAGACTTTGCATGACACCAGGAATCATCCCAATACTGCACCAAAGATATGAGAGAAGTTATGCACTCAGACAACCTCATCAAATATACCCTCGCACTGATGTGGTGGAAGGATGTCGGCATATGCCATTGAACATAGAGGAGTTGTAAATAAATTCAGATCAAAAGAAAAGTGATGTCATGAAGAGAAGGTACTAAAACATGCTGAAACGATATGCGAATACTTAAAGAATGATAATGTAACTGAAGTAATAAAAAAATGATGTATGCAGAGACAAAGAAACCATATATGCAAAGAAGATAAGTAACCTGGCGAGTAGTGTATGTGTATACACAGAAACGCAAGGTATATGAGATAAATAGAAGCTTGCTGCAGTAGAAACTATAATGTGAGGAAATTGGCATAATGGAAAGATGGTCATCGTATCGTGTCACAACTACCTCAGAGACAAGCCAGGGTCACAGACCAGAAGCGCTGCAGAAAAACGCTTCATGCAAGAAACAAAGAATATCTGTTTTACTGAGACAAAGGATGACATAGCAAGACATAATTGGAAATTACAAAGGGAGTTAACCAAGATACGTTATGAACAAAGGGCTCATTTCTCTTAGTTTAAGCAGAAGCGAAAACATTTGCAACGGCCAAGTATTGGACAATCAAGAGTGAAGAAAGCACATGTAAAACGGAGCAACCAACTCTCCAGATAACAGTAAATAACAGGTAGAAATAGACAAATTTCTGGTCTACCGACAAGTGGTGCAAGACCCGAAAAGAAGGTCTATTCATTAAGCCTCAGACAAAGATAGTGGTGTACCCTTACTCCCTTAAAAATCCACGAGGAGAAAACAGTCAGCAAGGTCAACTACAAAAGAGTGTCCTCAGTCACTTGACAAAACCCTTGTGCCTAAAATCTTCTGTACAGTGTAGAAATATTTGACCACAGCACATCAAGTGGCCATTGACTTCGTTGTGCCACAATTAATGCTTTGTTGTAATGTGTCTATCTTTCCCATCTCCCTGGCATGCTGTTCAGGATGTTTGTTTGCATGTATGAGCTAACAAGTGCTCAGAGTATGGGATGTCCTGTGAGTGTACTGCTTTCCCAATTTTGCCAACCTATGAAGCCTGAAAGTAGATGCATGCAGGCTTGACATGCAGCCAACTTTGCACCATACCTGCAGATGAACTTAACTGGTCTGCTGTTAAAATCTCAGTTACCAGTTTAATGATATACACTACAGAATAATTTCTCATTTTACTATAGCCGATATGAAAGCTCAGTGGGTTGAGTGCTTGCTGCTGCGATGTGTGTGTGATCTGCATGTTCGAATCCCAGCAAGACAATCTCAGCCTTTCATCCTTCTTATGTCGATAAATGAGTACCAACACAGGTTGGGTGATATTGTATGCATATTGGTTCTATAAAAAAGAACTTAAGCGTAAGTGCTATACAATGACATATTATCATTTGGCCTTGGACATCTGCTTCCATTCACAGTAAGTTGACAATATGGATATATACACACAGATATTAATAATACATATGGTGATCCATTCTTGTATGAAATGTATATCACATTAGTGAAATCATAATCACATTTTTCATAGTGTATTTAGGAATAATTCTATTTGATGCCACTTCCTGTTTTGTCAAGGGGTGAAAGGTCATGTTTTGTCACGTCTGGTGATGTCAGCGGAGGTCAAGGGTCGTGAGGCGAGGGGTGGGCCACTTTTTTGAGGCGAGGGGTGGGCCACTTTTCTTTGGGTGTCCAGGCCTATTTCTTGTCCCAGTCCGACCCTGTTGATGCCTTCAGGTCTTTGCAGCGCTTTACAAATTCTTATACATACATACATACATTCATACATTATATGCAATGCAGATGACCCAAAAGATGGTGAACAGTAATTTGTGAATCAGGTTGCAGTTAAAGGATCGCCAAGTTAAGTGGTTTGCTTTCTCTACAATGTCAAAGTATACCATTTTCCTCTGCCACTCAGCATTTTTTTGTGACTAGATAAATACCACTTGATAGAAAATGACAGAAAAGTGCTTGCAAAATGACATGACAAGCGATAGGTTTTAAGGAAAAGGGCAGGAAAGGGAATTCCTTACAGCTTATCAAGAACACAACAAGACCACCCACAATCACAGGCAAGTTTCGATGCGATTAGGGGCGGTCATGAACGACATATAACCTCTTGCCATACAATAATATATTTCAATCAGGCACACCACATTTCTCCGTTTCTTCAGTGGTATTCCTATGAACCCCAGTAAGATAGCTTGCTGAATTATGTGGCTGGTGCAGAGATCTGCGAGAGGCATTCAAGTGATAGTTAATTTAAGAAAGTTAAGTAGGGAAATGCGCCTGCGGCAGAGATCTGTATGTGACATGCAAGACACAGAATCCACTTCCAGATAGATTAATAGGAAGCTTGTTGTGCCTGGGGCAGAGTAACACACAGGACCTGTAACCAAGGAAGTTTCAGCTGAACCCTGTTATCCTCTTATGACTGCAGAATCTTTTTGAGGACTAAGCTTACATTCAAGAGTAGAGCCAAGTATTTGGTAACTTGGTTTAGTTTTTTAAGTGTACTTGTAGGTCTGGGTCTGAAACCCGCGTAGCCATGTGCTCATATAGACACAATATGGAGCATGACAAGCACTCATGCACAATGGAAGAGCATTCCCAGAGAGCCAGTCTAGTCGCAGGTTCTGTAACGCAGACACATACCACTTGCACGTGCACGCACGCACACGCACGCGCTGTGGTTATGCAGGGATGTTTACCTTCGAGCATTGTGTTTTATTTCCTGCTTCTGCAGGAGTCTTTCTTCCAGCGATGTGTCTCCTGCAGTCACGTGACCAGCAGTCCAGGCAATGCAGCAGACGAGCGCAGCGGGCACGCCTAATGCGCGCAGACGCCGTGCAAAAGCTAAGCCCATCTGTTCTCGTCCGGGGTTCGGATGGATCTTGGTCATCTGCTGCCACCCCACGTAAGATGCTGGGTAAGTTCTATTACAGGGCGGATATACTTGCCCTAGCAACCTGCAACACTAGCTTCCGTGTACATTTTACAGTGAGTTCAGTTAGTTGTGCTAAATCTCACACTATGGACACTAAGCACGTCTAATGCCTGTTGGCAAATGTACGCTCCCTGCCAGCCCACACCACGGAATGCTATGAATGAACACCAGCCCGATTGGTTTCTTTAGTCTGAATCCTGGCTTAATGAATCATTAGGTCCTAATATAGTTCAAGCTTTGCCAGCAAATTATACAAGTCTCTGCCAGCACAGAGATGCGTTGAGGCCAGGAGGTGGCCTAGCACTTATTTTCACTTAACTGCATGATTGTGCCTTTCGTACACTCACTAAAAATGGAGGCAATGCGGATACGCGCATCTCTTTCTGCCCCTATGACTCGCTGTTTGGCACTCTACCGCCCTCCTACATTCGATTCCTCCTTTTCTTTGGCCTTTACGGCTAATTTAGAACTGCTCTTTGCTAATATTTGTATTACTGGAGATTTCAACTTACATCCTCGGGATCCGTCTAATCTTTCTGCTATTCGTTTTATAACAGCATGGAGGATATAGCTCTCCCTCAGCTGGTGCTTCACCCACTTATAATTACAGTAATACACTTGACTTTATTTTCTCAGAGGCAACACTGGCTACCGTGTTCCCTGTCATTCTTCTTGTGTGGACTAATGACGTTCTGGCCTCTCTTTTGTATGCGGTTTTGAGTCCAAGGCATGGTTGTTCTGTAACCAGCCTACTGTTGAGTAATTTGTAGGTCTGTC
This sequence comes from Ambystoma mexicanum, assembly GCF_040938575.1. Lineage (NCBI taxonomy): Eukaryota > Metazoa > Chordata > Amphibia > Caudata > Ambystomatidae > Ambystoma > Ambystoma mexicanum. Next base: position 875,183,144 of record NC_090931.1, read on the forward strand.
TCTTTCTATTTCTGTCTCTTTTTCACTTTCTTTTTATATACTTTTCTTTCTTTCTCTTTTCACTTTCTAGGTTTCTATGGACCAAACACACCTCCAGCTGAAAGCAAAAAGAGGCTCCTCTGGCAACACCAATCAGGAAGAAATCGCCTCATCCCTGCAACAGCAGGTACAATATCAGAGAGACCAACCACTGATGCACTGGCGATCAGGTGACAAGAGCTTGTGTCATTCCTTCTGGTTTCTGGCTTCACTTTCTATCTGGATCTTGACTGCCAGTGGCCATCTTGGATTGTTCACTGACATCAATTCAATTGGCCAGCTTGGATCTGTGACGTCACTTCCTGTGGCCATCTTGGATCATTGGTATCACTTCCTGTGGCCACATTGGACCAAACTCATGTCCAGCCGAAAGCCAAAAGAGGCTCCTTTGGCAGCACCGATGAGGAAGAAATTGCCTTATCCCAGGAACAGCAGGGACAATATCAGAGAGACCAACCAATGATGGACTATGCAATCAGGTGACAAGAGTGTGTGTCATCCCTACTGAACTTCCTAGATGCAGCCAGCCAGGGGTGGCCCAGTTAAGGGCAGAACAGTGAAGGGTGAACACCAGCCCTTGACCAGCCTTGTTGAGTCTTAGCCTATGAGCATTTGTCTTTCCCCCTGTTGCGCCTTTGAGTACCCCACGCTTCCTTATTACTGTACTGTCTCTCCAAACTGTACAGCTAACCTATTATGCATTCACTGCTGCTCCTCCTGCTACTCCTTCTACTCACCTCTCCCTACGCAATCTCTAATCATGCTACAACTTCCTCTTTTCCAGTCCCTATTAATAAAACTCACAACTCGAATCTCCCACTACTCCATTTCCCTTCCACCTCCTTCCAACAAACAAAGGCGACGAGATAACCATACATCCTCTAACACCTATCCACTTCGCCTCTCTTCCTATGAGACCTAGCTTCTCTTCTTTTCCGTACCTCATCAACTGAACATTGCACTCTGGAATGCTCAGTCTGTATGCAACAAAACATCCTTTATCACTGACTACTTTCACTCCAGCTCTCCTTCCCTAGACCTTCTTGCTATCACTGAAACATGATTTCTCCATGTGACACTGCCACTCTGGCAGCCCTACGTAACTATCCTTCGTTTGCTCGCCTCGACTGACTGGCAGAGGAGAAGGTATCAGACACCGACTCTCTTCCTGCCTCAGTGTCTCACAAATCCCCAATGCCACATCCTCTACTACCTCTTTTGAATTCACCATCTCGACTATTACTCTGCCTCACTCAGGTCACATCATCCCCCTCTATCGCCCTCCTGCCCCCACTGGACCATTCTGTCATGACCTTGGGTAACTCCTTGATTCTCTTTCCACTAAACATCAACTCATTCTCTTAGGTGACTTTAACCTTACCTGTCCAACCAAACCACTTATTACAAATCTGAACATCAGTCTTTTCTGTGGGACCACGCTCTCCACTTTATCTATAACCTACTTACCAACACTGGGGGTAACTTGTTGGATCTCTTAATCATCTCCAGCTCTCTTTTAGCCAATAATACTACTGTCACACCATCCATATCTGATCACTCAATTCTTTCCACCACCATCTCCCTTTCACCCTCTGACCTTTCCTCACCACTTGCTTCACCTATTACTAAAAGGAAATTTAAACCTTCTGCCATTATCCCTTTCTCTCCGACCTACAGTTCTCCCTCTCCTCCGTCACACCTGATACGTCTTCCACCAGCAATGCCTTCTCCAGGTTCCAATCCCTACTATATGACTCATTCTTCTCTCACTTCCCACTACTCATTTTCACCCCTAAATCTCAGCATCCTCAACCATTGGTCATCCCATTCATACACTCTTTCTGCAAAGACGTGAGTTGGCTGCTTCGCAAATGGAGGAGCAACTCTACCTATATGCCCTGAAGTCTCTCAAGTCCATTCTTGAGAGAGCGAAAAGGGAATTCTACCTAACACTCATTGACTCCTACTCCAACTATCCTTGCTGGCTACAGGGCACCCTAAACTCACTCCTCCTAAGTCTTTGACTGTCAACTCCACTCTCACAGCTAATGCCCTAGCTGAATACTTCCTCTAAAAATGACCAAAATTAGAGACTCTCTCCTGTCCTTCCTCACACTCCCTCCTCTTACATTTTACTCTCCACGTACTCTACCATCATCCCCTGCCTCCATCTCCTACTTTAGTCACACTAATACTGACATAGTGATGTCTCTTTTGATAAAGGCTAACCCCTCTTCTGCCCCATCAGACCCTCTTAGTCCTCAGCTAGTCAAGCCTCTCACCTCGCTGAACTATTCAACTTGTCCTTCGACTCTGCTTGCTTTCCCTCTGTTTTCAAAATAGCCCCGGTCATCCCTCTCCTCAAATAGCAAGGGGCTGACCCAAACCTACCAGATAACTTTCTCCCCATGTCTCTCCTTCCACACTGCTCTAAAGTGCTCGAAAGGGTTGTGTTCAACCATCCTACCAATTCCTAAGACATCCACAACCTTCGTGACCTCCTACAAGCAGGTTTCTGCTCCTGTCACTCCACAGAAACTGCTCTCATGAATGTGTCCAACATCACCGCCTATGCTAAGCACTCAAACATATCCTCTATCCTAATTCTTCTCGATCTGTCAGCTGCCTTTGACATTGTTGATCACTCTGATCTGCTTAATACTCTTTCTTTTTGGGATTCATGATCAAGCCCTTGCCTGCATTGAATCCTACATTGCACCTTGCCAATTCTCTGTCTCCTGGAGCAACAACACCTCTCAACTCACTCCTCTAATTCCTTGAACTGTTGGTGTTCCACAAGGCTCTGGCTTGGGTCCGCTCCTCTTTACACTCTACACTTCTGCTCTTGGATCACTAATCTCCTCCTTTGCATTCTCGTACCAACTCTTTGCAGATGACACCCACATTTTCTTCCCTTTTCCTGAACTCTCCTCTGATCTCTCTATCAAAATGTCCAACATTCTCTCTGCCTTTAAATATTGGAGGGCTTCACCTTCTCTGATGTTACTTTCTACCAAAACAGAGGTTCTCTTCTTCCCTGCCAAAAGCTCTCTCTCATCTCTTCCTCTACCTATCCAGTTCCCACCTGACACTCTCTTCTACTCTTCTTCCGCTAAAAAGCTCTGCGTCATCTATGACCCTTCTGACACCTTCTCTACTTTCGTTTCCAAAACTGGAACAGCAGCTCGCCTCAACCTCTTAAATATTTGGAAAATCAGGCACCTCTTTCCTTTCTACACTGGCAAGCATCTCTTAACCACTCTTGGATTCTCTAAACTGGACTAATGAGCCAGCATCCTTTTTGGTCTCCCCAGCTATACTTTCTACCCTCTCGACAAGATCATTAACTTTGCTACCAGGACTCTCTCTGAACTCCCTCACTTCACACCTACTTCCTTGTACTGTCACCAGGCTGGATGTCTGATGATGCAAAACAGGGCAAGATTTACATTTCTTCTCCTGGTTCACAATCCTATTCACAAAAAGGCACCACTGTATCTATCCAACTCTATAAGCCTTCTCGTAATCTCTGCTCTGCCTCCTTGACTACCTTTGTGGCTCTATGCTTCCTCTCACTTCCGCTCTTTCTCTCTTCTTGCTGCACTTTCATGGAATTCTCTTCCCCGGACATCCGAGAAACACTCCACATGGATTGTTCAAAAGCAAACTAAAAGCTTACCTCCTCGCCTCTGAGTTGCCTTCTTAACCTCCCTCTCATCTGCCTGATAGCTAACATTTTTCCCTCACCTCTAACCTGCCTCTGTCTCTCACTTCCTCTGCCTCCATTCTAGCACTTCGCCCATTATGGTCACATCCCGAGGACAGCTACCCATACCATCTACCTGCACTTAAAAATGGCCAATGTTAGCTGGCCTTAATCTATGTATGTCCACTTATGTATTGTCCCTGGTTACTGTTCCACATACTCCCCTACACAACCTGGTCAGAATGCACCTCAAACTCACTCCATTGTAAGAAGCTCACTGCTTCCTGTCAAATCTGACTTCTTCTCTATTGTACGTTCTTCTGTGATCAAAAGAGCATTGTTCCTCCTGTATACAAATAAATAAATAAATAAATACTTCTTTCATCACCCTCTTCTGTCACCCTGTTGGCTCCACTCTCCTCTGTCTCTCTGTTATCTGATGTGTTTGGAAGACACTGCCCCAGATAAATAGACATATCAGCAGACACACACACACATGCTTACCCCCACAATGCCTAGTTGGGCATGCAATGAAATAAAGAGAGGTCCATGCACACACATTATTCTACAGTTATCAACCAGTGTGCATGCCCTACCTGGACTCTCTGATTTGATAGGCAACTCTCTAACAGTCGACCCCACAAAAACTGACGTGATGTGGTCCTACCGTTACCCATGGATTCAAGGATGTTCTCAGTGGAGAATCCGCGAGCAGTGATTTCCCTGCTTAGAAAACTGGCGGTTGTCTCTTTCCCTGCATGTCCAATGAAATGGCAATGCCGCTCAGCAAGCTGTTGATGGTGGAGGTTAACCTCAGTGGCACTGAGGAAACCAACCTGGCAGCAATTTGCCCCAGCACAAATATATGGCATGATTTGAGTTATGCAAGCTGTTCACGACTATGGTGGATGAATACTTTGGCAGATGATGACTTTGAGGTGGCAGTCCCAGCACCCAATGCCCACTTTATTCCACAGGCGAGCACACATTATGAAAGGTTTGTGATCTAGCAGGTCGAGTAGGTCCAGGGCCCGGCCCTTGAGCCCATGCATGTCCAGCAGAGAGAGTTGGTTAGCAGATGCACCATACAAACCAGGTGAACATGTATGTACACAGATAATCCAAGGCCACAAGCTAGTACATTTCCATTAGTTATTCCCGAGTGACAAAGGCATGCTCGTGGCCAGCATGAGGGACACAGGCATGCTCGTGGCCAGCGTGAGTAACAGAGGAATGCTCGTGGCCAGCGTGTGAAAGAGGCATGCTTATGGCCATCGTCTGGAGTTGGGAGGCTTTGCACATGGATGGCTTGTTCACGGGGGTTACCTTTAAGCAGGCGCAAGCAAAAAGACCCAGGGGCTGATTCATGAAATGTTTGCGCTGAAAAACGGGGAATTGTGCGCCATTCTGCCCGCAAATCCCCATTTGTTAAACAGGGATTTGCGGGCCGAATGGCACACAAATCTCAGTTTTTCGGTGCAAATAATTCCATGAATCAGCCTACCAGTGTTTTGGCAAAAAAAAATGGATGTGGAACGTGTACAAAAATAACCACACCATTGAGTCCAAGGAAAGAGCGAGTACTGTGCGGCTATTGAGGCGAAGACCTGCAAAACAAGCATGTGAGCTCTGCCTTGCTTGTGGCGAACTCAATCACTATGGCAATCTCTATGGCAAGATGTGCAGATCCATAACCGCCTCCAATGTAAGCGCCATTCTCCAGAAGGGGGTTATGCCTCGTGCAGAACGTTCATAAGGAGAACACAGGGACATCTTGCTCTGACACAAGAGGGTGGAGAAGATAAAGAAACTTGCTTCATATCTTCAGTGGTGAGTGGTATAAAAGCAGTAGGTGTGCGCTCCACAATACAAGGGGTCCAAAACATTTACCACCCCGAAAACAGGCATGTGTATGAGGGGGGTGATTTTTTTTTGTATATCTATTTGGTTGGATTCATTTATTTCTAATTGTGTATTTAATTTCCCAGGTAAGGATTTGTTTATTTTACAAGAGGAGAGATTGTTCTTCACCCGGATACTACATTTCTTAATAAGCCAAGGTGAAGGGGGGTTAAAATCCAGGTCGACGAGTTATGTTAAAAGGTACTATTAAAAGCAACAATTAACTTGCAGGCCAAAAGTAATGTTCTTTCTTTTTAGTCAAAAACCATGTTATTATATGACCTTTGATATTTTTGCATTAAAATATGGAACAACAAGCACATTGATTCATTCGGCATGTTAGAATGGCAGCCTGAAGAGAACGCATGGGGAGAAAAGCATAATGTCTTTCTTTTGTGTTAACAAACAAGTGCCGTTAGTGCACAAATGTCTTGCTTCACAAGGCCCTGCTAAAAAGATGCCCTTTCATCTGCACAACACCTTTGTCTTCTGTTGAACATCAAGCCACGTGCATGCTTCACAAAGTGCAACCCATCGGTGGAGTAACTTTGCTGAAAATGTTCGGGGGGACATGACATCTGAAGAAAAGGTGCCCCAGCCAAATGAATGGGGACAAAATGGTGTGCCATGAAAGTTGGGGGGGCAAACACCCCTGCCCCCCTAAAATTACGCCCATGCAACCCATTCGTTTTCAAACTAATAAACTAATCAAGTCCACGCTGTTAGAACGCTTTCACTGCTTAAGCGGTTTTCATATTCTAAATTATCTAAATTATTTAATAACAAGTATGTATTTAAACTACTTTAAATATGACTGCTGTTTTGTTTTTAAAAAATGTTTTCTATTGCTAAACATTGACAACACCCCTCCTAGCATTCTTTGGGTGTGAACTAGCCAAGAATACTTACAAATGTGTCACGTGTTTGTGTCTCGTCTGTTTTCTCGGCGACGATTTTTACCTTGGTTATTTCGTCACGGCCATTTTTGTGGGTTTTGTATTGTATTTTTTTTTTGTTTTTTTTTTTAAATGGGGCCCTTCTCCTACCTCCCATCTAACCCACCCTTGCCATCTGCCACCTGAAACGCCCTATGCCAACACAGCGTATCTATGCAAAAAAACTTAGCCGGTCAAGTGGCACAGCACGTAGAGCGCTCGCTTTGACATCCGTGCTAACGCAGGGCCGAACTCAGCCTTTCATCCTTCGGAGGTCGATAAATGCGCACCACCCACCGTGGGTAATAATAAGCAGCGCTCAGATACCCGAGGGTTCGTAGCGCTATATAAAAGCGAAATTATTATTATTTTTATTATCAAATCGCCAAAAACGGCTGCGGCAAACACATCATCTTTAAAACGCGGCGAAAACTGCTGTGACGTAAACACGCTAGCCGCGTACACATGTATCTGTAATTTCCCCAACTGGACAATGTGAAATCGGCTGCTTTGTACAGTGCCCAGGCACCAGCTGAACGAGGTCATTCGGCCTTGACTGTCTGGCGTTACTTCGTGGGTTTTTGATTCGCTTCACAAAACCATTTTTCTTTTTTTTTTAAATGATATTTCAAATGAAATCAAGTACCTGTGATTTCAGACATTTTCCTTATTTTTTAAGAGCCATTTGAATCCTGAAACGTTAGCCATAATTGAAATGAGGCCAGGGGTCATCGCCATGCTGTTCACCCATAGTCATTACAAAAAGAAAAACCCGGTGAGGTGAGGATATCTGTGGTAGGAGACTTCTGGTAAAGTCCAAACCATATAGGTGTCAAACCTTCATCTGAATGTGGGGTAGCACCAGTTAGCATCACCCAAATAGTCGTGATACACAGCAAGCCTTCTGAATGCACATGGGACTTGCATGGTACAAATGTCTGTGATTGGGGATTTCATTCACAGTCAAGGTTTTGAAAAACACTGCACCCAAAATCATGTCAGATCTCCCTGGCATCATCATTGTGGGTGACACCTGTCTCGTGCTGGACGCTTGCATTTACACTGAGGCCCTAGGGCATATGACCACCACATCCAGTGTTGGTTGACCTGTGTCACATCTTGTGGAGAAGTGGTCGGTACCATTTCGGGGTGCCGTGCTGCGGCAGATTCTACTTGCCATCATGTTGCATTCCCCATGCCGCCCAAGCTCTCTGCAGGGTAACTGACCCCTGGGTTGTCACAGGGTTTTGTGAGGGCCGGTATCAAAACATTGGCGAGGCCAATTTAGTATTTTTTGCACAGGCACAGCAGCACCATAGACAGGATATGTGAGGACCCTCCTTTTTAGTTCATGGATTGAGGAACCCAAACTTGGTTTGTTGTTATGACTGAAAAGAAATCAGCGACATGTTTCAATATGGGACAAAGGCACCCTGACTACATTTTGCATTTTGTATAAATATATATTTTAAAATTGAACTTTTCTAAGTAATGTCACACCATATAACTCCATAACAGAAATCCAGGAATGTAATGTATGTATAAATCCCAGTCTTCACATCAGCTTGCACCTGTGAACGTATTGCTCTACACATGAAGGCATTGTTATTTTATGGTAAATGTCAAAAGCCAGTGCATTTTCAAGTGTCAACATAAATCAGATTTTTAATCTCTCTTGACTCATTGTTGACTATAGAAAGTAGTTTTTTAATAAGAGATTGCTGCTAAAGTATCGTTCTGCAGTAGTGACACTAACTTGGATTCTTAGAAAAATCCTAAACTTGTGAAGACCTGTATTCTGTCTTATCCTTGTAAATTGTATTGCATGAATGTAGAGGATCGGGTTCTGTGCAATCTTTGGCATTAATAAGCATTCTCCCTACAACGTATAGATGCCATAGCTCATCAAGGAGCTGTCAAGAAAAATCATCCATGTACAATTCTAATCAACTGGTTGCTTCACTGTGAACACATTCAGGCTTACTTTGATGAAAGTCCCATGGGGCCACCAATGTAAATTAAACCTCGTCTGCTGACTTTGAGGATCACCTCATATCTGGGAACACATTTTCAACCGCGCTGTAAAAATCATCTCTATGGATAGTGGCATCTGCCAGTGTTTCATTCAATTCTCCAGCTGTTTTTCATCAAAGATTGTTGTCTTCCATTTCTTTATCCATCGTTCTGGAAGTTTTGCTGGGATGATTACCTTTGGTGCAATACATTTTGCTTCATTCAGTACTAAAAATGTTCCCCCCTGCTGGACTGCAACTGCAAAGCTTGAATAACCTGTGGTTGCTTCCAGATTAGCTCACACATTCAGACTATATTTTGTGAGCATAGTCCCCACAATGTTTGAGACAGTGGACTGTACAGCCTTCTTCTCATTAACCAGAAGCACAATGAATCTGTCTTCAATTGTCCACATTTTTTGAGAGGATAACACATTTTGTGTATTCTAAAATGATGGTTCGCTGCTTCTTGTGACTGGTGTCTAGCGTGACATTTGAGATACATACATATACAATTCTTTGCTTGTGTTACCTTCTTTAGGATTTCTCTGCAGACTTAGGGCCTGATTCATGGAACGTTTTCCTATGGGATTGTGCCATTATAAAACACTTCCATGAATCAGGTCCTTAAGTCACTGCATGTTGATAAAGAATCATTTTGAGAAGTCCCTGATAGACATTGGGCCTCACCGTTGTGTCCGGACCGGCAAACTCCGAGTTGTGCTCGCGGGTGCCTTTTATTCTGCCAGGTCTCACCTGGCGGAATAAAAGGCACCCGCGAGCCCAGCATGGCTGTAGCACAGGCACCGTTATGGACAGTGCCAGTGCTGCAGGCATCCCCATTCCCATTGAACCCTATGGGGCTCAAATTGGAATAGAGATCACCCGATTCCGGCACATGCAAAAGGGCAATTACTGGGTCCGGCGGGGCCAGAATACCCCGGTAATTGCCCATTCGTGGGTGCCAGACTTTCTTGCAGGTTTGGAGGTAGGCTTGCCGGTTTTACCTGCAAGGCTACCTCCAACCTTGTACTGAGGCCCAATAATTGTGTTTTATTTAATGTATCTACTTGATATTATTGATTTATATAAATAGTGCCCTAGTAAACTGTTGTAACATGTGCAAAGCTGCAGAAGACCACGCAAGTTTCCATTATCTGAACTACCAATTAAAGTACTATCACTTCTGAGTGACAGGTTCAAGTGTTCTAAAAGGGGAGTCACATCAAGGAAGTGTTCCCGCAAGCCTTTCCATTTGTGAACATCAGCCACTGCCGCAGTCTGTGCTTTTTGCCTTTAAACCGCCATGTATCATTTGCCACTACAGATATGAAAACTGATGTTTGCTCTGCACTTCTGTTTCTCATTTGTCATGTGAGATTCGTATAGGCACCATACCTCCATACCTATCGGTCATGTACCCATAAGGAAGACACAAGCTGGATCTTTCTGTAGGATGTTCATTTGAGAACAAGCAACTGGGAAAACAAAATAGAGCTTGTTTCTTGTCACTTGAGCACAGGGGTGGACTGGCTTATAGGGAATTCCCGGTAGGCCTCTGCACCATGGGCCTGTTTTGTGTGGTATTTCCACATTTTCCCATTGGAAAGGGTTGGGATTGCTCAAAATGTGTAATATGGGGCCACTTTCCAGGGCCTCTTTTGGGTCCCAGTGCACCCCTGGTTGAGCAAAGATCATTTCCAAATCATAGCTCAGCACTGAGCGAGAACACTAAAGAGAACTCTTCCAGGGAACCTTTATCTATCACCACCTCCGGGAGGAGCACTATTTTTAATCACTAGTTGTCCATCTATAAAAATAGGGGTCTATCTCGTAAGGCTTAAGAATCTCATCTAATGAAACCTTAGAGGTCCATGAGATGGTGGTGTCATCATGAGCCTCAGCTCAAAACTATACCCCCATGCCCAAGTGCTTGTAGTTATGGGTGGTGATTGCGCCTGTCATGCGATTGAGAATGCACTGTGTGTGTGAATGTTCTGGTTGCTCGTATGGAGAATAAGTGTGAGTGAATGTGAGAGAAGTTGAATGAGTGAATGACTGGTGGGCGAATGGGTATGAATGTGTGTGTGTGTGTGTGTGCGTGCATGCGTGCATGCGTGCGTGCGTGCGTGCGTGTGTGTGTGTGTGTGTGTGTGAATGTTCTGGGTGGATGATCATGTGGAAACTGAAATGTGAGTTTATTTGAGAGAAAGCCTATGGGAGTTTGACTGGTGGGTGAATTGGTATGAATGTGATTATCCATGTGTATGAATGTTCTGGGTTGCTGCCTGCGTGCTGATTGCAGTGTGAGTGCATCTGAGAGAAGGTGTATGTTTGAGTGAATGGGAATTAATGTGATTATGTGTGTGTGTTCTGGGTGGGTGCCTGTGTACAGAATGCAATGTGAATTAATGTGAATGGTGTATGGATGAGTGACAGGTTAGTCAATGGGCACAAATGTGACTGTGAATGTCCTGTGTGGGTGAGTGAATGGGTGGGTTCCCAGGTGGAGAAGGCAGTGGGAGTGACTATGAGAGAAGGTGTATGGCTGAGTGACAGGTGAGTGAATGGGTATGGATGTGAGTGTTAATGGTTAATGTTCTGGGTGGGTGGCTGCATGTGTGAAGAATGTCTTGTGAGTGAATATGAGAGAAGGTGTATGGGTAAGTGGCAGGTCGGTGAATGTGATTGTGTGTGTGTGTGTGTGTGTGTGTGTGTGTGTGCATGTGTGAATGTTTTGGGTGGATGCCCATGTGTAGAATGCAGTGTAAGTGATTGCGAGAGATGTTGTATGGGTGACATGTGGGTGAATAGTTATGAATGTGACCGTGAATGTCCTAGGTGGGTGGGTGCATGTGTGGATTATGCAGTGTGAGTGAACGTATAAGAAGGTATATGATTGGTGGGTGAATGGTTGTGAATGTGATTGTGTGTGAATGTTCTGGGTGGGTGCCTGTGTGGAGAATGTGGTGTGAATGTTCTGGATGCACATAAGCATGAATATAAGAGAAGGTGTATGGTGAGTGACTGGTGGGTAGATGTATATGAATGTGATTATGTGCGTGAGTCACTGGGGAACCCAGAGAGCACTGGAGCATTGTTCTTTAAGCGACATGGCACGTTTTACTGGCATCTTGGTGCAGCCAGTCTAGCTATTGCTTACTGTGAAATTACAGTTTTACAGGGCATCTATGATGAAGCAAGAATTATAAGCAATATTACATTGTTAGACTGCCATTTTGGTGCATCCAGCCGAGCTATTTCTTACTGGGGCATGACATTTTTTACTGAGCACCTATGAGAAGGCAGGGGTGATAAGTGTACTTATGTGTCTAGGCTGGCCTACACTCGAGCTAGTTTGGACATATTTTCTTTTTGTGGCATGGCATTTTAAAGGCAAAGTCAAAGTGCCTTATGTTGGGGATTTGGCATATATTGGCAGAGCCAACTTGCCAATGTTTTCTTACAGTATTATTAGTGACTTGACACGCAAAGTAATCGTGAGTATGTTCTTATATCGGAATACTGGAATATATTGGTGCAGCCAGCATGAAAATGTATGGGCACAGCAGGTGTGAACATGTTTTTTTGTACTGGCATATATTGTGGGGAAAGGCATGAAAATGCATTGGGAAATGTTCCTGTGCACTGTTGGTGACTTGCATCTATTGCATTTTTACTGAGTTACGCAGCAAAACCAATTGCAAGTTGACTGGCGTTTTGCACAATTTTTCACAGAAAGTCTGCTGTTTAATACCAAATTTTAACCCATTATTAAACAGAATTTTTGGGGAAAAACTTCCGAACCCTCCCTTACTACACTCAGTCGTCGCTCTTACATGCCTGTGGCAAACATTTACACCCATTCAATAAAAAAGAATTGGCAATGCCAAAAGTTTGGGCTTTTGTGCAAGCATGGGAAAGGCGCTTGCCAGGCATAGCCCTAGTGATATTAACTACCCATTTTTGGCAGCAGTTACAAAAAGGTGTGAGTGCTTAGTTATCTAATATCAGTGCCTGTCAAAAGCTTAAAACGTATGCACACGCCAATAATGTTGGCTTTGCCAATGCTTGTTTTAAACAGGACTTCTGTGGCTTTGCCAATGCTTGTTTTTAACAGGACTTCAGTGAAGGACATGCAGACTATTTATAAATCGTGTTGCGGAAGGCAGGCCTGGTAAGACATTTTTATTATACCAGTAGCGTGTTTACAACTCCAATGAAGTCATTAAATCTCAGAAGAGTTCTTTGGACAAACACTGGCAGGCACTTTGAATGCAAAGCATGATTGTGAGGCTTGATCAACGCAAGCTCAAAGAGTTCCAATGAGGAGGTGTTTTGGGCGGGCAGAGGAGGGATTGGTAAGAGGAATTAGCATGGCCATGGGCACGCAGTGGGTTGGTACATAACCAAACAAAACCTAAAGACTCTGTGTCCCTCCTTATGTGTCATTCCTCCCTACCTGTACCCCAATACAATAGTTTCGGCTTATAGGTGTCGCATAAGAAAGGCAGTGATAAGAGAGAAAATGTGGTTCACAGGAACTGATGCTGTGGTGGAAGCAATGCCAAGCAACAGGAGCAGGAGACAAACCAACCCTGATAATGTCTATTGATTGCATCCCAAATCCCCAGAAGAAGATGAGTGCAGACTTTTGGTGTTGTCCTGAATGAATACACATTCTGGTGGTGACGGCTACATTTTCAAGATACCCAGAGGTAGAGATGGTGATCACCATTGGTGTGGAAGCACCACTTCCAGACTGGAGAACGGTCTGGCCACCCAAGTGCTTTCAAAGTAAATAAAAGCAGATGCCGCACTGCCATTTTAGGCCAAAGAGATAAAGACAGGTTTCACATCATCACTCCAATTTGGGCACAAGCAAACAGCAAACCTTGGCATGAACTACCAGACGAGGATCGACATATCACTCACTTCATAATCCTCAGAAAGGAAATACAATTTTTGCTCTTTGAATTTTTCCCCTCTCCATCAACCAGATCGGCCCATTTTCTCTGAAGGTTTGCGTATCGATTCACATGGGTCTTCTTTGCATTTGAAAGAAATCATCTAATCAAAATACAAGCACAAGTGTGAACTTGAACCTTTATTGAAGTATGTTTTTTCCCAAATAGGCCAGACTTTTTTGTAGAGCGTGACCATCAATTTCTTTTATTCAAAAAGATTCAAATTTGGTTGAAATCCCACAGAGTATGAACACAGTTGTGGGAGCCAAGAGTGACGTGGTGGATTAGAAGAAGAGATGGTAGGATCTGTGGTGGGGATTTGGCGGGAAGCAACACAGAATCAAAGGAGCACTCTCACGGCACAGGAGATGGTCCTCTGTGTCCACTTATACCTTTGAAAAGGCAGTGGCATCGACCGTCAACATTCACCCTCGACATCTGGCTGTCATGGGAAGGGCTACAGTCCCATGATGCTGTGGCTCCCGGGTGTCACTGTAACAATAATGTGTCAGTGTTACACGGCTTTCAATATGCCATGTCCATTTCATGTGGCTTTTTAAAATTCCTGAACATGACATGTCACAAACCATTATCTGAGATCGTCTAGGGTACCATGCACCCAGACACCGGACCCCAGTCTTTCGGACACTCCAGCTGTGCAGCAACGGCTCTTTCACACCAGGATGCAGCACTGTGAACACGCCATGAAAAGGATGGTTTGCCAATTTTCTAAATTATGAAAACCGTTGGGTAGCCTCACAGGTGCAACGCTTTATTAACCTTTTGCAAACTTAATGCGTACTTGGAGTGTGCACAATATTTATACGAGTTTACAAACTTCTACACCTATGGAAATGATATGCAAAAGCTATTGTTTACTATGTATGTTTGAGAGTCCATGGCATAACTTTGTCTTACATTGTCCTTCTTTTCAAGTGTTACAATTATCTCAAAATGTCAAATCCTAATATGGGACATCACATCTGAGTGATGTTAGTCTTTGAGTAGCAGAGCCATGTTTGAATTGATAATGCCATGTGATTATGGTGCTACCCCTGACAGGAGGCACCTGCAGGTGGGGAATGCGAGAAGCATGTTGACTCTCTCATTCGGCACCCACTGCTCTTAGGAATCTGGGTTCTTACAATGTACACAGATTTGCAAATTGCATTATTATGAAGAAAAAAAAATTGTAACTAAGTGATGGCTTTTTGAATGTACACTAGACGTGCACATGTTTACAAATACATGGCTCATTACGAGTATAGTGGTAAGTGTTCAATTTGGAGGTAACTCAGTTACCCCCAATTTGACCACTATGTCAAATTATGAGTTTTGGCTTTGAGTGGAAGATTTACCTTCAGCAAAACCCTGGAGATACATTTTGCAACTGAATGCCAAAAAATCGGCAGAATTGGCGGAATTACCGTGGCGGTAATTCCGCAAAAAAAGCCCCATTAGGTCCAATGGACTCAAAATAAATGGCCATTACCACCGCTACCGCCACATATAATCAGGCAGAAATTCCACCTGACCAAGTAGCAGTAACGGTAAATCCATTTGGTGGTATTTCAGAGGATTTTCCTCTGAAAGTTTACTATATACATCCAGACTGCAATGGTTTATAAAAAAAATTAATGTTTTGGTAAAACCAATGATTGTCAGATTTTGGCATTGTGGTATGGAGGTTTGCAGGCTGCACATGTTTTGTGTGGAATGCCAATTGTTTACACAATTCTGGAATTTGATGGGAAATGGACTTGCATAATTACATGTTTTGCTCATTTGTAAACTAAACATGAATCAAATGTTTACAATAAAGTTGAACATGTACTTATAGATTGCCAGGATTTACATACAGTTTACCAGATTAGTAAACCATGATTTATATGCAGTGGGACGCATGCCAGTGACCACTGTGTGCTATGAGAAACATCTTAGACATTAACAAGACCTTTCAGATAAGATTGGTGAACTTATTTCACGACAGCCACATGACTCTTTCAAAGAATCCTGAGGAACTGAACCACAGAATAATTGTACAGTTTGATGTACTTGATGCTTTCAGAGGAGGAAGTTACAGAATGTCTATCCTCGGTAGAAAGGGTTGGTATTGCTTGGGAACAAAGCCATATAAATATGGCACATAATCTGGCCGCACAATCAGCATTACACGTGCAATTATCCCAGACTTTCCCCAAAGGCACATCTGCATGCAACCATTTGAAGAAGGTCAGCATGTGTGTCAATGGGACAGTCAGACCAATACAGAAGGGGTTGGTAATGTGGCTGTCCTACTTACAACTACGGTTGCTGGTTATATTGAAAGTTCATATGTCCTTAACAGCAGCATGGTTCAAAGCACTACATCCATGATAGCTACAGTGAAAAACATGGAAGCAGCTCTTACTAATTTGATGACTATTTATAGTGGATACCTATAAGTCTCAGGCTTGAGTCGAATCTCCTTAAATTCAGGAAGCTTCTCAAGACCCTCCTTTCTCTTCTTCCTTCCCTCTCCCCTTCCCCTGCTAATGTCGCCCTCTGCCGCATTTTGACTGGCTGCCTGGTTCCTTCTGAGTCATACAGGGCACCAGGCAGCCCTGGCCCAGTCTACCCCAGCACTTCATTCTCCCCTGACACCCCCCGCCCAACATGCACTTGGCCTTCCGGGCTTCCTCACCCTGTACTAGCCTGGTGGGGCTACACCTCTACTAAGCCTGATCCAGCCCCATCCTTGCACTTTGCATGTGGACCCTCATTCCCTGCACTTCCTGCTTTCCCCTGGCACTTGTGCACCTGGCCTCCCCGTAGCACGCGCCTAGCCCAGGAGCCCTTTTACCCCTCGTCCCCTCAGCACCTGCGTGCTCTTCACTCCTCCCTTATCATCTTAGCATTAACGCATTCCGCTCCGTCCGGCACTCCCGCCCACCACTCTCCCCTGCACATCTTGTTACTGCATGTGCACGATCCGAATGTCACAGGGCCCAGTAGGACAGTTTTTTGTTATTCTTCATCCCTGGCCCCCACCCTTTTGTCGTGTGACACCTTGAAACATCATTTGCTGTATAGGCGCATTATAAATACCCAATACATTTTTTTTTCAAACCTGGCAAGCATTTCATGGGATGTACAATCACTGAAATAACAACTAAATCAAGATTTTTAAGAACATCCCTTGCTGAGAGGACTGATATCTATTGGCAAATGATTCATGCCATGTTGGCCATATGCCCCTTGACATCAATCTATGCTTCTAGTGCTGCACGTTGGGGACCTATGTAAAGGCCCTAATCAGGTTCCATGTTTGCACTTTAATCGTGCAGTTTTCACCACAGTCGTTTTTGCAGATTTTCTTTTTAAGTGGGAGTCTCCCAACCACACATCTAACCCACCACCTCACCCAGCACCAACCACTACCCTTTCCACTACCTCAAATACACAACATATATATTGCAAGTAGTGCAAGTATTATTGACGATGGCAGCATGGCATTACTCTTGTTATTATATCTCTCTGATGCTTTTGACTCAGTCGATCACTCTCTTTTGGCGGACAGACTGATCAAAGTTGGCAATGTGTACACTTTCTGCCGCCTCCTGGTTTAAGTAATTTCTTGGCTCAAGAACTGCGAACGTGGTTATATAGAATGCCCAATCACGGAGAACGACTCTCACCTGCTTTTTAATGGATATTCTCGACCACTATGTGATCTTCTTGTCTCCTTGTGGGTACAGTTTGCTAACTATGCAGACGATACCGCAATCATGCTGAAGCTCTCTGGTTTCCATGGAAAGGACTCTGAAAGAGTTCATGAAGTTTTCCTCCTTAGCCCTGAACAGCTGAACAGAACTGCTTATTTTAGGGATTCACCAAAAATTTAAAAATCTAAATTCGCAACACAAAGATTTCATGATTGTTGATAATGTAATTGTAGTTTCAGACTGTCTCAAAACATTGGGAGTTTTCTTTCGACTCCCGCCTATCTTTTACTAAGCATGTCACTTACCTCAAATCTTCCTGTGCCTACTATGTCCACTTGCAATGGCAGATCCACTCCTAATCTTTAGAAAAAGACTGTTGAACCCTGTAGTTATTGCCCTCACTTAACAGTCATTGCATGAATAAAGATCACACAAAATCTGTTCTCATTTGTTATTCGGCACTTTTTATTTGTTGCACATAGAGGTACTGGGATAGATGTTGAATTCCAATCATTCAATAACAGTTTCCAAAATTTTGTGTATATTTGTGTGCATCAAAAAAACGAAGAAATCCAACAGAAATGAACGGCTTAGAGTTTTCACAATTTAAGTCTTGGGTGTCTGAAAAAAAATCTTTTGCTGTGCCTATCCCTTTTTATTATTCATTATGTGTTGCTCATTGAGGTACTAGGATAATTGTTCAATTACAGTCATTCATTTTTTCTTTTCCCCTTTCCTTTCACCGACACGTGTTTCCCAGTCTTAAGTGAGACGGTTCATCAGGGGTTTTTTTGAGAGGTAGCTAGCTAGTTTAGATTATACGTGGTAAATTTCCAACTGATATATTATTGTAGCTGTGAACAAATGAGAGGAGAAAGTAAATAAAGAAATAGAGGCTCTATGTAGACACGTATTTAGGAAGGTTGCTGATTGGCGTTGAAAAAAAAGGATGTACTTACTGGGTTTCTACACATCGCTTTAGTTATTTCTGAATTGATTTTGGTAAGAATCAGTCTTTCATGTGCACTGCTCGAACCATTCTTCTGTAGAGGTCATAGGTCTGTTGGGAACAGAAATACAAAAGTTGAATCATGACGCACTGAGTAGTCTACGTCATGATTTTGGGCAAAAGTGATAATCTTTCCAAGGCAAATCAAGCTCTGATCGCCACAGCTATTATAAACACAAAGCTGGACCATTGTAACAGCTTGCTAGAAGGGACTTTGCAGGCAAACATGGGAGAGTTGTAAGTCACACAAAATGACGCAGCACGGGCTGTGATTTGTAATGTCATCAGTGTTCTCATACAACATGTAATTAGTGATATCATCAGTGATGTGATCTGCAATTTCATCATTGTGGTCATGGGCTGTGCAACAGGGGGCGTCCAGTTAAGGTGGCTTTAGCTGAATTTCAGGTGTTTTGTTGATTAAGTTCTCACCTTAATACCCCTGCAACTAAAGTTTTTTCCTTGAATTTCAAGGGTTTTGTTATTGCATACATAATTCACATTAATAATACAAACAATTCAGCAAATCAAAACACTGTATTATGTCTAGAAAGTAAAATAGAAAGCAACTGGACAACCACATATCCCCCCCAAATAAACCTATTGTTAATGTACTTAACTTGTTAAAGTATTTACATGTGTATGTATTGTTCGTGAATAGTTATTCAAATCTTACAGTAACTGGCAATATATTTTAAAATAAATATTTATCAGACCACTGCCCATATATATGTAGATATATTTGTATAGCCACGTCTACTAAGGATACATGCGCGGCTGTGCACAGCAACGACTGGGGAGGCGGGGGTAACCCGCGTGTGCGAAATGACCCAATAGAACTTTTGCATCCTTCGACATTGCAGCCACGTCTGAATGCCCTCATGCTAAATAAGATCATAGGACTGCACTGCAACAAACCTCGCCACCTCCCATGTGCATTGAATTCCTTTTACTTAAATTATATTAGTTTAATTAAATTTTAAAAAACATACAGCCTTGAGCCATGGTCTGCCAGAGGTCAAGTCCCAGCATTTGACCACTAGGCCACAATGGCTTGGTGCAGCATGAGGAATACATTTCATACTTAGCCTATAATTTAATATGTTCAATGATAAAAGGCTAGGTTTGAAACTTGTGAAAATCCAAACAATAATTTCATTGTAGCATAATGGTTTAGTGCTGCCTCTTGAACTCCTTAAGGCCAGGATTTTCTGATAGCAGCGTTCAGCATCAATGTGATTTTCTCATTTTTTCAATTTTATAATGTTGCAGAGAGACAGTGTAGTCCTCCTTTTGAACATATGTGCAGTGTAAGGGGGAATGTGTGGTGTGAGGGTATGGATGTCATCTGAGAGGCTGTGCATGCAATGTGTGTGTGTTTGATGTCAGCGTGTGTGTGTGTGTGTGTACATAGTGTGACGTTGTTTGTGAGGGATAGTTGCATGAAGTGTATATATAATGTTGCAGCAAATAAATGTTTCATGTTTAATATGTGTTCAATTCTGCAACGACGGTGTAATACATGTCCCATCCTGTTTTATAATGTTGCAGTAAATCCATCTTTTTCATGTTTAATCCATATTACAAAATGCAAAGTGCCTGCAGGTTCATGGCAATTGCGACCTTTTACGCCAAAACACCCTTACGCCAAGAGGTAAAAAATGCAAAGTGCCTGCAGGTTCCTGGCAATTGCGACCTCTCATACCAAAACACCCTTGCGCAGAGAGGTACAAAATGCCAAGTGCTTGCAGGTTCATGGTGTGCCAATTGCGACCTCTCACGCAAAACATCCCTGCGCCGAGACGTCCCTGCCCCAACCGGCTACATCTAACTGGGTGCGCCCAAATAGAGCCAGCGTTGAAATGGCCACGCCATCATGACGTGCACCTAACTGGCCATGCCAAAATGTCCTGTCCCATGCTACCAGCTCCTGGTTTTATGGCACGTCTCTTTGTGACTGTTGTGATATATCACACAACGCCAACTAACCACATTAAAGCAGCACAGAAACAGGAAAAAAAATGAACGGCTGCAAGAATAACATATGCTAGGTACTTTCTGCACCCATAACAAAAATCAAAAGCTGGCACCCATGAATATACACACAGTACTGCCTAGCTTCGAAGTGAGGAAGGGTCCAGCCCGCTCAGGCCATGTTGCTCTAAGTGGTCTTGTAAATTTATGTTGTTTATTAGGCACAATGGCCTGAGGAATCTGTCTTTTGCCTCAGTTTCAAGCTAAGCAGGATCAGTGTGGGTTATTGCATGAATGGGAGACATGGTTCATCAGTGATTTTTCACCCTCAATGTCACTTTAGCTGTAAAAATATCTATATTTTTTATTATGTATAAAACATTGCAGGCTTTGAGAACTCCCAATGTTTTTATTTGATGCCCTGTGTGATTCTTTGCAGAGGATCACACACTTTGGTTGAGCAGCGTGCTACAAGCACCTTGTTTTATGGCCGGTCTCTTGGTGACTATTGTGATACATCACAGAAACCCAACTACCTGCATTTAAGCAGCACAGAAAAGGGTAACAAATGAGTGGCTGCAAGAATAACATATGCCCAGTAACTCTTGCCCCTTAGCGATAATCAAAAGCTGGCACCCATGAATATACGGACAGAAAGTAACCACATAGTTTAAAGTGAAATATACACATGTAGTTCAATTGACCTTCTCCTTAGAAGAAAGTGTGCAATACAAAATAGCAGTGGGCATTTAAAAAAGTAATGAACACCAGCAAAATAACCTGAGAGAGGAAATCTTTCAATAAATATGCAGGCCAAGTATGAAAGGTTCTCACCTTTTAAACCCAGCAATCTGTAGTGAAATATTCCATGGAAAACAACATCACAATATGAAACAAGTGCTTGTGGTTACTGGTGCCCTGAAAAGCAACCTCAATCAGGGGAAAATAACCGCACCAGTGTCCAGGATTGCAAACTCTCTTGCCACATCATGGGCAAATACTCATGACTTATTTGCCCTCTCATCATTTCTCCTCCTCACCCCCATGTCTGGCTTTCAACAATACTCTGTTTTATAAAGCTAACTTGAAAAGTGCACATCCCATAGTGTCACTCAAATATATAAATCCTTACAGATATATGTTAGGCAAAAAGTGTACAGTTGTGGCACTATTCCCCGCATCTCGACTGTGAAACTACAAATACCAGAATGCAATTCAGCAAAAGGCAAGAAAAGTGTCTCAGAGTGCAAAACTTTCATGGATTGAAAGTAAAACGGTTTAAAAAGAATAATGCGGATGGCATGTGTTTTGAGAAATTTAAAACTTTGAGCACTCACAATGTTTTTAGGCAATGCGCAGTGAGATAAAATGATTTGCCATGGAGTACATACTTTGGTAAGCAGCGTTCTCCAAGCAGTACACCCCTTACGGTGCCATCATTTTGGTGTGGGCCAATTTGGCATTGGCATTTCGCCACAGTGCCCCTTTTGTCACGCCCATTTCAGAGCGAACCCCATTCCGGTGCCATTATTTGGCACAAATTTGGCTGACATTGCAGCCACGTCTAAATGCCCTCATTCTAAACAAGATCACAGGACTGCACTGCAATAAACCTCACCAGCTCCCACTTGCGTTGCTTTTCTTTTCATTAAAATAAATTAGTTAAATAAATAAAAATATAGCCTTGAACGGTGCCTGCCAGAGTTCAGCATTTAATCACTAGGCCA
Source organism: Ambystoma mexicanum (assembly GCF_040938575.1). Classification (NCBI taxonomy): domain Eukaryota; kingdom Metazoa; phylum Chordata; class Amphibia; order Caudata; family Ambystomatidae; genus Ambystoma; species Ambystoma mexicanum. The sequence continues at coordinate 875,205,119 of NC_090931.1, forward strand.
AAATGGCGTGGTGCTTCATGGGGCATACATTTCATACTTAGCCTATAATTCAATGATAAAAGGTTAGGTATGAAACATGTGAAAATCCAAACAATAACTTCATTGTAGCGTAATATTTAAGTGCTGTGTCTCAAACTCCTTAAGGCCAGGATTAAGGCCTGGGTTCTTGGATAGCAGTATTCAGCATAAATGTATTTTTTATTTCATTTTTTCTGTTTTATAAAAATGTGGATGTTGTGTCTTATGAGATATTTAAAACTAAGAAAACACAGGGCATTCAGGACCGTGGACTGTCTGCCATCGACGCAAAAACCGGGACTTACCTTGCTTAGTTTCAAAGCGAGAAAGGATCCAGCCCACTTAGGCAATGTTTCTCTAAGTGCTCTTCTAAAGAGGAGCGTTATACATTAGGCAACAGCATCTTAATGGGCTGACACCTTCCTTGCTTTGAAGCTAAGCAGGGGTTGTCCCAGTTATTACAGGGATGGGAAACCTACTGTAGCAGTCAAAATTCCTATATTTTTTTTTTGACTGGGAGACTATAAATACCAGAATGCAATTCAGCAAAAGGCAAACAATTGTCTCTGAGTGCAAAGCCTTCAAGGACTGACAGGAGCACAGTTTAAAAAAAAGTAATTAATTCAGAGGCCCATTCGGTCGCCCATCCATGCAGTAAATGGACTGACGCGGCTTAGCTTCAAAGCAGATCAGACCCTGCTTAGCTTCAAAGCAGGAAAAGGGCAGACCAGGGGTGGACTGGCCTATAGAGAACTCTCTGCACCCTGCACCCTGGGCCTCTTTTGTGAGGTATTTCCACATTTTCTCATAGGAACAGCATTGGGCTTGCTGAAAATGTGTCATATGAGGCCACTTTGAAAATAATTTTCAGGGCCGCTTTTGGTCCCCAGTAATTATTTCCAGGGCCTCTTTTAGTTCCCAGGCTACACATTCCTCTAAGAAGTCTTGTAAATTTGGCTTGCTTATCAGGCAACATGTCCTGAGAAGGTTGGCCTGTCCTCACTTCAAAGCTAAGCAGAATCCGTTCTGGTTACTGCATGAATGGGAAACCTGGATAGGAGTTTATTTTTTCACTCCCGATGTCACTACAATTATAAAAATAGCTTTCAAAATATAAATTTTAATGAAAGTTGAACCTTCCCTCTCCTTTTCACCCCAGAGCACCTGCTGCTTCTGTGACGCAATTTGCTTTCAGATGTCGGCTATTTGCGGCTATAGCCGAGGCTACAGGAAGCTTTGTGTTGCAAACTCTGCCCCTGGACTCCCAAACTTCACTCAGTGCTTTCTAGCCATTCTCCCACCTCTACCCTGATGGAATTTGTATGTTTTCTGACCTGCAAATAGCTTTTTACTGTGTTTCATTATCCCATCACTCTGGATATAGCCTCGAATTTCTCTCGCATCGAGAGAAAAACAAGATGGCGGTAGTTTCATTTCTGAAAACCATGATCCTGCAATGCACCATGGGAGATATAACTATAATTCTTAGGGAAGGGGGCACACCACGGAATAACCCCATACCACACATGGCGTGCGAGTAAACGCTTCGTGTTGTTTCAGACCTGGTCCAAATCCGGCCAGCGGTTTGGGCTGTGTGCTTTGACAAAAATGTACCTTTTTTGTCTATGTGAAAATGAATGGTAAGTAGGCCGTACTTTTGGACATTTTTTTTCAGGATGCTTAATAACTTTTGGATTATCTAACTAATCTTTAGGAAACTTTGCAGTCTTGGGGAGGGGGGCGTAGACTTTTAATCACTTTCAAAATGCCAGCCAAATCCGTTACTCGAATCAAAACTTATTAACAATAGAATTTTGAGGGGTTCCTTTTTGTCTCTGACTCACCTTAACTATGGGGCAATTGTCGCCCTATATATTTTTAATTCATCTAAAACGACCGCAGTGAAAACTGCGCATTTAAAAGGCAAACGTGTAAAGTGGCCATAGCGAAAACACGGCACATGCCTAATCACCCTCATCACCCACCTCAGGAGACATTGCCTGTTCTGCTGCCAGTTTGCATTTGTACAGCATGCATCACCCACTGGTGTGTCCTTGTGGTTTTTATTTTGTTAGCGCTATCAGTGTTACAAACTGCAAAAGCTTGTTGTGATCCCAATTCCAGTTGGCTTATATATTTAGTAACAGCTCGAACATTGTTCCCAACTTCACACAATTTGTCATGGAATTAGGAGACAATAGTTTGTTCGTTATGTCACCCACACTGCAACCCTAAAAGACACATTTTCTGTAGTGTCAACTTTCAGTTAATAGTTTAGGATTGAAACTGAATGCAGCTTAATGAAATTATATAAAAGTATAAAAGTCGCCTCAAGGTTATATACATTCTGTAGAACAGCCTTTCTGTTTTGGTTTCCATGGAAACCTTTATGTTGCTGCTGCTAGATCCTCTGTTCATTCCTTCTTCTCAGAGCATTAAAACATCGTCGTGGGGTAGTGGAATGCACGTCCTGATTGCAGGGCTGTGGCATCTGCAACACATTACACAATTAGCACACTTCATCTGGCCATTCATTAGATCGCCTCCACAAATATGGAGGCATGGCAAGTGGCTTTCAAGAAGGCCAAGCATTGACTAATTATATTCCGAGTCGAGTGCGCTGTGTTATATTCTGCTTTGGGACAGTTTATGAGAGAAGACATGTTGTTAAGAACCACAGCTCCAAAAGATATGCTCCTTCATCTCCAAGGAGCATAATTTCATCCCAGAGACCACGCCCAACAATACAACAGCTCAGAACTATACAGTGGAGAAAGGAAGGCGCTGAATAATTTACATCCAGTGGCATTACTGGGACAACCCGCCAGACCACTGATTTTCAGCCTGCTGTGCCATTGCTCAAGCGGAAAAACCTTACGGAAATCCGACTTTGCCACACCCCAAAAGGAGCAGTCCATACAGAACTGCCGGCTTACATTACTACTGGGACTAAAACCAACAGGGGTCATCCTTTCGCTTGGTTGGACATCATCAGTGAGGTGTAGCTTGGGACTCTGCAAAGAAAGCTTGAGAAACATGTCTGGGCATGTCCCTCCCAAGCACCTCATTGATTCTTTGACTTGACTGCTGCTTCCCAGTTGTAGTGATCCGAGTCCATCTTGGTGGGACCATGGACTACAGGTCTCAACATGCATCAGTTGTCTTCGCCCTCAAAGATTCTTTGACTTGGCCTGGTTTTTCCCAGCATGATGATGTTTCAAAAGGATCTCATTGGGATAATGAACTACAGGTCCCAGCATGCACCTGTATTTATCGATCTCAATGAGTCTTTGACATGGTCTATGCATTCCCAGTGATATAATGATTCAAATCTCTCTCTCTCTTTGTCGGGAATGGGTAATGGGGAACTTTTAGCGGTCTGTCTCACTTTCAGTTCTTTTTTGACTTGACCTTTGCTTTCCCAGAGTTACATTGTTTCAAGTGCCCCACTGTGGGACAATCGAATGCAGATGCCAAGACTCATCTTTTACTAGCTCTTGCTGCTTGGTCTACCAATGTCAATTTCTGTACTTAGGATCCACTCTCCAGATGTCCCTATTATTATTATTGTTATTATTATTATTATTATTAGTAATTTTATGGTATGTATTCAGCGCGAACCTAGTTTCGAGAAGCAACAGAGCACTTTACAAAGATATACAACAATACAGGAACATAACAGGGCGCTTTACCGTGGTATACAACAGTACAGATGCATAACAGAGCGTGTTTCAGAGGTAACAACAGAACAAATATACAGTGGGGGGTAGGAGACAGAGGGACCTAGCTGTACTAGATGGTGGGGAGGAAAGGGGCGGGCTGTGTCAAGTGAGTCAGGTGGCTTGAGGGGCGACATGATGGCCTAGGTGTAGAGGAGGAGAGACTCCTTGGAGAGGTGGGTCTTGAGTTGTTATCTGAAATGTAGGAGTGTGGGGGCAAGTCTGATGCTGACAGGGAGGAGGTTGCATAGTCTTGGGCACAGGCAGAGAAGGCTTGTTTTCTGGTCCTTTCTTTTTGCAGCAGTGGATTTAAGGTCTGCTCGTGCCCTGGCTCCTAGTGGTGCGCTGTCCACCAGCGGTGCAGAGTTTCTCCGCGAGGTAGCTGGGTGACTTGAGGGCGACTGCCTTATAGGTGATGCAGAAAACCTTGTAGGTGATTTGTGTGTGCATTGGGAGCCAGTGAATGTCGATGAGGCCGAGAGATGTGGTCGTATTTGCGAAGACCCTTGATAAAGCGTGCAGCCACATGTAGGACACTTCTAAGGGGCACAAGGGAGGACAACGAGAGGCCTTTGAGGGGGGTATTGCCCCCATCTAGGTGGGATAGGACCAGTGCTTGAATGGTGGATCTAAAGCTGTCCGGAGGGCTTGACTTTCTGCAGGAGGGAGAACTGATACAAAGGTGTCTGAGTTGTTTTAGCTATGTGTGTCTTGAAGGAGAGGTGTTTGTCGATGTGGAACCAAAGGGACTTGGCGCAGGAGGTGAGCTTGGGTGTGAAGCCCTCAGAGTTCATGTTTGATAGCCAGGTCTGTATGTCTGGGTGTTCGGTGTTGTTGGTGAGGAGTAGGAATTCGGTCTTAGTGTCATAAAGCACCAAAGTATTGACTGAAAAGGATACGGTACTCAAAAGGATACAGATGGTAGGGTCTTCCGGATCCTTGTTCACACGATTTGATAGTTGTGAAGTCAAGTTTAGACCTTCCAAATGATACAACTCTCTGACTGATAAAACAGGCAGAGAGATGGATCACTGGAAAGGGCGTGGATAAGGTATAGGAAGTCAGCCTAGAACAGAATAAAGTATCATAAGAAACTGCCCCAAATGGACTCTCTATGATAGAACTTATTTGGCATTAATTCACACACTGACCTTATGCCTAGGGCAGAAGAATCCAGCAGAAGTCTCTTGAGGAAAATCCAGAAATAGAACAAACGACAAGGAAGGGAAGATTAGTAAGGGAGACTTATCCCGAACGGAACGAGGCTCACGCTAGATACCGGGTTGATGCACCACAGGATAGCGTCCAAAGTACTGTTCACTATCACCTTCCAACAGTCCTTGAAAAGCTTCCTACCAACGTAGAGAAAAGTATAGAAATGAATAAATCCCCCTGTTAATATCACAGGTGCAGGAGTTGGAAATAGCGCCCTTTTGTGGAATAAACAAATTACACGCGGTTCTGAACAGCCGCGAAGAAAATAGTGTGCGCGTGTGGAATTACACGCGAATAGGATTCACGCAGTCTTGGAAGCAGGCTTGAAGACAGCGTGCGCTTGTGGAATTGCACGCGAACAGGATTCACGCATCCTAGGCCAGCAGCGCTTGAAGACAACGTGTGCGTGTGGAATTACACGCGAACAGGATTCACGCAGTCCAGGCCAGCCGTGCTTGAAGACAGCGTGCGCTTGTGGATTTGCACGCGAACAGGATTCACGCAGCCCAGGCCAGCAGCGCTTGAAGACAACGTGCGCGTGTGGAATTACACGCGAACAGGATTCACGCAGTCCAGGCCAGCCGAGCTTAAAGATAGCGTGCGCTTGTGGATTTGCACGCAAACAGGATTCACGCAGCCCAGGCCAGCAGCGCTTGAAGACAACGTGTGCGTGTGGAATTACACGCGAACAGGATTCACGCAGTCCAGGCCAGCCGCGCTTGAAGACAACGTGTGCGTGTGGAATTACACGTGAACAGGATTCACGCAGTCCAAGATAGCCGTGCTTGAAGACAGCGTGCGCTTGTGGATTTGCACGCGAACAGGATACACGCAGCCCAGGACAGCCGCGTTTGAAGACAACGTGCGCGTGTGGAATTACACGCGAACAAACAGCTCCAGGAATCAGCGTGTGGCGGAAAACACGCTATAGAAGGCCCAAGAAGCAGCTGAGGAAAACTGCAAGAACGCAGATCGGAGGTTCAGCTACACAACGCCAAATGATTCGATCAGAAGCAGCGAGTGAAGTTTCCACGCTACTTATATACGTAATGCCGTAGTTCACGTGACGAAGCAGAATACACATGAATTTAGCGACGTGAAAAGTGCAGACGTCGTTTTCCCGGCAACGTATCGAACAACCGCCATTTGGAATAGAACGGTCTAGCTGTTCTATGAGCGTAAGAGGTAGAACCACGTCCAGCATGCATGACACTTAGAGGGATTCAGCTTCAAGTATGCACTGAATGAAAGAATGTGATGAGAGCAACAAGACAATGGGCCTCATTATGAATACAGTGGTAGGGGGTTAACGGCACCAGTAAGGATGCTGGTGCCGTTAACCCCCTACCGCCGCATTCCGAGGTCCCTTAGCGGGTCCTGCTAAAGGACCAAGGAGCTAATAATGGGCCTGCTATTTGTGGGCCCGTTATTAGCTCCTTCCCCATTCCCATTGAGCCCTATGGGGACTCAAATGGGAATGGGGAATGGTATTCAGAATGGGGATTTACCGGGTCCTCCAAGGTCGGAATGACCTGGTAAGTCCCCATTCTGACTACACGGACCCGGACGCGGTTTGGAGACAGCCATGGTGCTACTAGCACCATGGCTGTCTCCAAACACGTAATGACCGCCATTGACTGTTGCACACTGTTGATGTCCTTGCATTAAATTTTGTTTGTTTCACTGATCTCAATTTAAGAGTAGATACTGAGGCCCAACAAATGTGCTAAAAAATAAAATAGATGAGTTGCAGGTGGAGTGGAATGTACAAATTGTGCTAATATCAGTTGTATTTGATGGTTATTAGATTCAACTGATTAAGAAGAATGACACATTTAAGACTCTAAATAAAATGTGCCCGTTGATGCAAGGTACCTTCAAAATAGTGAATTTGTTTGGTCCTGAAGAAGGCGTTTATAAAGGAGATTATGCAGAAATGTTAAATGTAACATCGACCAACCCTCCTATAGACCAACCTTGGGTCTGAGCATAACAGGTGTGAATTGGCGAAAGGACACTATTAGTATCAACATTTCAATCAATTGCTCTTTTGTTCAATGTTGGATTCATATGCACTCTATTCTGGTTGTAGTATGTCTTGTTAGATGAAGATGTGATGCATTGTCTCGCACCATGTATTCGAATGTTTAATGTGTTATTATATGCACTAGCACTTTAGGTTTAAACCAAATTAGGGATGCACTTGTGTCTTCTCTGTTAAAAGTATAAATACATCTCTTTGTATATATTTGATGATCATGTATGCCTCATGAATTGCACGATTTTTACTTTTTGATTTTTACTTTTTCAATTAATGTCTCTTTGAGAAAATATAAGAACATATATTTATAGTTATAGCAGGAACATAATTTTGATATATTACTAGGGGTTGCCTATAGCATTGTCATGGTTATAATTTATTAAAAACCCTTTGATTAATTAAACTTCAGTGTTGCATAAGTCAACAGACACAAGGTGCCCTACTACAATAATTTCTAAACTATTCTCATTGCTCTTACCAAGAAATCAGACCCTTTTACAGAAACTAGTCTTATAAATCCAGGTAGATCATCACTTCTCCCTAGGAGGGAGCCATCCCTTGGGGCTCGGGAGGTGAGCCTGTTAGGCTAACCCCTCTATAGGGGACAAGGGTAAGTGGGATCCCTTTGGATGTGACTCTCCATTAGGGGACAGGAACGCCCCAGAGAAGGGTCCAAGTCACCATTCCTTCTCCCCAGACACGAACATCTTTATAGGGTATGCAGAGGCTAGGTGGTATGATAAATCCCTACACCCTTGTACCATGGCTGACTCAGCTTCTGACACTGCCTTTGCCCAAACTTCTTGGAAGAATGAGACACGAGTGACCTAGCCCTCTGGAGGAGCGTCCAGGGAAGAACCAATCAGGAGAGAGCATCCAGAAGGCCTGCAGAGTTGAACTGTGGCGGGAAGGCCACAGAAGGTGTGGCCAGCGATAGAGAATCAACACCAGCCTCGAGGGTGCTGTTTCGTGATGGGCACTACAAAGAGTGCAGCAAGGCATGGAGTATAGGTGGGCACCGAGACTAGAGATAAGCAGGAGCGTAGTACAAAGTGTGTGGGCCCCCCTACGAGCCATGCTGAGGCCCCCACACCTCGCAGCTTGGCAACAAGCACAGCTCGCGCCACACGCCAGGCCGTCCTGGACCACCACGCATGCGCAATACACATAATGATCATGGTGCTGCAGGGGCACGCTGCGCATTGCATCAAGAGAAAGATATAAATATCTGTTTTATTCAAACCTTATATCTTTCACCTAGTGTAGAAACAAGAGGGCTGTGCCTGTCTCAGGCACCAACATTTACAAGCCAACTCTATGTGTGGTCGGTAATATTATGCAAAATAATTATACATTAAGAAAGCATCTTCATGCTGGCTCTGCAAAAATCTCCTGCAACAGGAAGAAAGCATGTTATTGCTGGCTACACAAATGCCTGGCCAACTCCTTCATCACCATTCAAGGATACTCTTCAAGCTGACTTTGCCCTCCACGCCAGTAAAACATGCATTTTTACAGTGAGAAAATATGTCCTTGTTTGACTGCACAAATGCTGCCTCCACCCACCATTTAAGAACATACATCATAGTGGTCTAGTCCCATATGTGAGTAAAAAAACGCCATGACACAGAAAATGTACAGCATGTCGGACCCTTTGCGCTTTAAAATCCCCCACTGTAGCCACCCATCCATGCAATTGCATTTACCAAGTCCA